>NW_027202270.1:68783597-69153597 GCF_024711535.1 Dipodomys merriami
TTACCAAGTCATTAGTTTTATGCAAACTAGGAGGGAAGATGAAAGAAAAAAAATTATCAATTATTTATAGATTGTTAAAATGTATCTTAGTGCACTGCTACTGTATAGAAATGACAATTAGCCAAACTTACCTTCTTTAATTAATAATGCATACATTATGCTCTTTGGGCAACTAATCACCAGCTCTACAAATTTGTTTGACACTGCTGAAGATACCTATCACATGGGTTATAAAAAGAACAATGCTCCACCAGCAGCAGTCAACTTTCAGCTTTCCAGCAATGCTTAAAAGGCTGTACAGCAGTTCCTGGGAGCAAATGGTGGTTGTTCAGCTGCTTGACAGTAGGAATATGGTACGAACAGCTCAACACTTGCCGCTGTCTTTGCCACCAAAGAATGAACTCTTTATTTTAAATTGCTTATTCTGAGATGAAGCCCTACTCTCCATCCTCCAGTTTTGTTCTTTTACGGTTACAGTTACCATGTTTTCTAAATTAAAATTGGAATCTATGGTTGGATAAAAGGATGGACTATTTTGAAAACAGAACTAATATGGAGAATCTGGCATGCATGGCCATGAGGTTTACCACAGAAAATTCCAATCAAACTTGTGATGGTGACATTTTTTTTACCCTGACACTGCCCAAACTTATTTTTAATAAACAGAAGCATATATCTGTAATATTTTTAGGACTAGAAGGGAACGTATATATTTCTTTGTTTTGTTTTCAAATTGTCTTCATCTCCTCCTACTTTAGGACTACCAATGTAGTATCTTCATTTTTCCTATAAATTTGAGTGTGCTGTCAGCCACAGGAAAAGTCAATAAAAGTTTTACATATGTGATTGAATTAGCATAATGACCAGGGCATCTTATTTCTGAGAGGTCATTAAAACCTAGTGTCAGACTGAGAAGTACACCAGTGGTCATCAGGCCAATAGCATTGGGAACAAGTAGCCAGTTGTCTTTTACCGCTTTGGTCCCAGTGTCACACACAACACAATGAGGTAGCAGCTTGTAGCTTTTGGAGGAGAAATGAGCCTGGTGCAGCTCCCTCACATATGGTGTTTAACAGACTCCACTTCCCATTCGCTCCTCTGAAAGGTGTGCATTTTCAGGGGATAACGCCAAGTGTTCTTCTTTGTGTTATGGTGTCTTTGCATTGAAAGGTGATGTGTCTGACACGTTTGGAAGGCTACTGTGAAGAGGTTTAGAATTTCCACTGACTTTTGCAATACAATTTAAGGGAATAAGATTATACCTTACAAGGTGATGATCTGACTTTGATGAAGATAAGATCACAGTTCTAGAGTGAATAAGATTAAAAAGCAACTTGATATTTCTTACCACCTTACTCTATGAAATTCTGTTTTCTTAATACACACACACACACACACACACACACACACACACACACACACACACACACACACACACACACCAGTGGATTGACCATCTAAGTAGTTTATCATTTTAAGTAGATTCTGAATCAGAGCTTTGGCATGGGGGTAGAGTAAAACTAGAAAGCATGTTTCTTTTAAAATCCCCTCCTCTTTCTCAGTTGCTTTAAATGAAAGGCAGAATAAGAGGCAGAGCACATGCAAGGGGCATAGAATACTGAGAAAAAAACCAGTTGTACATGTAAACTGAAGAAAAATCTTCATTTCTGTCATGAACAGTGGGTAACTCTCCACCCACCATTTAGAAGGATTTCTGTTAGGGTGTGTGTGTGTGTGTGTGTGTGTGTGTGTGTGTGTGTGTGTGTGTGTGTGTGTGTGTGTGTGTGTGTGTGTGTGTGTGTGTGTGTGTGTGTGTGTGTGTGTGTGTGTGTGTGTGTGAAAGATTGCTCTCATTTATTTAACTCATGCCACATGGCTTAGCTTCATAACCAGTATAGGGTTTCTGGAGACAAAAAAAAATCCATTTTGTATCTATGGAAATACCAAGCTGGAATGTAAGCTATAATTGCTGCGAGTTTTCCACATTATAGTATAAAATTGCTGAATTTATTAATGTGGGGTATATTTCAATGGTTCCATGTTTTGCCCTGGTCAATGGTTACCTGTCAAAATGTAGCATAATCTTTCTATGATATTCGGTGCCACAGACAAAAATCGTGTGTGGATATTTTCCATGTTTTTGTTTGTTAAAAGAACAGTATTTGCAATAATTTATGGAAAGTCTTGGAATTATAAATATTAAGGCATTGCCAAATGATTTAACTATTCCTCCATGGCAAATTGTCTTTAAACACTATGGTTTTTTTTTTCTTTCCTTCTTTTTTTTTTTTTTTATCATTTCTTGTGGACCAGAAACACTTGCAGGCTCTTGCCCCTGGCCTTCTGTGAGAATGTTAGTTAGCAATGCTCATAAAAACTCAATTCATCAATGTGAACATAATTTGCTATGAACAGAAAGCTCACAAAAGGGTGAATTTGTCAGATAGACAGGTGGCCTGAGATCTCTCCCTGATACTGAATGATATGAATAATAGATTCTGGTAAATGTATGCCAAGACTTGAGCTGTAAACACAGCTGCCTCCATTCCCTTCCAGAAAACAGCTTCGAGGACGAAAGCACAGGAACCACAGTTCCACCTGAGGACCTAAGCTTGTATACACACAAGCACACACACTCACACATGCACACACACACTCTCTCTCTCTCTCACACACACACATACTCGTGCACATGCAAATGCGTGCATACACACACACAAGAATTAAACAACCTCCATAAAAAGGACAGGGCTGGAGGCATCTTCATACTTTTCCTCCTCTACAAGAAAGACCTTTTATAGCTACCTTGATACCCTAAGCAGAACAGACTAGATAGGAAAGAAAAAGGAGAGAAAGGAAATAGATTTTCTTAATGGTTCTGGCTCCATATTATTCAAGTGTCTTATTTTATAAAATACACAAATCAACAGTGCTAATAAACTTTGCAATATTGTAACTCCTGCTTTATAATGAGCAAAAACAAGAAAGCAGGTTGGCTGCAGAAGCACTATGCTTGAAATCATTCTAGTAATTCATGGCTGTTTGTCTTATGGGTTATTAAGTATTTATTAAGGTTCAAATGTAATGTAGCCTTTTCTCCAATTTACTCTGAACTTTAAAAATCTGTTTTGCAAATTGTTTTCCAGGTAATGTACAAACCCACTTAAGAGCTGAATGCAAGTGTTTTAGAAGATTTCAGTTGAGAACAGAACATATATTTTTAAAGATACTAGTGCATATAGATTGACTTATTCTTATAACATTTATAATTAACCTCTCTAATCAGCTGACAATGACATTCTATAAGGTTTTAAAGGTAGTAAAGTAGTGTTTTTTAAAGTAGAACATGTATACAATTAGGGATGCAAATATACATATAACCCCAATATAATGCATTTATGTATTGTGTATTCACGTTGATGTATTAGAAAAGCAGAGGTAAGCCTTAAATACCTATGATTTCATGGGTGCTGTTGTTTAGGATAAAGGTGAATATACCTAATTACAAAAGTCATTTTGAGAGGAAAAAAAACCATAGTGAAATTATAGTGGTTAGCATTTGGATCAATGAAACTCAGGCAACAAAACAACTTATTTTCAGTCATCAAAACCACACAAAAAGTAATGCCTACTGTATTACAAGCTTGTATTGTAACTCAGGATTAAAGTGCTTGCTTAGAATGTGTGAGACCCCGGGTTCCATCCCCAGAATCAAAAAAGAAAGAGGGGAGGGGGCTGAAGTAGAAATTATGATTTTGAGATCTACAGAAATGACATTTTTAGAGATGGAGCAGACCTTTTTTCAAATCATATTTCTGTCCTCTAATTTCATGGATGTAAAAGCTATGTACAGAGATACTGAGTAGGTCAAATCACCCATTGGTCATAGACAAAGACAGAATTAGAAACCAAATTAGAAACCTCCAGTTTAGCGCTATTAGAAGAAAGGAAAAATCTTTAGAGATTTTGGCATCGTTTCTCATCCACTCACACTTGATTTCCAGAAGGAATACTGATACCTCCCCCAAAGGAAGGTTTTCTTCTATTGACAAGAAGATCTCTAAAACCCTGTATTAGTATTGAAGAGAGTTCCCCAACTGGAGAATGAAAACAGGCAAACATATTCTTTAAATATTTTTTTCTTTAACAATTCATTGCTTACTCTCATTGTCCATAACTTTCTGCCTTTTATTGTATTTTATTTCCCTTTCATCTCCTCCCTTTTTCATCTCTCCCCCCCCCCCACTCCTTCTCTCGGTCCCTTTTCTTTCTTCCTTTCTCTCTTTTTAATTGAATCAATAATTTTGCATATGCTAAATAAATGCTCCACTATTTATTTTTTGAACTTCTAAGTCTCATTACCTGCACAAATTATTTTAAGCAGACCAATCAAATCTAATATATAAAATACTGATCTAAATTAGAGAATGCTTGCTGTAGTTGACTGAAATTAAGAATCTGTTTTTAGACTTTTGGTCATAACAACTAGAAGATGACTTGTACACAATCAAAATGCAAATCACATAATGCAGTTGATATTTTTGAGTTATAAGTAAAGAGTTGGTTCAATTGTAAAGAATTGTCTAATGCTCTTTCATAATGATCGTAGCATCTTTTACTGTGAAAAGTGATATATCTAAGAGTTCCAGTTCCTCACCATTTGCATTAGTATTTGGTGGTGATGTATAAAAAAAATAATGTCCATTTTAAATTGCATAAAGTTTTATTGCGTTGTGGTTTTAGTTTGGTTATCTTTGAATATAAAATTATTCAACCTAGTTTCAAATAGCTCTATTATTTAGCACTGGAAATAAAAATTTAGCTGTACAGTTCAAATATTGTCTTTTATCTTGCTCTATACAGGTAAAAAAATTTTCTGTTAGAACAGGCATGGCATAGCTAATTGTAATTAGTTACAGTTACTGATATGTTACAAAAGATTAATGATAGCACCAAGTAGACACTATTTTTTCCTGCAACATAGACTAAACAGAGATATGACTAGATCAATAATTATTATTCATTTATCTTTAGCTGATGACAAAAGAGAAGACTGTAGGCTAAATTTTTTATCAAGCAACTATTATGAAACCATCAGTGTGTATTCTACATTACATTTAAATAAATATGTAATATCAAAAGATTTCCAAATGATACAGTAGAAGTTAAATATGTGGTATAAGTAAGTCTCTAAGGATTTATATAAAGATAGGGAGAAATGATAGATAATTGGAACTACCCACCATTAAAATAAAAAGATAGGGCTGTGTGTTGTATCTCATGTTCAACAGTAACCAATCAAATATAGATCGCTCCTGAAATAAACTGTGTCACTGTTTTGACCACTGTTAGCCTAACTGGGCATTTACAAAAGTGTTTCATTATCCAAAAATGTTACTAGAAGCCCATCTAATAGGATCTCATTTAAGATGCCTGTCTACAAGGATGAATATCTTTAGTCAAATCAATAATACTTCAGTTTTCCAAACAAAAGCAAAATCATCTCATAAGCACTGTGTATTATATCTAGCCAAATGCTCTGATGCACCAAAAGCAGTCATTGTGAATAGCAGATTCTTTTTTCCTTAATCTATACGTTTTTATTGTAAAGATACTGTACAGAGGGGTTACAGTTACATGAGCAAGGTCCATTTCCTATTGAGCATTATACACCCTCCTTTATTTTTCCCTTACCACCCCTTTCCTCCCCTCCTCCCTAACTCCTCCCTCCTCTCTCCCACCCCTTCCCTCCACAAAGTTGTAAAGTTTGTTTTCAACATACTGTCTTGTACATCTCGTTGTTACAATGGGTCATCCTGTATCTTTATTTTAGCATTTTGTTATTTCCTTTCCCCTTCCCAAATTAGAATAATGTATATACAAGACTCAGGACACCAGAATCAAATACAGTGACAACAGGGATTGTACCATGGGGGAAGAACATACAAAGAAACAACAACAACAACAAAAATCACATAGTACAGTGAATTGCGGATTCTAAGGAGCTACTCTTTCAGGTGGTCACTGAAGTAGAAATGATCAGAGACCAACATATGTGTACTTAGCAGAAAAATCTCTTACTGATAGAAAGAAGCTATTTAATAAAGACTAAGCTTTGAACCATTGAGTTAAAATATGCTTTCTCAAAGGGACTCTTCAAAACAAAATCTGAAGCAGCTTCTTTACTGCAGTCTATTAGATGAACATAGTTGTTAGCTATGTCTAATTATTGTACAACCAGTACTCATAGACTCTATTATTAAGATTTCTGATACACCATTTCCTCAGTAGTATGGCCACAGTCTATTGTTCTCAAAGGGAATGCAGTTGTAGAAAGAAGGTAGATAGTTACAGCCATAAGAAGAAATGAGTGTTTCTGAAGATTTTCTTCCAAGTAATTTGTGGCAATCATTTCCTTTAGCTTGGGCCCTATTTTTATTTCAGTTAACTCATTCTTTTCAGGGCATCAGTTTACATGGTGATTAAACAGAGATAAGATATTTGGAAACCTTCAATAAAAGAATTTGTCTCACAAAAGAATGTACATATGAGCCTACTGTGGTGGTTAATGTCTATGGCATGAGCTACTCCAGAGGCACAAGTATGGTTTAAAGCTAGCTGAGGAAAAGTTTGCATGAGACTCTACCTGAAAAGCAAACTAAAAAAAGTGAAAGGACTTGAGATATGGAACAAATGGCAGAGCACCCAGTGCAATCATTGTTGGTAAGTTTTTAAAGATCACACACACACACACACACACACATACACACACACACACACACACACACACACACACACACACACACCACATAACTGGAGGTTTTTGAACATTTGTGTCAATTCCCAAACTCTTTTATTGAAAATTCATTACCAAAGTGATGATATTTATTTAGAGCAGTGGTCTTTTTGGAAGATCATTTGGTAACAGGATTAGAAGGCCACCTCCATTATAAGAAGCAGAATACCATCTATGAACTATGAAACATATCTTTTAAATTACATTTTATTCATATATACATTCAATTACTCTCTTATTTCTCTTTTTTGGCAGAAGTGCTACCAGTAAACCAGATTTTCTCTTTGAACACAAATGATTCCGTAGCCTTTATCCTTGTTTTGATGGGGTATTCCTGAATATTTTCTCTGGAGTTGTCTATATATTCAGCTGCAAGTTGAAATTCTTCATCAAAGATTTGTAAAGATGGAAACCTAAACTAGAACAATATCAGCACGCTGGGATTCTCTAAGAGTAAAAATGAATAATAATTTGGCAAATCAATTGCAGAAAAGGAAGCAGGGTAACTTCTTCAGTGAGATGATATGTAGGATATACAGAAAAGGAAGTCAATACAGGTTTGTCAAAGAGCTAATTGTGCAGACAAACGGAGGACACAGTTTAAGGCATGCAGTTGTAGAAAAGAATGCTGGCCTCTCATTTGTCTTTTCAGCTGAGTGTGTGAACACTGGTAATATCAACACAATCAGTGATATAGACTGAATAAGGATTCACACAGAGCTTGCACCGGGGAGACTCTACATACAGATGAACAATTCATTAGTCATTCAGAACTGAAAGCCGTTGCCAAACTTCGTTCTGAGTGCTGAAAACAATGCAACGATCAAAAATAAAAGGAAAATAAAATAAAGGCAGCAAAGGTACACTTTAGGAAGTGATAAAGCATTACATCAATTTATTTATCAAAATGTAGATGACCTTGAATATCCACAGTATTTTCTCTCTGAGTTTGAATTCAGAGCCTCATGTTGACTAAGTAGGCACTCTATCATTTGAATCATGACCTCAGTCATAGGAATATATGCTCTTTTGGGAAAAGTGGGTCTTGCCTGCTTAGCTACTTTTTGAAGGGGTAAAAATAGGCAAAATTTTGGTTCAAGGACATTCTAGACAAAAATTAGTGAGATTCCCACTCATTAAGCCACATGTTGACATATGTCTATGATCCCAGCTATCCAGGAGTCTCTCCACAAAAGAAAGTGGACCCAGGAAAAAGAAAAAATCCTATCTGAAAAAATGACTAAAACAAAAAGATCTGCCATATGGCTCAAGCTGTAGAACATCTGCTGAATCAAACCCAGTAAAACCACCAAACAAAAACAACAGCAGCAACAACAACATGCAAACACTAAGTCCTTTTTGGTGTGTGCCAGTACTAGGGCTTGATCTCAGGACCTGGGCACTTTCCTTTAGCTTTTTTCCCTTTAGGCTGATGCTACGCCTCTTGACCTACAACTTCAGTTTGGACTTTTTGCTGGTTAATTGGAGATAAGAGTCTCATGGCCTTTTCTGTTGGGGTTGCTTTGGAATTCCATTCACAGATTAGGATTACAGTCATGAGCCACTGGTGTCTAGCTCTGAAAGATACTTTTTTTTAAAGGCTCTTATTTCCTTCATTATATCCTCCTGATTTCTCTATGTTCACAAGTGACATTCATTAATAATTAATTGTTTCATTAATGTGTGTAGAAATGATACTCGAGTTTAAATGATTATGATTTAATCAATCTTATACCTATTTTACATGTATAGTAGGTAGAAAAATAGACCCTAGATGATTCTTGTGCCCTAATCCCTAGAGCCAATGGATAGGTTATCATTTTGAGGAAAGGGACTTCAAAAGTATGATGAAATTAAGGACTCCATAGTAAAGAAATTATCCTGTATAATTTGGGTGGATCCAATCTAATCTCAAGGATACTTAAAAGAGAGATTTTATTCCTGTGGTCAATGTACGAATATGTAAGAAGATGTATCCTTGCTTGTTTTGAAAACAAAGAAAAGCATCCAGATGCAAGGATATGCGAAGGCTATACAAATAGCAAAACAAAGTAGATTCCCCCTTAAGCTGTCAGAATGGAGTCTAGCTGTATTAATTCTTTTATTTTA
Organism: Dipodomys merriami; assembly: GCF_024711535.1. Classification (NCBI taxonomy): domain Eukaryota; kingdom Metazoa; phylum Chordata; class Mammalia; order Rodentia; family Heteromyidae; genus Dipodomys; species Dipodomys merriami. The sequence goes on from NW_027202270.1 coordinate 68,792,503, forward strand.
ATCCAGTGAGGCCTAAGGATATGTATTCATTGAGTTGTGTAGGATGACTTATGCCTCTAATCTCAGTTACAAGACAATAATGGTTTGAGTACAGCCTGGGCAAAACTCCATAAAACCTCATCTCAACCAGAAACAATGGGCTCAATAGGGTGTGCCTGTCATTTCATCTAAAATAAGAAGTGTAAAATAGTAGGATCACCATCCAGGCTTGGAAGAGAAACGCAAGACCCTATCTCAGAATTGCAAAGAGGGTTGTAGGCACTAGAGCTCCTATCTAGCAAGTATGAGACCCTGACCAAGATGAAAACAAAAAAATTGATATTCAAAAATTGGAGAATTATACTGACTATAGAGGAGGAAGTAGAATTATACTCAAGTTGTTATAAAAGTCAGAGATACATGGGTATCCTCTAAGTAAAGGTTTTACACAGAAAAGATTGAGCAGAGGAGTGTGTATGGAGGGTCTTAAGAATTTCATCATTTTAGGCACTAAACTTTACATTTACTCTTGTTATAAAGCAGAAAAACATTTGAATAGACTTAGATTAGTGAGTGTTCCAAGTACATGTTAGGGCTTTGATAGAAACTACTTAAGCAGAAGGATGTATGGGGGCTGGGCAGAAGATACTGAAGATTGCCTTATTCTACATGATAATCAAAGTTTGTTTCCGAAACAAAAAAAAAAATAGCCCTACCAAACCCAAAATGTAATTTGCACAAAACAACTGCTTTTAAAAATTTTTCATTCTCTGGGCTGGGAAGATGGCTCAGTGGTACAGCGCTTGCCTTGCATGCTTGAGGCCCTGGGTTCGATTCCTCAGCACCACATAAGCAAAAAGCCGGAAGTGGCGCTGTGGCTCAAGTGGTAGAGTGCTAGCCTTGAGCTGAAAAGCTGAGGGACAGCACCCAGGCCCAGAGTTCAGGCCCCACAACTGGACCAAAAAATAAAATAAAATAAAAATTTTTTTCATTCTAAAATTTTGATTGTTGATTTCACTCAAGGACAACATACATTTCCCATTCTCCCAAAATACATTTACACACAACACATATATGCAACATGTGTGTACATGCATGCACACACATTCACAGTAAGTTTGGTAATTGTATTCTAAGCTCACAGGCACCCCTTTGCATTTGAGCCTTGTTGAAAACACAGAAAAAGAAACTATATCCAAAGTCTCCCTTATCTATTCACAATATAATTCATAGGAAGGGAATTCATGATCAAGTTTCAATTCAAGAGTGACCTAAATGAATTTTCTAAAGTAGAGAAGGAGTCTCTCTTTGATTCAGTAGGCCAGCAGGAAATATAGCTTCCTCACCAAAAGAAGTCTTTGGAAATAAGAATTCCTCATTCAGGTGAACTGCTTTTAGAAAGTACTTTTCAGTTACCTGCCCCTAGAGTGAAGTTCAAATGAAAGGGGAGTAAAATGTTCTCAATCAAGATCTCTGGGCTGTGGTATTTTCTACCACTGGAGAGTTGCTTGATTCTAAACATTATCACCTTCAGGAATAAGAAAAAGCCATTTCTTTACCCAGACAGTCTTTTAATCTAGGAACAAGAGGCCTAGAAAGCTATTCTCACAGAAGGCTTTTCTTGCTTTTAAAAACACAATCAAATTGGTTCCAGTGGAGTGGGATATAAGGAAGGGCGCCTCTTCTGTTTCTACACTAGTAATTGGACTAGCCTAATTAGATTGTCCTAGTGTTTAGATATCATGGTGATAGGCACTTTATAAATACTGTACCTAGCTATACTGGAGCATCCCTTATGACAATAATAACAAGACAATTCTGATAGGTGGTGAAGATCAAAGCCAATGTTTTGCTACATTTCATAATATTTATTGATAGTAATTTATGTTGACACTTTCAGCCATTTGTGGTGTCTTTTTACTACAGATCTGTGGGCAGTGTGGTCAAAAATGACTTCTGCAGACAGCAACAGCATCTTACATGCAAAGTGCACCATTGTAGAATCTGTACAACTAAGAAAACTATTATAACTTATAAACAACTGACATTCAGAAATCAAGCAGTATTTAATCAGTTCAGAAATAGAGAATGCTTAAAGAAGATCTATAAAACCACACAGTACATAGAAACTAATGGATTTTTAGTCCCAGAAACAAACCAAAGAAATTTTAGTGGCTGTTAATATAAATCCAGAAAAATAGATACACAGAAATCCTAAATTACCTCATTCTCTTGTGTGGGCTACTTTTTTTTATTCTTTTCTTTTCTCCCATATCACTTAACAAACAAGAACAACCTCAACTAGAAAGGAATTAAGAACATATTCAAACTCCTTACTTCCATGAATGTACTTCGTTTTTTCAAACTAAATGGTAAATTTTGTGATGTTTAAAAAGGTTTATAAACTGTTGCATACCCCCAGACACTTACCTACCAGAGCACTGTAGTGATACATGAAAGCTAAAATCTTTGTTCTTAAAATCTAACTTTACTATAAAAAAAATTAACATGGTGCCAGGCTTTAGAGTGGAAATTGCACACATTTAGTGTTATTCCTGTTTACAATAATCTTACCAGCTGGGCATCATTCCCATTTTGAGGATGAGAACATTTTGCTGCTGAGATTTTTTGACTACCTTGATGTACACTGTATGTAGTAGGGTTCAAGTTTGAAATCAAGTTGACATTATTCTGAGGCCTAACTCTCTATAATATCATGTTTTAATTCCTGATTTAAAATATTATCCTAGGAGGGCTGGGAAGGTGGCTCAGTGGTAGAGCGCTTGCCTTGCATCCCTGAGGTCCTGGGTTCGATTCCTCAGCACCACATAAGCAAAAAGGAAAAAAACAAAAACAAAAACAAAATGTTATCCTAGGGCTGGGAAGGTGGCTCAGTGGTAGAGCGTTTGCCTTTCATGCCTGAGGCCCTGGGTTCGATTCCTCAGCACCACATAAGCAAAAAGGAAAAAAACAAAAACAAAAACAAAATGTTATCCTAGGGCTGGGAAGGTGACTCAGTGGTAGAGCGTTTGCCTTTCATGCCTGAGGCCCTGGGTTCGATTCCTCAGCACCACATAAGCAAAAAGAAAAAAGCAGGAAGTGGCGCTGTGGCTCAAGTGGTAGAGCGCTAGCCTTGAGCTGAAGAGCTGAGGGACAGCATCCAGGCCCAGAGTTCAGGTTCCACAACCGGACCCCCCCAAAAAAATGGTATCCTAAAAATTGTTATTAATTTAATCTCAAATTATTTCCAAATATATTTTAATATTTGGTTGTGCTTTTTTCTTTAACCTTATGCATTTCTGAGAATATCAGTGGATGATATGATCACATACTTGTAAATAACATAGTAAGGTGTAAGAGCCAGATGTCAAATAAAAGTTCGTGGGTTTGAAATGAGTTAAAATTGTTACAATAGAAATGTCAACTTTTCTGAGTCTTGATTTGTTTCTTCAAAAAATTAAGTTGCTAATAATTTTTAGTATTGGAGTAGTTGGCTAAAAACAGAAAATACTTTAGTATAGTACATAACATATATTGGCACAATTTCTATCAAAGAAACACTTTTTAATCAAAAGATTCCATGTATGAAGGTCAGTTTCAATTAGTGGGAAATTTACCTATGTGAATATTGACTCAGTTAAGCTGAATCAGTACTATACCTGATAATGAAATATTTCTAAGGATCTGTCAGCAGTTGTGCTATTCTCTACTCTTTTAAAAGTAAATTGTGACAATATCATTGAGAATGATCATTGAGGAAAGAACTGATCTGGACATTTTTATAGGTAACAACCTAAGCATTTTCCTACTCTTCTTTTTTTTTTTTTTTTGTTAGTCATGGCGCTTGAACTCTGGGCCTGGGCACTGTTCCTGAGCTCTTCAGCTAAGGCAAGCACTCTAACACTGGACCAACAGCGCTACTTCCAGTTTTCTGGTGGTTTATTGGATATAAGAGTTTCATGATTTTTCCTGCCTGTCTGGCTTTGAACTGTGATCCTCAGATCTCAGCCTCCTGAGTAGCTAGGATCACAGGTGTGAGCCACTGACACCCAACTTCCTACTCTATTTTTAAACTTATTTGTGGACACCACACTCCAACAAAATATCCAGGCTATCATTCTGAGAATCTGTTTTACTTTTCTATTTTATTTCTTGTGTTTTACTTCAGTTTTCACAGGTCACTATAAATGATCAACATATTCTATAATTTATACTGTTTAAATGTTACTTAAATAACAAATAGCTTGTTAACTGGTCCCTGAAATATACCCATTACACTGTGAATGTAATTATGTTATGCACTTGTTTAAAATCTTCAGTGTATTTTGATTGGCTGCAGTATAAAAGACAAATTTTATTGTAAGTATAGACAAACTTTCTATGTCTGATAGATGCTTATGTTAATTCATCTCTTATATATTAAAAAGCTAACTTCTTGGGGCTGGGAAGGTGGCTCAGTGGTAGAGCGCTTGCCTTGCATGCCTGAGGCCCTGGGTTCGATTCCTCAGCACCACATAAGCAAAAAGAAAAAAGCCGGAAGTGATGGTGTGGCTCAAGAGGTAGAGCACTAGCCTTGAGCTGAAGAGCTGAGGGACAGTGCCCAGGCACAGAGTTCAGGCCTCACGGCCGGACCCAAAAAAAAAATAAAAAATAAAAAACATAAATAAATAAAAAGCTAACTTCTTGCATCTGGTCTATATGAAATGCTGTACCCAAAACAGGCATTAGGCAGTTAACTATCCTAAATTTCATAAATAAAATTAGAAATATGCTATAAATTAAAGATTCTGCTAATCTAGTATGTAGGCCAAGTAGTATTCCTTTACAAAGTCTTACTTCTCACTTCCAAGTCTTATTTATCATCTATAAGAACTTTTCATTCCATGAGCTCATAAACAGGTAAATTCACGAGCAAAATCCAGTATAATCATAAAACAAATGTTACTTTACAGTAAAAAATATAATAGAACATAACAGCAGTGATGAAATTTAAAATACTTGCCCTTTGCTCTGCATGAGACAAACCAGATAGAAAAGAGTACATACTATATAATTCTACTTATTTAGTATTTAAGAAGATGCAAACAATTCCATAGTGAAAGCAAATTATTTATTGTAGGAGCAAGATGTGGGGATCTTAAAGGAAAGGAATTAGGGAAGGACATGGAGAAACTTTAAAGGGTGAAGGATTGGCTCATCGTTTTGATTGTGGTGATGATTACAGAGTGTGGTTATGTACAGAGGTCAAATTGTGACAACTGTATCAAATTATACACTATATATGGGCACCAAATTATACCTTAATTCAGCTGGAAAAATCCATATGAATCACCAAAATATTGAACAGTTTTGCTTTTTACTATTATAGTCTTCATTTTAAAAATGTACAGAAACCTCCAAATGTATCTTGTCTGTTGCAATGAGTCCATTATATTTAACTTTTTCTGCTGATGAAAAGATGGTTTTATATATGAAATATGTAGTTGGTTTATCAAGATCTAGAGTTTCCCTGCAGCTGTCCTCTGGGACATCATGGGAATATATCTCTAGCATAACAAAAATGGACAATGTTTGGGAAAGTTTGAGTGAAAACAAGCCAATAACACTAAATACTAAATAACACTAAATACTAAATAATTAATTTTTTGGGAGGGGTCCAGTTGTGGGGCCTGAACTCGGCCTGGGCGCTGTCCCTCAGCTCTTCAGCTCAAGGCTAGCACTCTACCACTTGAGCCACAGCACCACTTCCGGCTTTTTTCTTTTTGCTTATGTGGTGTTGAGGAATTGAACCCAGGGCCTCATGCATGCAAGGCAAGTGCTGTACCACTGAGCCACCTTCCCAGCCCTAAATAATTAATTTTTAATATTACATTTTAAGGGTTTTGGTAAAAATAATGAATTATATTTCAAATCTTCCCTAATAAAAGGGCATATTAACTCTCACCATATATATATATACTATATATAATAGTATATATATATATATATATATATAATAGTCCAAAAGTTTAATTTCATCCCCATCATTATCAAAACCCCACCAATACCAAATGAATCATATTTAAACAAATCAAAGTTGCTTTTCTGTCATTTTCTAAGTACATAATGTGTGGAGTGAGACTTTGGGGAAATTGTACAAAGGATGTAATACATCAAGGGACTACAAATATTTGAGAAAGGTATTATAAAGAATGTTACAACTGATGGGGCTAGGAAGGTGGCTCAGTGGTAGAGCGCTTGCCTTGCATGCAGGAGGCCCTGGGTTCGATTCCTCAGCACCACATAAGCAAAAAGAAAAAAGCCAGAAGTGGCACTGTGGCTCAAGTGGTAGAGCACTAGCCTTGAGCTGAAGAGCTGAGGGACAGCACCCAGGCCCAGAGTTCAGGCCCCACAACCCAACCTCCCCCCTCCCCCCAAAAAAAAGGTCTAGCCTTATTTTCCCAGCCCATCAGAGTCTATAACTAGAGAACATTTTTAGAAGTGTTTCAGGCACAACATAGCTCCCAACCAAATATTTTTCCAAGTGCTAACTTACTAGGGTACTGAATGAATTTAAAATAAGGGGGGAAAATTCCCTAGCAACACGAAACTAGAAGTAATCATTTACAATGTTTTGGAAGGTATTAATTATTTGTAGTATAAAATGGTTTTGCCCCAATGATTAATTTTCAATCACTCAGGTAATTTTTGAAGCATAAAGTATTTTTTAACTGGAGCATGCTCTTCACTGCTGTAATTCATGCTGGAATGCTGGTTCCTTTCATCTGTAAAATGGGTAGACATCTGAGTCATACCCACCCAAAGTGAGCAACACACAGATTACTAAACTAATACTTTAACAGTTTTTTCATGTTTGCAGAATCTTGTCATTTTCATTTTGCTATATTAAAGGACCCACATTTATTCAGTCCCTCCCTTATTCCGTGATTGTAGAAAACAGACTACATCTGTGGGAGAGCAAACATTGTTTCTTCTCTCCAGATGTCTGCTTTTCCTCCCAGAAGTTGGAGAGCATTGGACAAGCAATAACAGATGATGAACACATGCATAACTACAAATGGGCAAGCTGATTGTTTTCAAAATTGGTATAAACATTTGCTCTTGGGTTGAGATTTAGCCCATAGCACATCTTTACATTTGTGTTATAAACTCCCAACTTAAAAAAAATGTTTATAATAGAAGTGCTGACAATGTGAAAATTCAGTTATGGTCAGGAAAGCAGTTTTGTTTAAAAATGCTATTTTGCACTTCCATATTTGCTTCCTAACCAGTGACTGAGATGTCAATTTCTGCAAAGTTTTTTTCTAGTCCAAAGGAGAATTTGACAACAGTTTTGAAATGAGCAGGAGATCTGAATTCCAGCTTCTTGCTTCTTCAACAAATAACAAAGTATAGGGGCACACATTGGTCACTTAACTGATTGCATAGATGATGATGATAATAATGATGAATGAGAAGGAAGAGAATTAAGCTTATTGTTCAACAGAGAGATATTTTTGCTTTTATGTGACATTTGAAAATAGCTACAATTATTAGGAAATACTTTCCATTGCATGGCCTTGACTATATGCCAACACACAGGGATTGCATTGATGATGAGGGGTTATTAAATAAGGTCAGAGAAATCCCTTGACTTGGTTTTAAATTACTTGATGTGGGACTGAAAATGTTGTTTGCACCCTAGTATTGGCATCACCATGACCCCAGGAAGCTAAGTCAGATGTACCCCAGAGGCCTTGCTATGTCAAAAGAACTATGGTCTTTGATTATTCAGATGGATTGTAAAGAATGTCTTATTGTTCATTCACAGAATGGCTGAAAATATGAATGTATATATATATTAAATGTATTTATATACATCACTATAAATTTAGGTATATATGAAATGTATATGAATATATAGACAAAATGAAGACAGAGAAAAGTAATGAAGATGTGCCTTCAGAAGCAAGGGAGCGTTTCTCAAAAACTTTGGGTGAAAATCATAGAAATTTCTGTGTGTGATTCCGGATGATGATGGAAACCTGTGCTATAAGACTAGAGAAACAATTTAAAGTGGAAATTAAAGCTATTACGTTTTGGTGATCCAGAATCTTCTTTTGATTTTAATTCATTTTCAGAGGAACTAAATATTTTTTATAATGAAAGAGGAAAAAGTCATGATACTTCCATTTCTGTGACTAGACAAAGACTCCCCATGTCTACTTTCAATATATGTTTCGCAGCAGTATCAATTACTGTAGCTTCTGAAGTGAGAATGAGGGTAAAGAGATTTTAATTCTTTTTTATTTTTCCAGTCCTGGGGCTTGAGCTCAGGACACTGTTCTTGAACCTCTTTGTGTTGAAGGCTAGCACTCTACTGCTTGAGCCACAGCACCACTTCTGGCTTTTTCTGAGTAATTACAGTAATTAGTGTCTTACAGCCTTTTCTACCCCTCCTGGCTTCAAACTGATCCTCAGATCTCAGCCTCCTGAGTAGCTGAGATTACAGGCATGAACCATTAGTACCTGGATGGTATTTAATTCTTGATACAAAAACACCTAATAGATCTCTCTGGAAAAAAATATTAGTTTTCTAAATAGGGACCAATATACTCACACTTAAACTTTTCCTAATATATGTTTTTAATGATTTGAACATGTATGCAAAGTTCTAACACTGATATTTTCCTGCCAAACAAACAGATTAAAGAATATTTTTCTCATTCAATTGTTTTTGCATAATAACTCCCAAATTAATACATAAATGAGAGCAAAACATTAAGTAAGGAACTCAATTAATGGGAAGCCATGTAAGCATTGGGGAGAAAAGGGATTTACCTTCGTACTTTTTGTTTAAGGCTCAAATCATATAAATATCCAACTTTGCCAAGGGTTAAAAAGACTCCTGTTAAGCCGGGAGTGTATGTGGTAACCATCTGGGCAGAACAGCATTGTCCCCTAAGTGGGTCTATATTTTGAGGGTTAATTAATACTCAGCACTCTGGGTTGTTAGATGTTTTTGCAACTATTTTGAAAAGAAATCTGATACACATCAGAATATAATGAAGATTGAGTTTGTATGAAAATATGAAATCCATCCTCATTTTTCATAATAACAAGAAAAGTGAACTTATTTGTGACAGAGACCCTTTCAAGATAAAGACACTCATTGAATAAAATGGTGCAATATAAATCTTGGGTAGCTAGTTAATATTAACTAGCTATTTAGATTTTTTTAAATTACAGTTTAACACATAAAATGATGAACATTTATAAATTGGAATAAAAAAGCTCTAATGGACAGAATATGAGCAGAATTAAAGATTAATTTTTTCCCTCAAAAGAACTCTTCTTTGGCTTGTCTTGTTATAATTCTTTCTGGAAGGACTGGAATGTGTCATTTGTTTATAACTCAGTGATTCTCACAAAGGCAGTAGTGTAGCACCACAAAAAATAACTACCATAATTTGTTGTAATTGAACAGTTCTAGTTTTTTTTTTTTTTCAGAAAGCACCTAACATCTAGGAGTTTGGTACTTTCTTCACCTTTTATTTTTCTTTCTTCATCTTCAATCTTCACTGCCATGTAAGCACATTTAAAGTATACTTTCGAGTAAATATCTTGCTTTCTATTCCTTTTTCTTTCTTTTTGTTTTAACTACTTTGTGATATCCTAATTAACCACCCTCAATTGACTGCTTTCAAAATAAGAACTAAGAGCTCTCATTTAATCAAGTGGAAGCTAATTTAACTCTTTCACACTACAGCAATGATAACCATCCTCCTCTCTCTTTCTCTCTCATATCAATATCCACCACATGTGTTATATCTTCAGTATCAGACTCCAGGTATTCTAAATGAGATCAGTGTGGCATTATATCACATTATGGATTTTCCTACATCACTTTTTTTTTTCTTTTAATACTTGTAAAGATAAGTGAAACAGTAATCTTTTATTCATGGATTAAATGTGTTTCTAGATTTTTATTTATTTTTTGGGGGGTGGTAATTTGAAAATCTCATATACAAGGAATATGCTGTTTCCATTTGAAAAAAGTGAAAGAATAGATGCGGAAGAATTCAAACCAGGCAGGGTTTCATATCTTATAACAATTGCTTCTCTTCATTATTTTTATCTTATTTTATTTATTTATATTATTAATATTATTATTTTGGTTGGTCATGGGGCTTGAACTCTGGGCCTGGGTGCTGTCCCTCAGCTCTTCAGCACAAGGCTAGCACTCTACCACTTGAGCCACAGGGCCACTTCCAGTTTTCTGGTGGTTTATTTGAGATAAGAGCCTCACAGAATTTCCTGCCGGGGTTGGCTTTGAACCACCATCCTCAGATCTCAGCTTCCTGAGTGGCTAGAATTACAGGCGTGAGCCACTGTTTCCCAGCTATCTTATTTTGTTTTTTTTTTTTAGTGGGGCTTGAACTCAGAACCTAGGTGCTAGCCCTGAGCTTCTTTTGTTCAAGGCTACCATTCTACCCCTTGAGCCAGAGCTTCAATTCTGGCGTGTGTGTGTGTGTGTGTGTGTGTGTGTGTGTGTGTGTGTGTGTGTGTGTGTGTGTGTGTGGTATGTTTATTGGAGATGAGTCTCATGCACTTTCCTTCGTCAACTGACTTCAAACTAAGATCTTTAGATCTCAGCCTCCTGAGTAGTAAGATTAGTGCATTAACACAAGTGCCCGGCTTCTTCTTCCTTTGTAAATAGAAGTCAAACACAGCTAATTTAGATTGACAAACATTTAATCAGTTGGTTAGAGAGTATAGTATATGGATAGAGTGTCGACCACTTTCTTCAGTAAAATATAAGACTGTTTTCGGAATCTTATTATGCATCAGATAATCATCTTCTTTTTTTTCCAGTCTCCTGAACACACAAGGGTAGACAATACAATATATAACTAGCTGTCATATACAGATCTGAAAAAATGTTCTCAGTATATATAAATCCAAGTCCAGGCATTACACAACCAGAGTTTAAAATGCTACAAGTAAATCATCCAGATTTAAGCTTCTAAGGAAACACAAACCACTCTCTAAGGACATATGAGTCCAAAACTTCAGAAGATGCTGTCTCACTGTGGGATGGCAGAAAATAGAGCTCCCAGACCACCCTGGTGTGTAGTAATCAACAATGCAGTGGCCCACTTTATAAAGGCGTCAGACAGTCTGTAAGCAAAAAGGCAGAACCTCCAACTGAGACAGGCCCTGTTAATAAGTGATTTCTAGTGAAAAAAAGAAGAGAGGAGAAGTAGGCCAGCTTTAGCATAGACAACTGGTCATAAAACAATCTTTTCTTTTCCTTTTGTGATTTTCCTTTTTCATTTGGAACAACTCCATTTAGAGACTTCTCCTGAGACACCATGAGAATAGAATGCACTGACATTCTACCTTCCTGCTCTCTCAGCCATTCATACCTGAAAAGCATGTTTTTCCTGCTAATCTGAATTTTTTGAGAGTGGAGCCACACCCTGTTCAGCCTATGGACTTTCTTTTCAAAATAGTGTCATCTCACAAAGTCACTTCAAATATATTTGGTGAAAGTCATCTTATTCCAATATTTCTCTGAGCTGTTTGGGAAGCTTTGGATAAACTACATTATGTGGTTTAGTTTTATATGTTCTTTTATTTTATGTGTTCTTATTTTACTTTATGCATTTTAGTTTCCTCATCTGAAAAATTGGGTTGGTATCATTTTAAACAATTTGAAAATACATAGCAAAATAGGTTTATATCATAATTATTTTTTTTTACTTTAAAAAGCAAATGCATGAGTTTGTGTCTGCCAGGTGTAATTTGGGGCTTTTCATGTAATATAAGCTGAGTTTTCTGAATAATCCAATTATTGTTTAACAGCAATAAAAGAGTTGAATTTGACTGTGACAGACTCGAGTTCTTATGTTGAAAATCATTCCAAAGAAGCTCATTAATTTGTCTGATTCATGTAACATATACAATGATGAAAAGTAACAAAGCAATTACTTTAGGAAGTATTGAAAACATTTCAGTTTCCTTGTAATCATGACTTGGTATGAGCAAAAGTACCTCTGTGAGTGCCCCCACCTGCTGTGATAAGTACAGAGACAAAACCCCATTTTGTCAATAGGGGCAACTTGTACAAACTGGATACACAAATAGAAAATAATAATGTTGAAGGAAGTATAATTAATTAATTCAAGCTTCAAGATAAGATCACTGGATCCTGCTGACCCTACTTGTTAATCAGTTGATTGATTAATTGCTACAATCATAATAATTATATAGCACAAATCTAAGTACAGTTAATGATAGTGTAGACGTAGAGTTAAAAGTTCCTTTCAATCTGTATATCTTTCCTCATTCTTTGATTCAAAGGAGTTAGTTCCCTTTACTTTAGACATATCTGTTGGCTCAAAGAGATGGGAAGTTGATTTGAAAATTAGCTGAGAATTGTGCTGGTTCAGCTGACCATTTGGGGTAATTCCTTGATGTTCTGTTAAGATTTCTAATATAAACCCATATGAAATAGCAATGTTTTATTTGATATACTGACACACCACATCACTCTTATTCCTAATATGCTCACTGTATGATGGATTATAGTACTGGCATGGTAATAGATATTCCTCCACACAAGGTTCTCTATATTTACTTTTCCATATTTGTATAATAGATAGGAAATACATTTCCATTACTTAGTTTCCATACTTGGATTAAAGCATGTGTTACAATATGAATTCAAAGAAGGACATACTCAGCTTCTAAAAATAGGTATAGATCAAAAAAATGGGTTTAAAATGTCCATACGTTTACGAATGGGAAAATTCAATTTTAGGCTTTATTTTTTGACTACGTCTTATAAAGTAATAAAAAATAGAGGGGAAGTTATAACCCCTTCTTGCCTCCTACTGTTTCTCTTTTTTTAATATGTGTTTTACTGTGAAAATACTGTACAGAGGGGTTACAGTTACATGAGCAAGGTAATGAATACATTTCTTATCCAGCATTGTTGGCTCCTCCTTTGTTTTTCCCCTACCATCCCTTCCCTCCCACCTCTTCAGCTACACTCCACCTACCCCACCTCCCGCCCCCCCGCCACACTCCCCCCAAATTGTGAATTTTCAACATAGTATCTTGTACATCTCATTGTTGCAATGGGTCAACTTGTATCCCTATTTAAACAATTTATTTTTTCCCTTCCCCTCCCCAAATTATACCAACATCAAATATAGTGAAAACAGGGGTTATACTGTGGGGGAGGGACATACAAAGCAATAAAAAAAAATCACATGGTATCTTATAAATACGTTAGAAATAATAGCAAGAAAGAAAAAAAACCACTTGTGTCCCTATCTTGGGGTTCATTTCACTTAACTAGTATATGTCTCAGACATATATTATGCAAATAAGGGAAAACATGGGACCTATGTTTCTTTGGGCCTGGCCACTGTTTCTTTATTAAACTCATTCAGATTCTGTTTGTAAAAGCCATAAACCAAGGGAAAAATGAACCATTGATAATTTGTCTTTAGTTTTATTTCCTCATCACAGAGTCTCAATTTCTGCAATGTATACTTTATCTTGTTGTACATCTAAGTTCAAATGTGATCCATTTCATAATTATTTTCCAAGTTTTTTTCTTAAGAGCATTGAATTTTTTCTTTATTATAATCTTTTATATGATCTTTTTTCCCTTTTCTTTGGCAAAACAAAGTGAACAGCTTAGACCTAATTTAGTTACTAGATGTTTCTCAAACCTTTGCATGTATATAGCTTTTAAAGGTTAATAAAAACATAAGTCCTTGAACACCATTTCTATAGACTGCCTTTTAGAAGGTGTGTCAGAATCTTACTTCAGAAAAGTACACAGGTGCACATATATACAAATTTGGCAAAACCTTTGGAAAGTGGCTCAAGAGCCCCTGGAAGCATATGCATGGATGGATCCCAGGGCAGTAAGGTCACTTGCCCAAGGTCATACTTGGAAGATGGCCAACTATAGTGCCTGCTGTGCAGCATGACTCACTTTTATGCTTCCTATCTCCTCTTAAATATGTTCTGCCATCAAAATTATTTTCTCCAAAACATAATTTTCATCTTTTCCTCATCTTTCCTAAAATATCTGTGATAAGCTTTATTGTCTATTGGATAAAAATTAACCCTTCTGCAGTGTTAAATTATTTGTAATTGATTAGTAATTTCTTGGGCAAATACTTATTTTTAAAATGGAACATGCTGTACTAGGTACAAGGACAGACAATCAAATCAAACAGTTGCTGGGTGTGCCTTCCTCAGATTTATAATACTATATTGACTCTATCTGCTCTCCCTAATTACCTACCACCTGTCTTCAAAATCTGCTTCATTCAACCCAGATACCTCACTTTCCCCCAAATCACACTTATCTCAGGACTGGAGCCAGTGCTCATGTTCATTTTCTGGCTGAATTTCCAAACTTCATATCCCCTTACTGCTCCTTTCATAAAGCAATCTCGATGACTGCACTCCCATCTCTTTCTTCTGCATAACATTTCTTGTCTGCGTTACTCATTGTGGAGCTAGATAACATACAGTCAGCAGTTGTTGGGCCATATACCTCTTACTTCTTAGTTATCCTCTCAAGATTCACATTCCTGGACTTGGGGCAGAATGTTGTAGAAGCACTGCTCTCTTCCAAGTGACTCCATTAAGACAAAAGCAACAAAATTAGTCATTTCTAACTCTGAGTGGACTCAGAAAAAAAAAAAACCCAGGGTTTTTATCATGCTTTTTAGTAAAAGGTTCTGAACCTCATCAAAGGTGAATGGACAAAATCTGTAAGGTAAGTACAGGAATCGCTTTCTGCAAGAGCGATTTGAACAAAAGCCAGGTTTGGAATCTCCTAGAATAGTTGATTTTGTTTACTCAAACTCTTCTTTCTTCATTATTCACTACTGATATTACTATGATTACTGCAAAATATGTAGACTATAACATAGCAAAAAGAGAAAGAGAAAACAGTCTAATCAATGAGAGGCAACCCCTAGTAAGATGTTGTAGTAAATCCTTGCAGTCTTTGCTATTTATATAAATACTTGTGTACATGTTTTAAAATGGTTCATGCTTGCCTAGCTTTGAATCTGTATGCCAGAGTTTTTCAGTTTGAAACTCAATCCCAATGCAACAGTGTTCAGAGGTGGGATCTTTGAGATGATTAGTTCATGAAGACTCTGTCCTTACAAATGAATCAATGCTGTTTTTCTAGGAATGGATTCTTGATAAAAGGATGAATTAAACTCCTTTCTCTCTTATTTCCTCTACTCAGCCCTTCTGCCCTTGCCGCCATTTCCCATACTTCCCTTCCTGGTCCTCCCTCATACAAACACACTACCTTTTCCCTTCCATCTTAGATCAAGGTCAAGGGTTTCATAACCCTTGACCGTGGACTTCCAGAATTGTCTCTATTATAAAATAAATTATCTGGTCTCAGAGTTCTATTACAAGCACAAGCCAGACTAATACAATGCAATACTAATACAATAGTATTGCATGTACACTATTGTACACTTTATTGAAATTGCCACGTGAAGTAATGTTTTCTCCAGCACAATTTAATGATTTCATGACATTTCATTAGACAAATGGGTCAAAAATTAACCTCCTTTATATTTGAACACATGTATTCCTTCTAAATTTTTCACCAAATAACATTTTAAAGGGAAAAATGTTTCCTTCTAGTTACATAATTGCCAGTAAAAGCATGAATGCACACACACACACACACACACACACACACACACACACACAAATGCACTTTAAGAATTTAGTAAATCTTCCCATTCTAAGTAGCTAATAGGGCTTACCTCACAATCTCTAGCAATCATTTCATCTACAGTCAAGTGTTGTATTCTTAATAGGTCTTACTGGTATTATCCATTTATACTCTTACAGGGTACTTTTAATGTAGAAATCACATCTTTTGTTGTTGTTTCTCAAATAAATTTTTTATTGTGAAAATACTGCACAGAAGGGTTACAATTACATGAGCAAGGTAATGAGTACATTTCTTATCAAGCATTGTTGCCTCTTCCTTTGTTTTTCCCCTACCATCCCTTCCTTCCCATCTCCACAACACCCCCGCCCCCCCACCTAAATTGTAAAATTTGCTTTTTAACATAGCGTTTTGTACAGCTCATTGTTGCAATGGGTCAACCTGCATCCCTATTTAAACAATTCGTTTTTTTCCTTCCACTCCCCAAATTATACCAACATCAAATATTTGATAACCCCCAAAACTAGGGTTTATACCGTGGGGGGAGGGATGTACAAAGCAACAACAAAAAATATCACGTGGAAATATATATATATATATATATATGTATGTATGTGTGTGTGTGTGTGTGTGTGTGTGTGTGTGTGTGTTAGAAACAATAGCAAGCAAGAAAAAAAACCACTCATGTCCTTATCTTGGAGTTCATTTCACTTAACATCATTTTATCTGACCTTTTCTGCTTGTCTCAGACATATACTAGTTATTACAAATAAGGGAAATCATGGGACCTATGTTTCTTTGGGCCTGGCTTACATTAAATTTATTGCCTATCTTCTTTGCAAGTTTCTGCCAACACTAGAGAAAAACAAATATCAAGATAATTAATCTTCTGAAGTAAAATTTTAATATATATTTTTATTGTAAAGATACTGTACAGAGAAGTTACAGTTACATGAGCAAGGTAATGAGTCCATTTCCTATTGTTTCCCCCTCCTTTGTTTTTCCCCTACCATCCCTTTCCTCCCTACCTCCCCAGCTCCTCCCTCCCTATGACCCCTCACCCATGCAAAGTTGTAAAGTTCGTTTTCAGCATAGTGTCTCATTGTTACAATGGGTCATCCTGTATCCATATTTCAGCATGAACTAAATTTTGATGAAATGTTACATAAAAGCTAAAAACCTGAGGCAGGAGAATACTAGTGTGTGTGTGTGTGTGTGTGTGTGTGTGTGTGTGTGTGTGTGTGTGTGTGTGTGTGTAGATGTGATACCTTATTCTGACCATCTGTTGAGGACATATCTAGTTCCAAATATTGTCAATTAAAACAGATGACAAATCTTAATAACAATTTTTACTTGTGAATACTAGCAAGATCAGCATTGTGCAATCTTGTAGTTCTCTAATGGCAATTGTATTACCTTGGGGCTTTACATGGATGTACAGAATTTTTTGTTTTGTTTTCTTGGTTGGTTTTTTTTTCCATTTGCTTGCTTTCTTCTCTTTTTGCCTTTAATCTGTCAGCACTCATAATCTAGTACACAGAGTGATAAGAAAGTATGCAAAATGCATTGCTACTTAGCAGTGGGGAATTCCAAATATGGTACCCAAAGATTGAAAACGTAAGAGTGGACTCTTCTGTATCAAAGGGAGCACTGTTGAATGTAGCAAATAGGAATAACCTTTGGGATGCTTTGCAGGTAGACTTGTATCTGTCTGGTAGAATGGGAATTTCCATGATCTGACTGGCATTGGAACATCACCTCCTGAAAAGGCAATCAGCTAAAGAGAGATTTCCCACATATGGACCTGAAGCCACTAACATGAAAAACACAACGACAGGAGCAAGGGATGTGGGGATTTGGTGGCAGATGGTTAGGTCTGCACAAAGTGTCCACCCAGCTTTGTTCAGCCCATATTCTGAAACAACTAGAATAAACACTTAGTGTCATAATTTATAAGCAAGCATATCAGTACTAATAAATCAGAATCCTGCAAACAGTCATGTTTATTATATTCTTGTTGCTTAATATTCATGACAATAATTTATTTTTATAGTACAGTTTCACTGTCCTTTCCACTACGGCTCTGCATTTAAGTCTGGCAAGTTGAATTAGCAGATCAGGTAACCCTTTGAAGACAGCAAAAGTTCACTAGTCAGGTTAAAACGTCTCATTTTCTCACTTAATATCCTCTTCCTTTTCTCATAAATTTGGAAACAGTAAAGATGAAGTCTCTGTGAATTATGTTGTAATTCCAGTTTTACATATAAAAAATGATGGCCAGTGTCCACATAGTTCTTTGATAGTAGCTGTATAACAGGAGACTTGTGGTAGATAACAACATTTGGAGAGATGGAAGCGGTTAATTCTTAAACTTATTGTCAACAAAATGGATGAAATTAATTTCCACCTCTGTCATTCTTTATACCAACTCTTCTGACACCCCACTTTAGCAGTTCAGGATTAGTTCTGCTAATTAATATGGATTATTCAAGGAGGAATTATGTCAATTAGCTACCCGAAAGCACATTGGTTTTGTATTTACCTAGTGCTAGAGTCACAAAGGTGAGTAAAACATGTCTCCTTATTCACCCCAGAGAGTCTCAAATCAGACTAACAGATGGAAAACTGGGGCTGGGGTATAGATCTGTGGTAAAGTACTTATCTAGCAAAGATTTGGGTTTGATCCCCTAAACACTTCTGGGAAAGTGAGACAGAGAGCGAGCAAGTGAGCAAGTGAGAGAGAAAGGAGAGTGAGAAAGAGACAGAGATAGAGACACAGAGAGAGACACAGAGAGAGACAGAGACAGAGACACAGAGACAGAGAGACAGAGAGACAGAGACACAGACACAGAGACACAGAGACACAGAGACTCAGTGAGACGAAGACAGAGAATACAGAGAATAGTATTATCTTTGCACTAATCCATAATATATATGCCATCCTAGTAAAATTTTAAACATTATGTAAAATGTAAATATTATCTGATATGAATATACTACTAGTATTTAATTATATTTAAGATCTTATTATTATTCGTGAAGGTTTAAAATAATAGATTTATTTTCTAGATCATGAACATGTTTTCCTAGTACATGTCATGAGGGACTGTGATGTTTTGCTGTAGTATGGCCTTTCAATTATGTGACACTATGAGGTAAGTTGTAAGAAATTCATTGTTATTTCCTTACTCACTTGCTAAGAATTATAATAATGATATAGCACCTTATAAACATTTAAAATAGGAGCAGCTCCACTTTCAGCATTTTGGTGGTTAATTGGAGATAAGGGTTTCATAAACTTAACTTCCTGGGATGGTTTCAAACCTTGATCCCCAAATCCCAGCTTCTTGGGTAGCTAGGATTACAGGCATTGGTCACAGGTGCTTAGCAAATTAAATGTTCCTTACAAATACATTTAAAAACTCTCTAATCTTTTCCATCTGGTAGGTGCATTTAGATGTCACTAGTACTTATTTTAAAAATAATTTTAATAACTCCTGTGACCTAAGCACAGGCATGAGAACCTGTAATGTTGCCTTGAATGCACAAAGCAATAAAAAAATTGCTGCATTTATCTTAATTTGGATAGTCAAGACATAGTCTTTTTTTAACTTAATTTTATTTTGTTATAAAGGTGCTATACAGAGGGGTTACAGTTACATAAGTAAGGTAATGGGTACATTTCTTGTCGAACATTGTTACCTCCTCCTTCATTTTTCTCCCACATCTTTCTCCCCCAGCTCCCCACTCCAAGTTGTAGGCATTTCCAACTTAGTGTCTTGTGAGTATCACTGTGGCACTGGTGTACCCTCTGTCCTTGTTTCACCATTTTGTTATTCCCTTTCCCTTCTCTAAGTCAGATAAAGATATATACAAGACACAGGGTACCACAATCAAAACCAGTGACTGCTGGGGATAAGCCAAAATGAAAAAGAAAAAAATACCGACATTAAATACAGTGAAAGCAGGGGTTATACTGTGGGGGAGGGACATACAAACCAACAAAGAAATAATCTTATAAATGCGTTAGAAACAAATGCATGAAAGAAAAAAAACATTTAAATACATATCTTAGGGTTCATTTTCCTAACATCACCTTATCTGACCCTTTCTGCTTGACTCATACATATACTAGATATTGCAAATAAGGGAAACCATGGGACCTAATTTTCTTTGGGCTTGGCTTACTTCACTTGTCAGTATAATTTGTGGAGGGGAAGGGAAAAACAAGTCGTTTAAATAAGGATACAGGTGGACCCGTTGCAATAATGAGAAGTACAAGTTGTCATGTTGAAAACGAACTTTACAACTTTGGTGGGGGGGAGGAAAGGATTGAGTGGGGGAGCGGGGAAGGGGGGAGGCTGGGAAAGGATGGGAAGGGTAAAAAAAGGAGGAGGCTACAATGCTTGATAAGAAATGTACTCATTATCTTGCCCATGTAATTGTAACCCCTCTGTACAGTATTTTCACAATAAAAATATTTTTTAAAAAAAGAAAAAAAGAAATAAAAAGAAAAAATTTGATAAAGTACAGTGATGACAACAAGGTCAATAACAATCACAACAACAACAACAACAAAAGTTCTTGTTTCCATATCCTGGAGTTTATTTCAATTTGCATCATTTTTATATGTTCATATGTACATAGCTATTGAGTTATTGTGATCTCCTTCTAGGACATATACTAGACATATACTAACTATTACAAATGAGGGAAACCAATGAGCCTATGTTTCTTTGGGTCTGGCTTACTTCACTTAATATAATTTTTCCAAGTGTTTCCATTTCTTAACAAATGGGGTGATGTCATTCTTCTTGATGAAAGCACAGAAGTCCATTATGTATATATACCAGATTTTCTTGACACTTTCATCTATTGAGGGGCACCTGGATTGGTTCCATATCTTAGCTACAGTATATAATGCAGCAATGAACATAGTTGTGGTGGTAGCTTTAGTGTGGCCTTGCTTGTGATCATTTGGGAAAATGCCCAGGAATGGGATGGCTGGATCATAGGGAACTATGTTTAGTCCTTTGAGGAACCTCCATACTGCTTTCCAGAATGGTTAAATGAGTTTGTTTCCTTTTGGCCACATACCCGCCAGCATCTACTACTACTATTATATATATTGGCCATTCCAACTGTGGTGAAGTGGAATCTCAATGTGGTTTTGAATTGCATTTCTTTTATGGCCAGAGATGTTGTACATTTCTTCATTGGCTATTCTTATTTCCTTTCCTGAGAAGTCTCTTTTTAATTCTTTAGGCCACTTATTAATGGAGTGGTATTCTTTGAGGATTTTTTGTTGGGGGGCAGTTATTATTTTTTAGCTCTATGTATATTTTTGATATAAGGTCCTTGTCTATTGTATAAGCTAGTGAAGATCTTCTCCCAGTTTGTGAGCTTTTTAGTTACCTTGCTAGCTAAAGACATAGTCTTTCTTAAAGAAATAGGTCAAGTATATATATATATATATATATATATATATATATATATATATATATATATCCATGTTCTATGTGGATTCTTTTCTTTATTTTTCTTAATAATACTAAGTTAAACCATGCCTGAATCTACTACCATATTTATAAGACAATTATTATATCAAGAACAAATTCATGGTTAGGAGTAACCTTTTTGAAATATTCAAGTTCTAAGTTCAAATCCCAGCAGAGCAGCTTCCCAATAAATGTGTAGTCCAATAATTTTGTCTCCATTTCCCAAATGGAAATAGTGGGAATAATAATATTTCCTGCATAGAGGTGTTAGTAAAATTAATGTAGCTGGGGAGTGCAGTGGCTAAAGCTTATATTTCTAATTGTTTCAGAGGGCCTGAGTTTTGAGGTCATCCCAATAAGCAAAAAGACGTTCAAAGACTCAACTTAATTATGGTTGGTACCATGTTATGCCCTTTTTATCCTTTGAAGTGTCACATATACCTGTCATCCTGAAAAACTTTGGAAAGCACAAAATAAGTTGAGATTCTTCTTGAAAATAACCAACATATAAGGGGGTTAGAAGTGTGACTCAAGTGTTAGAGTTCCCGTTTAGCTTTGAGGCTCTTAATTCAATCCTCAGTACCATAAGAAAATTAAATTTTTGTTGGCAAAATGTTTGTACAGCATTTAGCTATATGCAAGTAAAAATATAGTACATATACTATAAAGTACAGTTGCAACTATACACAGTAAAAATATTTACTCATATTATCATCCATTCATAAGTTTAAATTGTAGGCATACCATGGAGATACTGAAGTATAGCTCCAGAAGCAAATAAAACCATCTTTGGTTTTATTTAATAAAAAAAATAAAATAAATAAAATAAAATCAAGTTTGTATAATAGATGTATTAAGTACAGTAGGAATATATCTGAATAAACAATGTATATACCTTAATTAAAAGTACCTATGGCTGGCTGCCATGGCTCACGCTTGGAATCCTATCTACTCAGGAGACTGAGGTCTGAGAATTGTGGTCACAGCCAGGTGAGGCAGGAAAGTCATGAGACTCTTACCTTCAAGTAATCACTAAAAAGTGAAAAGTAGAGCTGCGGCTCAGTGGTAGAGTGCTACTAAGCCTTGAGCCAAAAAGCTCTGGGGCAGGTCTATGCGCTGCCGTTCAAGCCCCAGAACCCGCACAAAAAATGGCTAAAAAATGCTAAGAAACATTAGAGCCTTCTGTCAGTCATGGTCGTTTTGCATCACTGTGGATAGCTACTGGCTGAGAAGTTTTATAAAATAAGGGGCCGGGCGCCGGTGATTCACGCCTGGAATCCTAGCTATTCAGGAGGCTGAGATCTGAAGATCGTGGTTCAAAGCCCGCATGGGCAGGAACATCCGTGAGACTTTTATCTCCAATAAACCACTAGAAAACCGGAAGTGGCGCTGTGGCTCAAGCGGTAGAACATTCACCTTGAGCTGAATTGCACAGGGACAGCGCCCAGACCCAGAGTTCAAGCCCCATGACCGACAAAAAAAAAAAGTAAAATAAGGGAACAAAAAAGTTTGCCAGTATGAATTGACACTCCTTTTATGAAAAAAAAATCCTCTGTGACATGTGATTCTGTTTGTTAGCATTTTACTCAAGGTAAAACAAACTTCTTTCAATATTAGATCTGCTTTCTCAGTATCTGTCAGATAAGTTCATATACCATTTGAAATCCTTACTTGTCATCCCAACAATGTTCACTGTATCTTCACTGGAAGACTCCATCCCAAGAAACCACCTTCCTTATCCTTTAAAGTTAAGTCATGAACTTGAAGCGATTCAGTCACATCCTCTTGGGCTGCATGGCCAATCCCAGTTCCCTTGCTGTTTTCATTGCTTCTAAGCTTACTTCTACTGATGTTTTGAAGTCCTCACAGACTTCCATAAAGTCTGGAGTTCTTCTCTTCTAAACTCCAGTTGATTCTAACATTTTGACTATCTCTCATGAATCACAAATATTCTTCATGGAATTTAGAATCACAGATTCTGTCCAGATGCTTTTCAATTTACGTCACCCAGGTCCATCATAGTAATCAGTAACTATGCCAGCTATTGCCTTTCAAATTATATTTTTTAAATAAGTCAAAATTATTTCTTCATCTCATGGGCTGCAGAATGGATGTTGTGTTATCAGGCAGGAAAACAGTACAAATCTCCTTGTACATCTCCATTAGAGTTCTTGGAGCAGTATCATTGGGCAGTAATGTTTTAAAGGAATATTTTTTGAGGAGTCGGTCTCAATAGTGAACTGAAAATATTCTGTAGACTGTTAGAATCCAGGACTTTTTATTTATTTATAGAACACCATCATACTACACGCCTAAAGCTTAAGAGTCCCAAAATGTTCCGAAAGATAAATGAGCATTGGCGTCAATTGAAAAATCACCAGCTGCATTAATCCCTAGTGAGAGAGTTAGCTTGATCATTGAAGCTGGGCATTGACATCCCTTCTTTAGCTATAAAAGTCTTAGATGGAATCTTCTTCCAATATTATTCTGTTTCATCTACGTTGAAAATCTAATCTGTTCTTTAGATAGGCATATCGATTCCTAGATCTGGGTAACTTGCTACAACTTTGACATCAGTACTCAACTGCTTCACCTTGAACTTTCATGTTAAAGAGATGGCATTACTGTTA
The DNA here is from genome assembly GCF_024711535.1 of Dipodomys merriami. NCBI lineage: Eukaryota > Metazoa > Chordata > Mammalia > Rodentia > Heteromyidae > Dipodomys > Dipodomys merriami. Next base: position 68,816,331 of record NW_027202270.1, read on the forward strand.
AACAAATGAGTCAATGGCACCCAATTTTAAACTTTTCTTCTAAAGTTTCCTCATCTTTCTTAGTCCTCACAGAAGTGAAGAGGCGTGAGGTCTTACAGTAGGTTTGGCTTAAGAGAATGTTGTGGCTGATTTATCTTTTATACCGACCAATAAAACTTTCTCCACATTAGTGAAAAGGTTATTTTACATTGTTAGCTTTTTTGTATTCAATGGAGTAGCCTTTTTAATTTCCTTCAGGAACTTTTCCTTCACATTCACAACTTTTCTCACTGGCACAAGGGGCCTAGTTTTCAGCCTGGTGACTCTGCAACATGTCCTCCTCAACAGGCTTAATCATATCTAGTTGTTCAAATGTGAGACTTCAGAGTCTTATGTGAATGCTTAAATAGTTATTAATTGACCTAATTTCAGTATTGGTGGACTTCAAGAAATGGACAGATTTGGGATGAGGGAGCAAGATAGGGAAGGGTTGCTCACTGTAGTAGCCATAACACAGGTACTTTGATTAAGTTTGCCATGTTATATAGGGGCAGTTAATGGTATCCCCAAATGATCAGAATAATAGCATCAGAGATCACTGATCACAGGTCACCATAACTGATACAGTAATTACCAACTTAACAAAAAATTACCAAAATACGATGCAGAGACACAAATTGAGTCAGTAGATTTTCATCTCACTGAGTTGCCACAAACTTCCATTTGCAGAAAACATAATATCTACAAGATACCATAAAATGAGGTACAATAAGGTGAAGTAGGTTTACACATATGATTTAGAGAGTTTCTAAAAGTAGCTCAGATGTGTAGAGGACTTTGATTTATAAAATTGGAGTGTCTGTTTTCTGCATTTTTTTTTTTACTGGCATTGTATTTGAAATTCCTCTCAACGTGTTATGAATTGATATCTATCACTGCTCCATTTTCCCATACAAGCATGTTCTTGAAATGTACTTGAATAGAGCATGGAAGACATACTATTACAGCCTGTCATTGTCATAATGCTTGAATAATAAGACTAAAATAGTTATATTAAAAACTTTGGTTTTAGCTCTAGTTCTAGGTGTTCTGAGACTCCAGTGAGATCTTTTTTTCTGAATATGCAAATCTTAAGGCAAAACTCTTCTGTTGGTGTCATGCTCTTGGCAGGCTGGGCTTTAAAGAAGAATGTTATAGCTTTGCCTGCACATTTCTGTATGCAAGTTTAAAAATGCATAAACAATAGGAGAGAGAAGTGAGTAAAAAGTGACACCTGGGATTGTAAATTCAATTTCAGACCCCAAGAATAGAATTAAACAGTATTAATAAAGAGCTAATTAAGTCTTGCATTTCAGTAATGAGATGAAATTGCCAGAATAAAAGAGAAGCCATCTTTTAGTGATAAAGTTTCACACCTAAAGCATACCACTGAAGAATGCTTTCTACCAAGAACTGAATGTTTGTGTTCTCCTAAATTCATATGTTGAAGCCTCAAATATAATAATGTTTAGAGGTGGGTCCTTCGAGAAGTAATTAATTCAAAATTATTTCAAGAGCAAACCAGGATAAGGCCCTTACCAGAATTTGACAATGCTGGTGTTCTGATCTTGAAGTTCTAACTTACAGGACTGTGGGAAGAAATTTCTGTTGTTTAAGCCATAATCTAATGACATTTTCAACTAAGACAATTTCCAATGGTAGAAGGACACATTTGAGGAGTATGACTTGAAGAGTCTGAAAATCTTGATTCTTTAGAAATGATTGACCAATAGGGTCATTACACACTAGTTGATGTATCTTTTCCCTTGGTGGACTTTTATGTTTGGCTCACATGCTTCATATTCATTCAGGGATCTATTTCTTAGAAGCTCTGAAAATCACAGACCTGAACAACACATACAATAGCTTCTGAGGAAGTTTTTCACGCTTCCCCCAACACCCTGATGTAATATTTGCTTAAGACTATCTAATTTAAAGCCAGGCACTGGTGGTTCATGCCTATAATACTCACTACTCAGGGGACTGAGGTCTGAGGATCCAGGTTGGAAGCCAACCTGGGCAGAAAAGTCCACAAGACTCTTATTTCTAACTAACCACCAAATAAAGCCTGAAGTGGGAACTATAGCTCAAGTGGTAGAACACTAGCCTTGAGCAAGAAAGCTCAGGAACAGTGCCCAATCCCTGAGGTTAAAGACCAGAATTCCACTGCTCCCACACTCACGTTTTATATATATATGCGTGTGTGCATATATATATATATATATATATATCTAATTTTTCTCTGATTTTTCTGAAAGAAGTTTCATAACACAGCACAAAAGCAGAGAAACATCTCTAAGAATATTTCAATAAGACAATGGTTCTTTTCCAAGTAGCAATGAGAAATTCAGAGAATAATATCTACACGGTGTCTAACAATCTTACTATTGTGTTTAGAGTCATGGGCATAGAAATGAGTTGGAAAGATTATTGCTTTCATCTCTTAGTAAGACAGTATCCACCTGAAATATCAGGACAGATGGCACTAATTATGTCTTTCAATCTGTTACTTGGCAGAGGAATGGGCTGGAGATGTGAAAGGGTCAACCTTTCACTTACTGGACACTCAAGGTGAGAAGAACAAGAGGAAGGGCCTAACAGCTGACTGTCTGGTTAGAAGGTAATCATGGATTTAGGGCCTCAGGCATTTGACCTTTCAGAATCCTAGTTTCTGGGGGAAAAAAATGAATGTGTTGTATGAAATGAAATGTTAGGAAGGGGAGGAACTGCACATTTAAGTGGAATATATATACACATAGGCCAATGGAAGGAAAAAAACTCATTCTATCAAATATAACTTTAAAAATCCATGGATTGTGTGTGGGTGTGCATATGCCCATATGTGTGTGTGTGTGTTTGTGCCATCCTGGGGCTTCAGATCATGGCCTGGCCACTGTGTGTCTTGTCTGTGAGCAACATTAGCACTCTAACACTTGGAGGCACAGCTCCATTTCTGGCCTTTCGGTGGTTAATTGAAATTAAGAATCTCACAGATTTTTCCTGCCCAATCTGGTTTTCAACTGCAATTCTCAGATCTCAGACTTCTGAGTAGCTAGGATTATATGCATGGACCACCAGCACCCAGCTACTTCATGGATTAGAAAACAAAAAACAAGGGGCTGGGAAGGTGGCTCAGTGGTAGAGTACTTGCCTTGCATGCTCGAGGCCCTGGGTTCGATTCCTCAGCACCACATAAGAAAAAAGCCGGAAGTGGTGCTGGGGCTCAAGTGGTAGAGTGCTAGCCTTGAGCTGAAGAGCTGAGGGACAGCGCCCAGGCCCAGAGTTCAGACCCCATGATCAGACCCCCCCCAAAAACAAAACAAAACCAGAAAACAAAAAACAAAAACAAATACCAAAAAAACCCACCGAACATTAAAAGGATGTTTATCTCCATCTTTCCAATCATATTACTTTTTTCCAAGTCTATTACTATATTTCCCTCCATACCAGCTCTGTTACTTGTTTTCTATGATACATGTGGGAAATGTAGCTATTTTCCATATTTCTGTCACAAAAAATTGTCCAGTTTTTTTTCCTTGAAGTATAAATAGAAAATGTCTGAGTCAATAATTCAGAAAAAAAAATCACATTCTCTAAACCATGTAGCAATTTCAACAAGGATATTCCACTGAGACAACCTGAACCAATTTCCCCTTGCACCTCAGTAGTTATTGCATCTAGAGTTTAACTCTGCAAAGCAATAAGGGGTGAGCCAAATGAAGAGATGCCACTCTTCAGGGAGCTTATGAGAGTCCTGGAAGCTATTCAAAGAAAAAAATTATTGACAGTCAGAGAACTAGTGCAAAGCAGAGCTCTTGAGCAAATTTGAGAGTGTGTTCTTAGTTACTTGTGTTGTTGTGACAAACATTGGAAGGAAACAGCTTGAAGAAACAGTTTAAACCATGGTTGCTTTCTGCTCTTGGCTGCTGGTTTCTCTTCTTCCAATCAAGGCTAACCATCCCATCATGTGACTGAGTGTAAGTAAGCAAGAGAAATAGGGGTAAAGGGTCCGTTCTCATTTCATGGCAGTTTGAAAATAGCTCATGGCCGGGTTATATTAGAAATCTCTTGACAGAATTCATTCATTAAAAGAAAATTGACCATATTGAAAATGGAGTGTTCATATGATAAGTAAAACATTTTGAGTTTAGTGAATGAGTATATGAACATATGTATATTTTTCTGTTCCTGTGTCTTTTGTCTATAAGTAAAGTCTATTGATTAGGCTTTGGTCGATAACTCTTTGAACTTTTGTTTTTGTGAGAAGTGTCTACAATGGTACAAGCATTTTCACTGGCTAGTCCACAGCCTTTCCTTCCACACTCGCAGCCTCTCACCTATCACCAGTCAACTTGTATCTCCACAAGCCAAGCCAGCTAACTTCTCAACTTGGAGAAGTCTCTTCATTATTGTGAATGTCACAATAATGTTTCACAGGACCAAGGCAGCATCACACTGGATAGCCTCCAGGTTATGATTAAGATGTATGCCCTCTAGTAAAATGATAAGCTTTGTAGTGGGGTTGTTCTCTTGCAGAACATAGAAATATCATGAGATGAAGAAATAAAATGGAATTCACTGGGTTGTGAAACAAGAGAATATCTTCTAATATTCTCTTAAACATGTTTGATGCTGTTTGGAAATCTAAAAGCAAAATATTGAAGTAGAAAGAAGACAGCTACATGCATCACTTGAAATAGCTTTACTGGAGGACAGGGAAGATGACTGAGAATGGGCAAAAATGTCCTTTGAAACCATACTCTTTAGACAATAGTCTGACTGCACTCTGTCATAAGAATTATAGCTAATATCCTATGTGCTTGAAACTCTGTACATAGTACTGTAACAAGATTAGCACTTGAAAAATCTCCATGGGGAAGACACTATTTCCCCTCCAATTTGAGAAGAATTGGTGTATAATGCAGGTAGAAACTACAGCTTAGCTGATAACAGTAAAGACCTTGGTGAAAAATTGGCAGGTGAATGGAAGTAAGAAGAAGTGTTTTTCATCAGAGGAATGAGGCAGACAAAGCCCCTCATCAGGCCTGGAATTTTGGAAAAATATCAAGGAGCTGAGTGGGTTGGGATGTAATGGGCAATGCAGAGAAGTTATGATGAAGGTAGAAAACTTAAGGGTGATCAGATCCTGTAGTGCTATGAAGAACTTGAGAGTAGTTTAGATTTTCCTCTAAATGAAATAAAGGTAGTTACATTCATCTGCCTCAATTTGTAGTTAGAAGATTACTGTATTGAAGTAGGAGAGACTGTTTTCTGGGAGCTGTGGGCATAGTCAAGAGTTTAGGACAAGTTGGAAGGTCCATCAGTGATTATTGCAATTTGTGTGAACATAAGTACATGAAAACCAGTGGCTTAAATCCAGCATTCCGGGACTGGGTCAAGATAACTGTTTGCTACTGAAGCACTGAAAAGACACTGCATTTTGCTATCTATTATATTTTTTAAAAGAATGCCCATACTAGGGATAGGGATTCTCAGGAATCTGACTCATGAGGGCTTCCTGGTTAATCTCTCAGCTCAAAACATTTATTGCTTTGAAAATTTTGAAAACTGGCTTCTCACTGATATGGAAAGAAGGAGTACAAGTTTAAAAAAATGTCTAAGAAAAAGCGAAAAAGACAAGCACCACATTTTCTAATCGACCCTCTGACTCACACTCAATTAATTTCAGAGTCAAAGCCCAACTTTATTCTGCATCACCTTCTAGTTTTACTTATTAAGGACTTTTCATTAAGACAAGTTAAGTAGGAGGCCCAGTTGTTTATTATCTAGCACTAAACCATTACTTCAAAAAGACACCTGTGCAAGCCATTTGGCTCTTGTCTACTCTTCTTTTTACAATTTAATTGTGAATATAATTAGAGTGAATTAAGAGACAAGCTAGGCATCCACTATAAAATTTTCTGTTTTAGTACACACACACACACATGCGCACACACACACACACACACACACACACACACACACACACGGAAAGAATCACAACAAAAAGTCCAAGTCTGTGGGAATATTAGCTTGAAGTAGCAACTTTAGAAAGCCTCTGTAAAATTTACAGACATATATAGATTATCGATAGATAGATAGATAGATAGATAGATAGATAGATAGATAGATAGATAGATAGATAGATAGATAGATAGATGTATTCTTTTGGGAACTGGCATTTACACTCAGGATCTAAGCAAGCACTCTATCAATTGAGCCATATCTTTTGGTGTTGGTATTTATGCTTGGGATGGCCAGAATTATCATCCCTATAATCCCCCGCCTACAACTGGGAAGACAAACATATACTATCATGTCCAGATATTGGTTGAGATAGAATCTAGGGAATTTTTTGCCCAAACTAGCTTCAAACTAAAATCCTCCAGTTTTCTCCTCCCCAAAACTAGGTTTATAGACTTGAACCACTGTGTCCAGTGAGGATACTTATATTGCTTTTACATAATTGGTTTCTTTATGGTGACCCTTTAAACCCTGCCCTTTCATTTTCTGGTTTTAAGGTAATTTATCACTATCATGCTTTTATGTTTAGCAACTGTTTTAAGTTAAGTGCCCTTACAAGCTGTTTCTTTTCTCAAAGAATGTCATCATGGAGTTGATGATGCATCAGAAATAGTTTGACCAAAGGGCACGATAAAGTTAAGAAAATATTTTCAAATATACTTGACTGTTTTTTCACCTCAATTGCCCATTGAAATTTTACTCTAAGGATAAAACATTATGATAACCAAAGAGAAAAAGTATAGGAATGTGGAAAAGGTAGTTTGGTAAAAGACTTAGACTGTATTCTAACTTTGGTTCTAATAGCCTAATTCTTAATAGGGCTCAGTCAACAACTTAGATGTATTTTTTGTTGTTGGTTTGTTTTACTGATTAACTCCTTAGCATTCACAAAAACTAGGCTCTAAAATATATTGTCTTCGATGCATATATGTTCCAGCCTTCAAATGGAAGATTGATATAAAACATCATTGGTATATCACTTTGTCAGTCCTACCGAGTCTCTAAATTTATATATACACACACGTGCTCATACATAAAGAGATATGTACACATTTATATGTATAATAAATAGGGCACAAATAACAAACATGCACAGTAATAGACATTATACATGTATATATGTTTATTTTACTTAGGAAACTATAAATATATGAAGAAGGGTGAAATTGGACCCATAGTGTTTTTGTTTGTTGTTATTTGTTTGTTTTGAGACAAAGTCTCACCCTACAGTTCAAGCTGGCCTCAAACTGGTGATCCTCCTACTTATATAAATCCCAGCTTCTCCAGTGTTGGGATACTGGCTTGTATCTCCATGTCCAGTGCCATAATGTTGTTTTGATCAGAGTCAGCACTGATACCATTTCCATGGAGGAAAATATATGAAATGTTGTTGAGAGGTGGAGAAAATATCCCATTATATTTGCACATGAAAGGCAACTGTGGAAATGTACGATTCTTCACACTCTAGTGTGATTACAAAAGAGTTGAGATGAAGGTCAGGTGAATAAAATGATCAGAGCTTTTCAGGAAGTGAGGTTTCATCCAGGTTTAAGGAAGATCACTGTGCTGTCCCTCACAGGTAATAGATATTACAATCTGTAGCTAAATACTTGAGGTCTTCCTTCTCATTTACTGATCAGTACATAGTTTTATACTAACACGTGAACTCTAATAATGATATTTTTGAGTGAAAGAAGATGAAAATGGGTGAATTATTGTCAGCAATCATGGTGTGGCAGGTGGAAAAATGACTCTCAAAAGCAGAGGATGAGATCTAAGAATGATGGTTTGAAGCCAGGTCTGTGAGACTATTCTCTCCAGTTAACCACCTAAAAAGCTAGAAGTGGAGTTGTGGCTGAAGTGGTAGAGTATTGCCCTTGAGCAGAAAGCTCATAGGGAGAGTCCAGGCCTTAAGTTCAAGTCCCAGGCACAAAAACAAAACAAAACAAAACAAAAACACATCTATCATCTTATTACCGGAGCCTGTGAACATGTTACTTGCAGGAATAAAGGGTCATTCTGGTTGTGACTGAGTTAAGGATCCAGGCATGGAGAAATCTTCCTGGATTATCCAAGCAAGTCCAGTCTAATGACAAGAATTCTATAAAGTGGAAGACAAGCCTGGTGTTTGTGGCTTATGCCTGAAATCTTATCTACTCAGGAGTCTGAGATCTAAAGGGTCATGGTCTGAAGCCAATCCATACAGAAAACGCTGTAAAAACCATCTCCAAAATAACTAGTAAAACTCTAGTCTGGGGATGTGGTTTAAATGTTGGCATGCCAGCTGAGCAAGCTAGCCAAATAAGTTTGAGGCTGAGTTGAAATCCCAGTACTGGGTGAAGAAAGAATGTAAGATGAGATGGAAGAATGGCAGTGGGAGACCTGAATATCAAAGGGGTTGGAGTGATATAAAGTGAGAATCTGATCCAGCATGGGTAGCTGGGAAGGTGGAGGAAGAGAAATGCTCTGAATAATCTGGAAAGGGCATATGGTGGGTTTTCCCCTAGAACTTCCAGAAATGAATTCAACTGTGCCAACTAATTTTAGTTCAGAGATTGAAAGACCATGATGAGAAATGCCAAGGAGCTTTTCTCCTCTCTTTTTCTTTCCCAGGAACTCACGGAAGATGCAGATATTAAGACAGAAAATACACACTACTTGTTGTCTCCTTTTGATCTGTAAAGTTATCAGAATAAAAGCAATGAGAATAGAGATAAGCTGAGCACATTTCCCAGGATTTAGCTCTACTAGAAATGCTTTGACCCCATGCAGGCCTCTAGTTATAAGATGGCACAATGTATCATAAATGTCTCTAGCTGTGTTTTTCTACCAAGTTCACATTTACAGTACAAATAAGGCCTTCAGTACAAGTCATTTCCAGAGAATTAAGTCCTTGTTCTCAGTGGGTTAAGTTCCTATGAAATAACCTACAGGTGACCCAATTGCATTGACCCCAAATATAGAATTTCAGATCAATAACCTCATTCCTTTGATAATGAAATATAAAACAAAATTGAGTGATTTTTTTCTTTTACTTCCAAGAGTCTTATCAGACAGGGGATCACTATGGCAATTGCAGGTTTTTATGATATTAATGTTTGTATTTGATCCAAAAAACTATTTTAAAAAAGTAAATGCCTTCTGTTCAATTTTCTTGGAGTGTACAATAACTTTCTAACATATAATGAGAATTAAAAGCAATGTAAATAGCACGTTGGTCATTAATTGCTTGTACTTGAAATAACATATCTTTCTCAGATACAAGGAATTCTAGTTGGATATAAAACACCATTTCATCAATTTACCTTTTGACTTTGCTATGAAAATGTAACTCATCTCTCAACTAGGTACTAAATAAAAAGTGTTAAGACTTCGCAACTGACTCATAGGTAGTGAGAGGGAAAAGGGAAATCATGTCATGATACAATGAATGTGGCATTGTTAGGCATGAGGTTTTGTTTACAACACACCAAACAACAGAAACCTAAGTGTTTACACAGATAAGTAATTTAATGTACAGGACTTATTATCCAGATGAAGAAGCTCAGGGTGAACAGACTAAGGACTCAGCCACTTGAGATAGACTCTGGCTCCTCCAAGATGGAAGGGTGAAGAAAGGAGGAAATGTAGCACCAGATGGAACCAGAGTGGACTGACCTATCCAAAATGAAGCCATGAAAGATGTGGAGTTTCTCTTAGAACAGCCACCCAAGGCAGACAGAGTGGCAAAGATAAGAAAGATAAACTAAGAAACTGACTGGACTTTTTCTGTAGGGATGTGAACATCTCTACCTGACATACTCTACTGTGCCATAGGCTGATGAGAGCACTTGTGAAATCCAGTTGGTTACGGCAAGCCCTCCAATAGTGTACAACATTGAGGGCAAAACAGTTATCTATCTAGAAAACATGTTTTTGTCCCTGTGAATTTACTTAACTATTGTATCCCTTATCCTATAAAGCCAAAACCTCATGAGTGGATTTGATTAACTTCTTCCTGCATAGATTCTGTAAGATTTATTATGATATACAATGCAGTCCAGGCTTCCTTTGGGCCTGGTTATACATGTACTTACAATTTTGAGAGAGGTATTTTTTTTTAGCTTAACTTGTATCTAGTGCTCTAGCATGATTTCTACCTTTGATACTGATGACTTTTAGCTGTGTCCTCACATGGAGAGAAGATTTCTCTTAGGCCTCATTCATAAAGTCACTGATTTCATTAAGAATGCTCTGGCTCATGTACCAAATGCCTACCAAAGACACCCCTCTTCCCAATACTATCACCTTGGATATTAGATCTCAACACATGAATTTCTGTAAGACACAATCAAAAAATACCCCTGATATTCCTTGTCTTGAACAGAGAATTAAATCTTTGTCATCAGTGGTTAAGATCCTATGGAATAATCTGTATGTGATAAAGTTGTATTGACCCTCAAATATAGAATTTCAGATCAATAACTTCAGTACTTTGATTATGAAATATAAAACAAAATTGAGTGATTTTGTTACTTCATTGAGTCTTATCAGATGAGATTACTATGGCAATCACAGATATTAATGTTTGTTTTTGGTCCAAAAAACTATTTTTAAAACAAAATACCTTCTGTTCATTCTTTTTGGAATGTGCAATGATAACATTAACACAAGAATGAAGGGAAAACTCTCATTTCTTCTGTTTCATATTACTTTCCTAATACAACTCACCTGGAGAAAAACTGTTATCATCTATACCTCTTATTTTCTCACAGACTTTTTCCTACCAGAATTCTCTCCTACCATGTGAGTTGTCTGTGAAGCCTGCATTTGGCCAAGACTCAATATCAGAATAAGCTGATGGAAAAGCATTCTTGTTTATTCATTCCTCCTTTCTTTTTGCTTCCAATGTATCTGTATTTTCTCACTTCACTTTAGCAGGATGGATAAGTATTCTCATATAAAATATGAAATAGCTGCAGTTTCAGCAAGAGCAAAATGATGAGAAATCTCAATGGAAAACTCTCCCCTTGCTAATTGTAGCAGTAGCAGACACTATTAGTGTTCAATGCTCCATCCAAGTATCTCACCTGTATTTCTCTGATATTTCTAAGAATCCAAAATCTTAATGCTAAGGCCCAACCTTCTTCAAGGTAATATCATATGATCCCTAGAAATATATGAATCTATGGGTGAAATTATACTTGTTTTTTATTGCCTTGGGGAGGATGGCTTCAAGGCACCATACAGAGAATCCCAAAGGAGACTGAATTTCTGTTACCATTATTTTTAAATGACTTTAAGAGATCCTGGAAAGTAAAAACTTTTGCTTCCTTGTAAATGAAAAATATAATCAAAGAGCATATTGAGGGCTGCTCTTCAAATTGGGCTCCCCCAAATTCCTGACACACTAATGAGCACCCTACATACAGCCATGGAAGATCCAACGCCTATATAGAGATTATGTTCATGGAGATTTTTCTCCTTCGGACTTTAATTGAGCTCCAGGCCAATAGGCTTTTTAGTTTTACCTTTTGTTTTTTTCTACTTTCTTTGTCGTTCCTCCTTTTATCACCTTGCTTGCCAGGAAACTTTTTTTCCAAGCTGTCACAATTATAATAAATGTACCCTAAAATGTTAAGATTAGAGGCATCCTTGTAGTTGCTTTTCCAGGGATCCTTCCTAGTAGAAGGATACCAAGCAAGCAAGAAAATTAACTTCTTCTTACTACCTCAAAAATATCATTTTTTTTTCCTGTACATGGAAAAAGTTTTCACTCATTCATTCATCCACTGATTCCTTTCCTTGTACCCAACTATGTATCTATTTTATCATTAGGAAAATGAAAGGAAAAGAAAGAGAAAGGAAGCTTCATAGTGTTGGATAGTTGGATAGTTAGTGACATAACTTACTTACCCTTCATTAAGTTACCCATTAGAAGAAACTTGCCATCACTTAATCTGATATTTATAGTCATCCTTGGTAAATGATAGATATTTTCTAGTGTTGATGAGTGAAGAATGAATGAGCCAACAGAACACAATGCTTCACTTGATGATTTATCACATACTTCCTAAATCACACTATTTCAGATTCTTACTTTTCCTTCTTAAGATCTCTTTGTCCTCATTCTGAAAGAATGGAGTCAGGGACTAAGTGGTTCAAAAGGTAACCCTTTAAAGATTCCATGAGAAGCTACTTTCTCTTGAGAATTTGGTAACTTTTAATAGGGCTTTATCTCCATTCTTTCTAAATAATTCCTTCAAACAAAACCAAAAAAAAAAAAAAACCCCTCAGGTAATATTACAGGGCCAGATACAAAACAGGCCATTTAAAAAAAGACAGATAATGAAACATTCGGAACATTGTTCTCTGTGATTATTATTATCATTCTTATTATCTACTTAATAATTTCATAGTGCCAGCCTTAATGCGCCAGCAGCTCCTTTTGTGAGGTACTTACTGATCGCCTCCACAAACAGCTCAAAGAAACTGTAAGGGAAGAGTGGCTCAGGCAGCTCCCGGAAAAACATCTTCAGTGCTCCAGTGACAACGTGGATGTCCTCCCATTGGCTGTCGTCCAAATTCAGCTTCTCTTCTGGGAAAACACGAGGAGAAATGGAACAACTGGTTTTAATGAAACAATTACAAGACACTAATTATTATGTTAATGTTTGCCTACTATCATCAGCAACCGTTAACAGCCTTCTGTACCTAGAGGTTTGGTGCTGTGCATGGCTTTTTTTTTTTTTTCCTTTTTCCTTAGGAAGGGAACATTTTCAATGGAATACCATCTGTAGGAATGCAGCTAACACAAAACAAGAGACACAAAGAGACAGTGCCATTGACACAGTATGTCAGATACGTTTATTCCCATAATGCATCAGTATGAAAATTAGCATCACGGCTCAACATGATTCAAAGCTATTTGGTTTTGAGGCCGAGGGGCTAAGATTTGCCAATGATGGTCGGCTCAAGGGACCGGCCTAAAGGCCTTGCTGAGCCAACAGGAGACATATGCTAAACATGGTAATAGAAAATGAGTTATTGCTTTACATGAGTTAGCCTTGCTATGTACAAGGGAATAATGGGTAACACTTTTTTTCCTTTTCCTTTTTTTCCCCTGAATATAGAGTCAGCAAGGAATAGAATACCGAGCAAGAAAGGATATTAATTCCTTCTTACTGCCTCAAAAATTTATTTTTTTGTTTTTGTTTTTTAGTTTCATCTCAGTTAGGAAAATGTGCCCAGAAACAATATTAGACAGACCCCTGTTGGTCTACAGTAGGCTATGCAAAGCTGTCAAAAAATGATAGCTCACTGAGGACAAACCCACAAATGCTAACCAACTCTTTACAAACCAGAAATGTTAGCTTGGGAATTCTGACTGAACTGAAACGTAGAAATACTAAAGACAGTATTTGCCAAAAAAGAAAATCTTAATAGAAATAAGGGCTGCTAGGCAATTATCATCTACCTTTTCACCCTTAATATGGAAGTCTGAAATCTTTCTCACACAAGAAATGGAGGCATTTGTATCTGAAAGTGACATCTTTCCAGGCAATTAGCAGGAAACATGACAAAAACGCATTGGTATTGATCCTAAGGATCCTAAGGATTTGTGTTTTTCAACCTGCAACTTGGAAAAGATTTTGGATTCTGGGCTTAAGGAAAATAAAAGCTAATCATTTGAGATGGTCTGTGAGTGAATCAAAAAGCAGAGAAGTCTGACAAGTATTTAACAGGTTATTTGGTCAAGTGGAATTTTGTTTTGTTACTGATGTCTTAAGATAACAACCACATGCCCTCTTAGTGTTAGTTTTATGAATGCCTAGGATCATTTTGCACCAAAAATGTAAGAAAAGCTGAGAACTATCACTGTAGGGATTCTCTGCATGAGCTGTTTTGCTAATCGTATTCATATCCTTTAAAAAATATTAGCCCAAGTCACTATCAAACCTTTTTTTTTTTCCTAATGGACTATTATTTCCGAGGCTGATAAGTGATGTTCCTTCTCAGTAGCATGTTTTGAAAAAACAAAAAAGGTGGGGGAGGAAATGAAGTGGATTTGTTTATTTCAGATGGGCTATTTTCTTCTTTCAATCCTCATTCCTATCTCAATCATAACACAATAATATGATCCACAACAAAATCAGCAGAAGAGACCTTCTTTCTGCCCTGCAATCATTTTTGATTGATTGTATTTCAACAATTAGTCTTTTATTTGGCTACCCACTATTGAAATAGGCCGACAGCATCTTAGCAGGCCAGCTTTAAACAGTCAACTGTTAACAATAGCATCAAAAAGGGAGACCTGATGGGGTTTACTGTCACTTTAAAGAACAGGGTTTCACATTGTTGAAATCTGTCAGATATTTTGAAATGTCCCTCTCACTATGGTGCCACACCCCCTGCGTGCCCTTATAATAAAATTGGTTTTACTCCTGATTAAATCATTTTCTCCCTACCCACTACCATACTTCTCATAATGGACCTGTGCGCTCTACAGCTGGTGTTCTTCCCATGGTACCAATTCTTACTTTATCTTTTAAGCACTTTGCTGCTAAGATCTCATGCAGAGTGCTTATGTTTTGTTAAGAGCTTCATTCTTAGAGAAATAGCTTAACACATGTTCTAAAAATGTTGTACAACTTATTGCTTAAAACACATTTAGAAAATGTATAAGTACTGTAGCTTTGGCACTGAACTTTAAGTGGAAACCTAAACACACATATACATTCAATTGCACACATATAACACACACACACACACACACACACACACACACACACACACACACACGTATTACTACCAAAAAAATTGATCAGAAAAGTCCAACATGAATCCTATTTTGATACATAGGTTAGAAATAGCTGAAGGAAAATGATCATGGGTGGAAAAAGAGAAGAGAATTCAACAACACAATTGTTAACCGCTTAGTCAGAGGAAAATGTCATTAATATTAGTCATTTCCACGTATATCACTAGTTAATTCCAGTGTGTGAAAATGGAATATTTCAATGTATACAAAAGAAAGTTTACCAATTAGTAAATACCATTTCATCATATCCACTTAATGTGTTATATATTGAATTACCAATATGTACTCATGTCACTTAAGCCAGCATTCCCTCAATAGATACATATGAAGTCAACATTTAAAGAAAAAGTACCAGGCACTGGTGGCTCATGTCTGTAATCACAGATAGTCAGGAGGCTGAGATCTGAGGATCGTGGTTCAAAGCCAAACCTAGCAGGAAAGTTGGTGAAACTCCTATCTCCTATTAACTACTAGAAAACCAGAAGTGGCACTGTTGCTCAAAGTGAAAGAGCACTAACTAGCCTTGGGCTGAAGAGCTCAGGGACAGTGCCCAGGCCCAGAGTTTAAGCCCCAAGACTGAAAAAAAAAGAGAAATGAAAAAAATAGTTTTAACCTACAAGACGTAACTCAAATAAACAATAGCATAGGGGTTGGAATTATTATTTTTTGAATAGGATAGTTTATTTTTGTATTAACATTTAAATAACTAGAATTAATATCCCTGGTAACCTGGAAGATACAAAGGCATTTTTAAGACCAATGAGGTTTATTTAAACACATAATTATATGTAAATAATTTGTAATTATATTTAAATTACATATGTAATATGTAATTAAATAATATGTAATTATATTTAAATAATATGTACACACCTTTGTGTAAAGCTAGTCATTCCTAAAGAGGAACTAATCACAACATTGTCCCAATGTTAATGGGCATCATTACAAATACTTTTGCATTATTTAATAAACACTATTTTTTTGCAGCATTGGTGTTTGAACTCAAGGCCTTGCACTTACTAGGTAGACACAATACAACTAAACCATGCTGCTAGCCCTTAGTTTGCTTTAGGGTTTTTGTTGTTTTGTTTGTTTGTTATTTTTCTGGATACTCTTTTGCAGGTTTTGTTTCCCCCAATGTCAACCTCAGATTGTTCTGAATGGCTGGAATTATTGGCTCATACCACCATACCTGGCCAACAAGCATTGATGAACAAGATTATTAGCAGTGATGATATCTTATACTTTTCCCTTTCTAAGATAACACTAATGACACATTATTGGCATTTTATGATGGATAGTTATTAATGGGGGATGTCTTGTACATTCAAGGACACTATAGTAACACAACTGGTCCAACCCACTAGATGCCAGAGGCATTTCCCATTGATGATGATACAAAATAACTCAATACTTCCAAATATCTTCTGGAACTGTAAAATTGCTCCTGTTTGAGAACCACTGAAATAGGATCTGTTGGGGTCTGTACAATTGCTCAATAAATAATGGTTTATAAAGTTCACCTTAACTGGGCAAAGATCCAAAAAATTATACATATACATATTGTTTTCTTTTTTCCCTGTTAGATGAAAATATGACCTATTTTAACTTAAAAGTTTTCTCTCATTTTTTTTTGTGTTTCATCTTTTATTTCCAAGGAAAGTCTGTATATTATAAAAACAATGTTATCCCATTGAGTACAGAGATCATTTTGCAAACTTAACCATTTTCAGCACACATCTGAAAATCTAAAATCAAAATCACCTTGAAAAGCTTCAGTCTTTTACTGTTTCACAAAAATCATGTTATCACATTGTAGTGACAAAAAATTGCTTTAAAGGTTCAAGTAGAAATGAGACCCAATATTTATAACCACAAGTACATTATATCCTATTGGTTGTTTTTAGCAGCAATTAGTATTATACTGAGACTTGGCATTTCTACATGACCTGAATACTAGTAATAAGACACTTAGATTGCTTTAATATCTCCAGTTTTTAACAACTGAAGACATCCAAAATATTTCTTAAACTTGCTGGAAATACTATTTTCCCCAAAATTACATGAATAATCCCTAAAATCAATTCTTGAATGAAGGTTATAAGCAAAAATGATTATCTTAATATGCACTTTTGATTTAGTTATTATTAATTATTGACAGAATTAAAACCATTTACAGAAGAAAATTCACATAAATATATTTGGGGTAGTTTGCAATAAACATTAGTTTGCAATTATAATGCTTAACTGTACTGAGGACTATGATATGTATTTTGCATTTTTTATCTAATCGAATTTTTTCAGTAAGATTATAAGATAGATTCTATTACTATTATAATATCTACTTCACAGATATCAAAAATAAGATAATGTCAGATTAAGTAACTTTTCCCTGGTCGATAATTGATGAAATCAGAATAAGGAGCCATTACATCCCCACTGTATCTGAAACCAATTTACACACATAATCTTGGATGGCAGAAGAAAAGGAAAATGAAAATAAACAATAATTCCAAGTACTAGATTGATTCTTACATCAAAAGTAGGGACTTTTGTATTTTATTCCTAAGTATTCTACTTGAGGCTCTGTATGTTACCTATAAATTGACACCAATTTTAGTAATTACTCATTGATAATAAGTCTGAGATTTGTATATAAATAGATATTTTAAAAATTGATAATAAAAAAGAACTTGCATTAGGGGAAGAGCAGAGATGGAGCAAATTGTTATGTTGTGATACAGTGCAGAGGAAATATGATAGAGTGAAAAAGAGTTATGAGTGAAACATCCCTTCTAGGCCTGGATTTGCCACTAATTCATTGTTTATCTAGTAATATTTTGTGAAGTCATGATATAGAGAATAGTTGTTGGTTTCAGAAGGAAAAACATACCTGGAAACATCTGAGGGCATAATGAAACAAATACCTCAAGATGCCACTTTGATGGGGATGGAAAATGAAAACAAAAAAAAAGGCAAAATACAGTAGAGATGAAGAGATGAAGGCCACAGAAATACAAAGCAAACATTGTAAACCATCTTAGTGGTTTTAGAGAATTTGTCTCAGTGTGATGCAATCTACCATATGAAATCAAATAAATTTTCACAGGTTGAGGTTCAATGCTGGAAGAAAGTCTGGTTGAATTAAAATATCTCATAGTCCTTATAGTGATAATGTGTCTTAAACTCTCCTTGCCTGCTCTTTAAGCTATCTTAAATTGACTTTGGTCATGGCTCTTGGCACATAGCAGAATTGAAGACAGGATAAACTAAAGCATTCAAATACTAATACGACTTTGAGTTCATTTGTACGTGCATATGCATACACATGTACACAGACACACTAAAAATATAAAAACTTAATGTTTACTTTAAACAAAGCTGTCTTGAAATGCTCTTTTATTTTTTTGTAGGTCATAGAGCTTGAACTCTGGGTCTGGGCACTGTCCCTCAGCTCTTCAGCTTAAAGTAAGTGCTCTATCACTTGAGCTTATTGGACATAAGAGTCTCATGGACTTTCCTGGCTGGCTTGGCTTTGAACCTCTATCCCTAGATCTCAGCCTCCCGAGTAGCTAGGATTTCAGGCTTGAGTCACCAGTGCCCAGCGAAATACTCATTCTTAAAGATCCTTAGTGCATTTTTAATTTATAGGTAAAAGGTTACCAATATAATCAAAAATTATATTTCCAAGAAAAAATTGACTATTGCTCCTAAGAAAATTTAGGAACAAAAATTTCTTGAAAATGAAAATTGAAAGCTGGATTTTTGTGAATAATAGATCAATGGGCAGTTTCTAAAGAAAATGAGCATTTTCATATAACAAAAAGGTTGATCACTTTTCAGTTATATATTTATATAATTTATAATTTCTGCCCACACAGATGGGTATGTCCAGAATTTGCAACGTGAGGTGTGATCCTAACTAGCTCACCCTGCTTTAACTGGATGTCAGTTGAAATGTGGCTGTGCATAACTCAAAGTATCTAGAACAAAATACTAACTGAAACAAGAGAAAAAAACTCTGTGTAGTGAAAAATGAATGCTCCCTTAACTTAGAATCATTTTTATGTCATTTTTAAAGCCTCATTCCAATGATTATTTTAATGTATTTTAAAAGAAAGAGGAAAGCACACACCAGCTTTCCCAGGATATGTAGAGAATAAAATAGTTCTAATTTCATTAACAGTAACAAGAATCTATCTACTACATTTCAAACCTCTCAAAAAGGATGTAGTATCTGCTCCCAGTACAGATGACCATTTGGGACCCATATCTAAAAGGCCTGCTGGTACATGAAAGTCACTTCATGAAGGAAAGAGATAGCAGAGGGGCTATCAGTCTAAAAATAATAATATGTTTGGCTATAAAATCAAACTGGAAGATTAGATAGTAAAGTGGATAAAATGACACTCTTTATCTAGAGGGATATAGCTGGTGTTCAGTGCTTACAGGAGTGAATCAAGAGGAAGTTGGTAGAATCATACAATGCACGCATACTTTCCTGTGGTGCTGGTTTCGTGAGAGTTCAATCTGATTTCTGGTAGATTCTTAAACCTGGTGCTTGTATCAAAGCAACACTGTTCTATGTGATCCTGGCTAAAGCTTCTATCTATCTGTGGTACTTAAGCTGTAACTAGTAGGCTACATTGGGGGTGGGACCTTGGAAAAGGCAGCCAGTTGGCTAGTTAATTTGTTTACTTACTTTTAAAAAATAAACATGGAATAAACAGACACTGGATAGCATTCATTGTGACATACATTTTTGTATATATTTTATTATAAAAATACTGTACAGAGGGGTTATAGTTACATGAGCAAGGTAATGAGTACATTTCCTATTGAACATTGTTATCTCCTCCTTTGTTTTTCCCCTAACATCTGTTCCCTCCCCAACTCCCCAACTTTTCCCTCCCCACCCCCGAAGTTGTAAAGTTCTTTTTCAACATAGTGTCTGGCACATCTTATTGTTACAATGGGTCATCCTGTAACCTTACTTCAGAATTTTGTGATTTCCCTTCTGTCCCCAATTTAGAAAAATGTATATATAACATTCAGGGCACCAGAACCAAATACAGTGAAAACAGGGGTTATACCATGGGGGAAGAATATATCAAAGAAATTTTAAAAAATCATATGTTATATTATAAGTACATTAAAAACAACAACAAGAAAGATAAAACCAGTTGTGTCTCTATCTTGGGTTTCATTTCACTTAGCATCATCTTATATGGTCAAATGTACATAGCTTTTGAGCTTTTCTGCTTATCCTAGACATTTACTAATTATTGCAAATAAGGGAAACCATGGGACCTATGTTTCTTTGGGCCTGGCTTACTTCACTGAATATAATTTTTCCAAATCTTTCCATGTCTTAACAAATGGGCAGCATCATTCTTTCTGATGGAGGCATAGAATTCCATTTTCTTGATCTATTCATCTACTGAGGGGCATCTGGGTTGGTTCCATATCTTAGCTATGGCAAATAATGCTGCAATAAACATAGTTATGCTGGTAGCTTTAGTATAGCCTTGTTTGTGATTGTTTGGGTAAGTGCCCAAAAGTGGGATTGCTGGGTCATAGGGGAGCTCCATGTGAAGTCTTTTGAGGAACTCCATACTACTTTCCAAAGTGATTGAACAAAATACTCCCACCAATAATGAAGTAGATTTCCCTTTTAGCCACATTCCCCAGCATCAGTTGTTATTAGATTTCTTGATTATTGCCATTCTAACTGGGGTAAGGTGGAATCTCAAAATTGTCTTGATTTGCATTTCTTTTATGGGTAGAGAAGTTGAGCATTTCTTCATGTGTCTATTGGCCATTTTTATTTCCTCTTTAGAGAAGTCTCTCTTCAAGTCTTTAGCCCACTTATTAATCAGAAGTTGTTTCTTTTCATTGTGACATACACTTTTTAAGGCTACTGTTATTATAGCTGCCTTTTTTTTTAATTGTATTTTATTTTATTTGAGAACATACTGTACAGAGGGGCTACAATTACATGGGCAGGATAATGCATACATTTCTTACCAAGCATTGCAGCCTCCTCCTTTGTTTACCCTTCACTTCCCTTCCCCGCCTCCCCCCTCCCCCCACCCAATTTTACCCCCCTCCCCCCACCCAATTATACCCCCCTCCCCCCCCCCCACACCGACATTGTAAAGCGGGTTTTGACATGACATTTTGTACTTCTCATTGTTGCAACAGGTCCACCTGAATCCTTAAACGACTTGTTTGTCCCCATCTCCTCCACATGTTATACTGACATCAAATATAGTGAAAGCGGGGGTTACACTGTGGGGGAGGGACATACAAAGCAACAAAGAAATAATCTTATAAATGCGTTAGAAACATATGCATGAAAGAAACGAAAACATTAAAATACATATTTAAGGGTTCATTTTCCTAACATCACATTATCTGACCTTTTCCGCTTGACTCATACCTATACTAGATATTGCAAATAAGGGAAACCATGGGACCTATGCTTCTTTGGGCCTGGCTTACTTCACTTAATATAATTTTTTCCAAACCTTTCCATTTCCTAACAAATGGGGCAATGTCATTCTTTCTGATGGAGGCATAGAATTCCATTGTGTATATATACCACATTTTCTTGATCCATTCATCTACTGAGGGGCATCTGGGTTGGTTCCATGTCTTAGCTATGGTAAATAATGCTGCAATAAACATAGTTGTGCTGGTAGCTTTAGTGTGGTCTTGTTTGTAAACATTTGGGTAAATGCCCAAAAGTGGGATTGCTGGATCATAGGGGAGATCTATGTGAAGTCTTCTGAGGAACCTCCATACTGCTTTCCAAAGTGGTTGAACAAGTTTACATTCCCACCAACAATGAAGTAAGGTTCCTTTCTGTCCACATCCCCTCCAGCATCTGTTGTTGTTAGAGTTCTTGATTTTTGCTGTTCTAACTGGAGTGAGGTGATATCTCAATGTTGTTTTGATTTGCATTTCTTTTATGGCTAGGGATGTTGAACATTTCTTCATGTGTCTATTGGCCATCCTTCTTTCTTCTTCAGAGAAGCTTCTCTTTAAGTCTTTCGCCCACTTATTTATTGGGCAGTTGTTTCTTTGAGGATTTGTTGTTGGGTGGTTTAATTTTTTGAGTTCCAAGTATATTTTAGATATGAGACCCTTGTCCGTTGTATGGCTAGTAAAGATCTTCTCCCAATCGGTGGGCTTTCTATTGATCTTGCCAGCTATGTCATTTGCCCTGCAGAAGCTCTGCAATCTTATGCAATCCCATTTGTCCAACCTTTCTTTGATTTGTTGTGCTTCCGGGTCTCTATTCAGAAAATTTCGACCTGAGCCAAGGAGACCTAAGGTTTCTCCTATTGCATCCTGTAATGTTTTCAGATGGAATCCATTAACAAAGAGCTGAAGGAAGTCAGGGAGACCACAAAGGGAATGCTGAATGGAACCCAACAGAAGGAATGGGAGTCCAAAGAAACCATAACCAATCAACTAAGTGATTTGAGAACAAACACTGAACACCAAATTAAGGAAGTAAAGAAATTCATACAAGACCTAAAACAGAGCTTCAACAAAGAACTTGAAGCCATCAAAGCTGACCAATTAGAAGGATATTAGAGAGTCTTGACAGCAGGTTAGACCATGCAGAAGATCGAATCTCAGGGATTGAAGACAGCCTAGATATTATAGAGAAAGAACATACAACCATCCAAGACAAGTCCAAGAAATATGATAGGTCTATCCAACACCTGGAAGACACCATCAGAAGGCCCAATCTAAGGATAATGGGTGTAGAGGAGCACCTAGAAACAGAAGTTAATGGTCTAGGAAATTTGTTTAACAGGATCCTAGCAGAGAACTTCCCAAACATACAAAAAGATTATAGCTGCCTTTATTCTTCAAAGGAAGCATCACTAGGTACACAAAATAAATTAGTAAAGTGAGTATTGATCAGCTGGGCACTCATGCCTGTAATCCTAATAGCTAAGATCTGAGGATGGTGGTTCGAAGCCAACTTTGGCAGCAAAGTCCATGAGATTCTTATATTCAAGTAATTACCAATAAAACAAGAAGTGGAGCTCTGGCTCATGTGGTAGAGCGCTAGCAAATAAAGCTCAGGGTCAGCACCCAGGTCCTGAGTTCAAGCCCCAGGAACAGCATGTACACATGTGCATGTGCACACACACACACACACACACACACACACACACACACACACACACACACACACACACACACAGAGTGAGTATTGATAGCGTTCTTTACATTTTACACATTATTTCTTTCCTCAGAAATTAATTATGGTCTGCTAATCCAAGGATAAAGAGAGCCAAAAAAAAGAACAATAATTTCATTCAAATTATGCATATAATGCCTGATATGGGCTGTATTTTGTCCCTCCAACTCAACCCACAAATTCTTATATTGTTTTACCCCCAGAAATTTAAAATGTGATTATTCGGCAATAAGGCCTTTGAAGAGTTAATTAAGTTAAAACAACCTCAGGTGGGTCCCAGTCCAGGACTAGTTTCCTTACAGCTAGCAATTAGGACATACTCTAGGTAGAGGAGGAGAAGACAGAAGAACTAGTTCTCTAAAAGCAAAGGAGAAAAGATTTAGATGTCAACCAGCTACTTTTCTCAAATCAGACTTTGAGGTTCAGAGCTGTGAGGAAATACATTTCTGTTGCTTAAACCACATAGTTTGTGGTACTTTGGCAGCCCAAGCTATCACAAACTCCAAAGCTTTGGAGTAGAGAAAGACAATGACATTTTTCTGTATTATATCTAAGAATTTCCTCAACATAAAGGCAATGTTATGCCTCTGAAATACGGGAAGCAGCACATGAGTGTGTTTATAGAACTCCAGGTGAACAAAACAATTACTTATATTGAGAAAAAGCATTTGAAGCTAGAATTCAAAATTGGTTGGTCAAAGGTTATGTATATATCACCATATAAGATTATGTTAAGTGAAATGAACCCCAAGATAGGGACACAAATATTTTTTTCTTTCTTTCTATTGTTTCTAACATATTTATAATGTACAATGTGATTTTTTTGTTTCTTTGTATGTTCCTCCCCCGCGGTATAACTCCTGTTTTCACTGTATTTGATTCTGGTCCCCTGCATCTTGTATATACACTTCTCTAATTTGGGGAGGGGAAGGGAAAAAACAAAATGCTTAACAGGGATAGAGATTGACCCATTGTAACAATGAGCTGTATAAGACACTATGTTGAAAACAAACTTTACAACTTCGGGGTGGCGGGGGAGCAGATGGGAGGGAAGGGATGGAAGGAGAAAAACAAAGGAGGAGGCAACAATGCCTGATAGGAAATGTACTCATTACCTTGCTCATGTAACTGAATCCCTCTGTACAATATTTTTACAATTAAATACTTACAAAAAATAAGCTTGCCCATTTGGGCTCAATGTATTTTAAATATTTTTACTCTAAAAATATGGAAGATATACTTTTGAAGTGGACCCTGAGATGGGGCCCAAGCTGGTATGAGTCCATTTTGAACTTTGCCTTTGTTTTAGGGATTTTAGACTTGATGGGCCTAGTTCCCAGAATGAAAAAATGCATCTGGTCCCCCTCCCCTTGATTGTTCAGTTAAAGACTGACCCATAAAACAGATAGGTTGTAATCTGGCTCAAACTGGTGACACCACATGCTTAAGAAACCCTGCCTTTTGTATATGCTTATGATAAACTCTGCCTTTTGCCCACCAAAAGGCAGACCCTGCCTTACCCATTTTAAACCAAGATGATAGGTTGGTTTAAACAGTCATTACGGACAAACTGTAACCTCATTGGCCACCTATGTGTGGTCTGGTATGACTGTACAATCCTTTGTGTGTGTTACGATCCCATTGAATTGTGTGTGACCAGGCTTGACCTCATGGATTTTGCCTTTAAAAACCAAAATATGTGGGCCTCTGGGGTTGCAGTATCAGCTCCCAAGCTTGTGCTGCGGCCCTGACCTGTCCACATATTCTTTATTAACAACTTTCTTATGGTGGGCTCTGTCACTCCAGACACTAGGTGGGCTTGCCTGCCTGAGTAGGGGTCTTCCTACTACAGTGTGGCAAAGAATAAAATGATCATTGCCAGTTTCTTACGCATTATATTTTCAAAGTAAAACATCAGAAAGATTGTATTTTATTGTATTTTATTAGTCAAAGACTTTAAATACTGGAAGCAATCACAACCTTCACAGGAAAACATTTCAGGGCCAGCCAAGCCAGCTCTCTATGGGCATGGCATCTAAGTGGAGTGAGGAAAGTAGTTTCAAATAACCCCTAGGAAGTTGCTAGGAGCAGCTAATGTTTGAAAATGGGTACTTTACGATGACATGGTTAGACATTCAACAAACAGGTGCTACTTGGTTGAGAATACCCATTTGTGTGTGGCCCCTGCCAGCAAGAAAAAAGACAGAAGCAAGGAAGTTTCAAAAATGTTCTAAGACATTAAAGCTTGAAAAAGAAAAAGAATAGAATGCTTTGTTTCTTAATAGCCAACAGAATTTTTTGACATGCCATACTGGTTTGTTTTATGTGCTTCATATTGCAGGTATCTATTTGAAAATCATTTGAAAAGCTCAGGCCAAACTATATCCCAGACTGATAGGAAATATCAGTTGAGGAAGTGGCGCTGTAGCTCAAGTGGTAGAGCGCTCGCCTTGAGCTGAAGAGCTGGCGTACAGTGCCCAGGCCCAGAGTTCAAGCCCCACGACCGACCAAAAAAAAGAAAAAAAAAAGGAAATATCAGTTGAAGAAGGTGAAACCATTTTCTACTGCTCCCAGTATAGAAATTCAGTTGGGAAAGGAGAATGTCTTGTTTTAATTTCTCCTAAGATTTCATTTAGATGTAAAATGATAACTTAATAAATAGGTACCACTGAAACTTGCAAAGCAAGCACCACAGATGGAAAGTATAACAAATGTGTCATCACTCTGTGCATTTTTAATTTATAATGGTGTAACATAAAACATCCTCTCATCATCATAACTTCTTGCATAATGCTACCTTATAAACAATGTTATTGACATAATGCTTCCCTCTGGGTATCTAAGTATTTTCTTTAAGCACTGTTCAGTTTCTAACAAAACCAGAAATGTATTAAATCAGGATTTTTTTTAAATCTGATGTATTCCATGGTACCAATACATATTTCTTTAATTCCTTTCTTATTCAGAGCTTCCAACACTGCTCTTATTTCCATCCAGTCAAAAAGGCTTTTTGTACTCTCCAGACACTGTACACAATGGTTCATTTTATTTGACCGTCTTCTCCAAATAGATTCTGATTTTGCTTGAATTCCATGGATGACTTCATGTATTACATACTCCAAAGGGCAGAGAATCCATAGGATTAAATTTCAACAGTCATTTTTGAATGCTTACTTCATATTGACTCTTAGTTACAGCATTTCTGTTTGTTCAGTCCAAGTCATATTACATTTTTTGAAGATCATACATAGGGTCAGGCCAAAACATATTTCATAATAATATGTAGAAGATAAATCCAAGTCCTAAAAAATTCCATATACAGACAATACCTGGATTGCATGCATATACATAGAGGTAGATGTTATTTAATATTGTGGCTCACCTTCTTAATAATTTGTCAAATGAAAACTACTTGTATGTGAAAATAACGTGGGGCACTATATGAAAAGGATCTAGGATAGGATTTTCCTTCAATTATTGGACGTTATTGCATATCACAGTAATTTGTGATTTGGCAAACGTTCCAAGAATCTAAGATAATATCTAGCTGCTACTATTCCATTTAGTATATTTAGGTTAGAAACGGAAACCTTGAGCAGAGTAGGGACTTAACCTAAAAGTACTCCAGGAAAATAGAAAGAAAAGGTAAACAAAGGTGATAGATTAAGATATTGCTACTCTTTCTTATTCAAAGTATTGTATTAAGACCTATGGTAGTTTTTGTTGTCATTAAAGACAACCAAAAAAACAGATTTCCAGAAATTGTCAAGCATATAATTACTGTACCCAAATTAGTTTAACTTGTAAGGTTAAACAAATATTCTATTTCCTATCATAATAACTGCCAGGGGTCTACAAAGATACTCTCCCCAAATTTGGGAGATTTATAAGTTTTTGCAAGCTAGGTGTCTATGTATTTATTTCATTTTGAAACCATACAATTAGCCAATTACCTTAATTTTTATATCTATACACTGTTAAAGCTATGAATAATACTGTACATCTGCTAACAGGAGGATGTAGTATCAGAAACAATTGGTTGGAATTTTGTAAGTTAAAAAAAAAGCAGAACATAACTTATAAAGGAGAAGTCAAGGGACAAAAAGCCCCTTTATCTTCCATTTTCCTGGAGAATTACATAAAAATTTTCTTACAGCAACTTTTCACTGATTACTAAAGTAACAAATAAAGGAGGCATGAATTTTTGTTTTGAAAAAGGAAAAAAAAAAAGTCTTAGAAACTTTTTTTCCACTCTGAGAGTGTATTTGCCTGGTTCCTGGGGTCTTTCCATAATTCCAACTTTCTAAGTAAGGTATAGCTATGGAGCATCTCCTCCTCCCCTCCCCGTTCCTCTATAACTTTAGAAAGTCATTATTCATATAAATAATCTGTCTTCTTCATTTTTAGTCCTATGTGGTATGTAGATATGTGAGTAAAACCAATTCTTAGAACTGGAATGTCTGGATTGAAATTGGTATATTTAAATTTTGATGTATACTGACAAGTCACCTATTATGACCACACTCATTTATACATAATATTTTAAAATCCATGGCTATTTGAGGATACATAATCATCTCTAATACCATTCTTCTCAGATACCTATAGATAATGTGAGCTTTCCAATGTATATCTGAAAAGCATATAATAAATAAAATGAGAAGTAGATAGTCTTAGATTTAAAAAAAACATATCTTGGGCTGGGAAGGTGGCTCAGTGGTAGAGTGCATGCCTTGCATGCCTGAGGCCCTGGGTTCAATTCCTCAGCACCACATAAGCAAAAAGAAAAAAGCTGGAAGTGGCACTGTGGCTCAAGTAGTAGAGTGCTAGCCTTGAGCTGGAGAGCTGAGGGACAGCGCCCAGGCCCAGAGTTCAGGCCCCATGACCGGACCACCTCTCCCCAAAAAAACCCCAAAAACCCACATATCTTTATTAAAACCAGAAGAAATTTGTATGAGAGACTCAATTACTAATAAAGTGAAAAGTTACTATAGCTGGTATACAATGGATGTTCAGTATCGATATAACAATAAAAATTGTAAATAATAGATTAAGCTCTACAAACAAGTATTGTTTATAGTCTTATGAAATAAGAAATAAGCAGAAACTAAGTTAAAAAAAGAATTAATGTGCTGGAAATGAAATGAATAAGTAGAATTATACCAATGTAAGCACTACAGTTAATAGTATAAAATCAAACGACACTATTAATCAAATTATTGTACTTCATTAAAGTAACAAGTAGCAACCTACGAACACCTATTAGGTTTTAGCATACAAAGTTAAAAAGGTGTGGATAGGAGGGTAATTATGAACACAATATGGAGATTAAAAGAAGTCAAAAAGTAATATATAATTTCTGTAAGTCACAACAATTCTCAAGTTATCTTTAATGTGACTATAATGACTGAGCTATCTCTTGGTAAGAAACTACTTTTAATTTTATATTTGCTTCATTAATACAAAGGTATGCTCAATTCACTACTTAATAAGTACCTTCTAAATAATCATGATGGTGATAAAGATGGTTATGTCTGAGGAAACTCTTAAGTCTGAGAGTTGCCTTCAATTTCTCTGATGAAAAGGAAGACACTATTTGTTAAGGTATCAGGTTATCTGTTCTTACTGAAACAGCTTTCTAAGTAGCCCAAATAGTGATGACAAAAATGAACTTCTTTTGCAGCAGACCAACATTCCGTTTTTAGAAAGCTCTGGAAAGTGAGTGGAGAAAGTTGGAGTGACAAATGTAAGAAGATGTAGGCTTCAGCAGCCAGGTCTTTTGTTTTAGCCTAAACAACCAGGTGGCACTAACTCCTGGGTCATTACCTGTAGCTGTGAAACCACTCAAATATCTCTGTTGCTAATCCTGATTGCTGCCTACCTTAGGTTTTATTTCAATTTTTGCTTCCTGTGTTTCTGATTCTCTCATAATAATGCTATAATTCCTCGTGCACAATAGATTAAATTGACTGTAGTGATTTAACCAAAATACCTCTCTTAAAATTTTTTATTTGTACTGATTTTTGTCTGCCCAGAGCTTAGCTTAGTGCCAAGTACTTGATGTACTTCCTTTTATTAGTTAGGGTATATCTGCAGTTAATATCTTATTACATTTTACTCTCCTTAAATAATAGAGGTGATTTAATAAGCCAAGACCAATGATGCTAACAGATTAAGCACATGCACAGACCTTAAATTTTTGTGTTTTGTATTTCATATTTTCTTTTCACCTCACTTACAAATACTAAAGAAATAAGTAGGCTGTTTTTTAATTTATCAAATTAATTCATCAAATATTTAATGTTAACTTATTAATTTAACAAATATTTAAACTCAAATTTTATAATAGGCATATTGTCCATCAAATAAAAGTATGGCTTGTTCCTTTAAATATCTTTCAGTGTATAGGAAATTAATACTAGATAATGAAATTATAAATGATTAACATTGTAGCTTTCTGAAGATTACTTTGGTTACATAGGAGATGAGTATCCAGCTGTGTCTACCTTGGGAACATAGGAGATGAGCATCCAGCTGTGTTTGAATGGTTGTCAGAGGAGACTTCTCAGACAAAGCAGGGCATTATAGCACTCTTAAATGATGATGAGCAGTCAGGTGGATGAAGGTAGGACAGTGGGTAGAAAGAAAAGGAAAAGCAATGTGTAGAGACAAATCCACATAGATGTATCAATTATGTTTAGGACGGAAGAACATAATATGCTTGAGAAGTCACAAGTTGTTAGAGGTTACAGAAGTACAGGTTGAACATGCTAGGATGTGAGGAGGGAAAGGGAAGCATAGGGAAGATCAGGAAGGTACATAAAAATGAAGTCCAATAGATGATGCTTGTGAGAACCAGGTAAATTAAACAAATAGAGTATTCATTAGACCAAGGAACAATGAAATTTAATTGGAACAACAAGTGTCAGGTAACCTGAAAAACATACAGACCCTGGGAATGGAACAAACTGAGGCCTGGCATTTACTGAAATTTGCAAAGTAAGTAAGAATAGGGCCAAACTTGAGAGCCAGGATCTCCCTGTAGAGAAAAACTCCAGGAGAGGAAAAGGAAAAGTCCCAAAGATAAAGATTTTAAGAAAATGAGTGAACTAACACCAGGGTACTGGAATTTGGTAGGTAATAGTGAAACTCAGAAAGAGCCAGAAAACCTGGAAGGTGGTTTCCTTTTGGGGTGTGATAAGTAAGAAATTCGGAATGTGGTTTTTGCTTTGAGGACTTATTACTTTGCTTATAGAGACTGTAATTACTATTTCACTAACTTGCTTCTTTGATGGGAAGATTTGGAATAAGGAATTTGCCTTGTGACTTACGGCCTTGGTTATTGGAATGACTGGAATTATAATCGCCATTTTGTAATCACTGTTAGCTCTGCTTCTGCAACTTGCTTCTTTGCCAATCAGGTAACTACCACTGGCCACCTGCAAGTGGTGCCCCTACTCCCTCACAGATCTTGCCTTTAAATACCCTGAGCTGTTTGACTTTATTGTTGGTCTTCACTGTCTTCGCAGACGCCAGGGGTATTACATGGTTCCTAGCCCTATTGACTGAGTGTTGGTGACTCCTTTAGCTGATTGTGGGTTCAAGTCCCACTGGGAAGCTGGGGTATTTCAATGACAAACAGAGCAGTGATATCCTAAGGAGGTGTTTTGGAAGAAATGTATAGACTAGATCACAGTGAGTGTGTGCAAGAGGAATAGTATGTTCAGAAAGACACAGTGAGTGAGAAGCTCAGTTGAAAGACTACGGTGTGCTAAATACTTCATATTCATTTCAGAAAAATTATTTTAAGCAAAGTCTGAAAGTAAAAGACAGGCACAAAGGTGTGTTGCTAAAATCATGGCATAACTGAGAAAGATGTCTAGAAAACTGATGGTTAATATGTACAAAGGATTAGAGTTCAGAGATTAATTATTGTATCACTTTTATAATAAGTTCAGGGAAATAAAAATACCCTATTTTCCAGAAGTTTATAAAGACCTGCTGGTAGTTTGAAATTGAGAATCCATTTGGATTA
Organism: Dipodomys merriami; assembly: GCF_024711535.1. Taxonomy (NCBI): domain Eukaryota; kingdom Metazoa; phylum Chordata; class Mammalia; order Rodentia; family Heteromyidae; genus Dipodomys; species Dipodomys merriami. The sequence goes on from NW_027202270.1 coordinate 68,847,432, forward strand.
TCTGACTAAAGATAAGACTTCAATAGTGTTTTAGTATCATGCACTACTTTACCGACTCTACAAAAGGGAATTACAATTAATTGGATTATGTTAGACTCCACACGCTGATTGTGAGAAAGGAAAGTATGAAAGTATAACTACTGCTAACAGGTCATATCTACCATCAACCATGAGATTTGCTTTTTTAAAAATTATTTTTACTTACCAATAAGATTAATTTCTTTCTTACAATCTTCCAATTTGAAGTCATTTTAATTATAGAGTTTAGAAAATTCAAAGGAGAAGGCAAAGCTTTTTTCAATGTAATGTTAATAATTGACCTCATTTTTCTTCAGCTTTAGGATGAAGGAAAAGAACAGATGCCTTGTTTATTGCTTAGAAGATTTTTACTTAGGACCCCTTTACAATCTTTCCTCAATCTCAATTAAATTGACATGTTTCTAGCTGGATTTCTATGAAATGCTAAAGTCACACCTATGTTTTTGGTGATTCACAAACATGTGGGCCTTGCCCATAAGGACTTTTACAAACTATCAAAAGTTAGGCCTGCAAACCCCATTCATACATCATTGTATGCCTATTGGTATTATATTGAAGATATGAAATAGAAAATAAACAACAGTTGAACATTTCTCAGGTTCTGTTCCAAGTGCCCAGACAATATGGTTCCACTTATGCTATGGTTTCAATGTTAGTCCCCTCCAAAATTCATATTCAAACTTAACTATTATGTAATAATGTTAAGACATAAGTTACTGGAGAAAAGATTCAGACACAAGTGCTCCAACCTTATGGTGGGAGTAAGGCCACTATTAAAAAGTACACTTGGTCCCTTCTTGACTTCTGTTTGCACTTTTGGATTCTGTCATGTGATGACAGAGACAGAAACCCTTGCAAGGTATTACTGGCATCTTGATTTTGGACTTTCCAGCCTTTAGGCTTGTGAATCTGTCCATTTCTATTCATGTAAGATTTCCTAGGCCAGTCACTCAAGGCTCAAACCTATAATTACAGCTACTCAGGAGGCTGAGATCTGCAAAGCCCATCTAGGCAGGAAAATTCCTGAGACTGTTATCTCCAATTAAGCACAGAAAACCAGAAGTGGCCCTTTGACTTAGAATGGTAAAGAACTAACCTTGAGCAAAAGAGCTCAGGGACGGTGCCGGCCCTGAGTTCAAGCCCAGGACTGACAATAGGCTGTAACTAAGTTTGTAGAGATGCAAAGAGTTTGAAAAGGTGGTCAAAATTGAAAGTAGGAGTAGCAAAATGAAGAGTGGGTGAGGTAAAAATATGATTTAACCAGAAAGATTATGTACTAATGCATTTATCTTACAGAGAATACCTTGAAAACTTGACTAGAATTTTTACCTTTACAATTTGTTTATGGCATGAAGATGTCAGAGACAGTGACTTTGGTTAGGGGATGCTAATAATACGTGATGTACATAATGGAAATTTGAATATGGAACTTAGTACAGGGAAAAGGATCAGAGAGATATATGTGAGAATTAGCATAGAAACAAAAGTTTAATAATAACTAACAATAATAATGACTGCAGCAAAAATAATAACAAAAAGCATTAACACAAATCTTATTCAAGTCACTGTAGATAGACTTTACATACCCAACGATTTTAGCTTTCATTGAAACTAAGCCAGTTCCTTGTTAAGTTTTTAAGAGAAAGTATCAGGAGCAGAGCGATTAAGTCAATTGCTCACATTCATAAAGGAAGCTAGTGTCATCACTAAATTAAGGACACTAATTTCTAAACTATTTTGCAAAGCTACCCAATCAAATGATAGAAACAGTCATCTGGAAACATCAAAAGCAAAAAGAGAAAAGTCATCATTTAAATTCTCATACAAATCAAAGCAGAACTATTCTTTACGTGAGGTAGATAAGGAAATTGCTCAAGGTCATGATAAAAAGTATCTAACAAACAACATGGATTTCTACACACATAAGTAAACAAATCAGTTTATTTGGCAAGGTAATGGAATGGCATTAGTCTTCTGTACACCAAAGAATTACACATTGTCCATGATGCAGTTACGTGTGCTGATGAATGTAACTCACTCTTAACTCAAGATTGATATATTGCAATGGATACCATGTAATGAATAATTAGTATGATTGTGGAACAAAGCATACATAAAGATAATAAGAATAAAACACATGGATTAGTGCTTCCCATGTCCAGTAGCTATGTCTAAATGATTAACTTTATATAGTACATTGTTATTAAATTGCAACTAGTTTGTCAAGTACATATTAACTATCAGATGTATAGCTCTCTTTCTTTGTCCAAAACGTTTAGGAAGGCAGTATTAAACTAAGAATCTTGATTAAAGCCATTAAAGAATGTCAAGAATAGTATGTTTTAATTTTCTGAAAATGTAGGTTACATTTCCTTTAATGAACAGAGCTATTTTTAAGTGGTAGAACAGCCATACATTAATTTGAATGTGTGATAAGGCATTTGAATAAACCTCGCGTACATATATATAGATAGATAGATAGATAGATAGATGTATAGATACATATATATGTAATACACCTTTGTCATATATCTTAAAGAACAAATTCTTCAATTTTATTACTCAAGGGCTTTAGTTTATATTCACAACCTGCCATTTATTCTTGAAATTTGACCTTACCTAGGTAGGGAGAGTCTGCTTCCATTAAACTGGTGTACTTGGAATTCTGAAACTAGAACTGTATATTTAGTTCTTGTTTATTCTTAGCCTAAACAATTTTACCATTTCCTTTTTTCCTCCTTTGGTTTAGTTTTCTTTTTGAATGACACATAATCATTTTATTAAGCAGTAGTACTTGGATGAAGACTACCACTTCCTTAAATCTCAAGTGAAACTTTTACATCTCAGGAATCCTGCCTAGAACAATCTACTTTTCCTTGGCCTCACTTTCTAGTGAATGGGTGTGTTTATTGCCTAAGGTGGTAATTGCTAATTTGAGGATTAGGTATTAACAATCAAGGCCTTCTTGCAGCTTTGGCTGTTTGCTGTCCTGAAGCAGATACTTCCCATTGGTCTGATCTAATTGGAAGCTTTTTTGCTCAGCAGCCTTACTTGCTCATAATGTGCATGTAATTCAGATCCTGGGTACTGACCAGGGCAATGGGGAGTAGAGAATGAATGGAGGAAAGAAAATGAAATTTATTTATCAAATCCTGTATCCATTAAAACCTTTACGCCCAATTGTCCAGATAATATTCCAGACCCTCAAAAGAGAATAAATTAGTTTTGAATTTTGTAGAAACTTTCTGAGAAGGTATGAGAGAGACAAAAATCTTTTATGTGAGGCCATCCCTAACATCCTTAATCCCATAAAGAAACACATGTACATGCATTTATTTGAATGTGTAATTATTGACATAAACACAGCTGCTCTCTATGTTAAAGGAACATTAAACTCACAAAAGCATGGCAATTCCTACTTAGAGTGCCTACTCCATTCTTAACATGCCTTGTTGTGCCCAGATGCTGCACGTATTTTTTGTACCATTCAAAAGGTTGATGTACGAAAGCAAAAAGGTGGCAGAAAAATTAACTAGAGAGAGGATCTAGCCAATGGAGTTGTCTTCTTCTTAAATTGCATGATGCACTAATCTCCATAATGTCTAGGCACAACAAAACAAATTAAGAATTAAAGAAGAGATAATTTGACTGTGGATTTCTGAATTTAGGGGCAGGAAAGCTACACATGTAAAGATACACAAGACACATACAGCCAAAACAGAATACTGAAATTGTGTAGCTTATGTAAAACTTAAAATAAATAGCGATTTACACTTCCCTTTAGATCCAGAAATACATGAAAAGTTGCAAGCCAGCCCACAACAAAGCAATTGACAAGAAAGATAGCATCTGCTTTTCTGTCTATTCAAGCTGAAGTTTTTCATTGTAAATGCACGCAGTGCTTCCCAAGTTAACATAATTAACTCATGACAGTCCTGAAACATCATAATATAAGATACAGATGGAAATTCAAAGCTTTAAAAATGTCAGTTAACGGCATCAGGATTATCACTTTTTTTTTAAAGTGAACAAACGATAATGCTAATTAAAACAGGTGTTTTTATTTCAAACCCTTGTGCATGTTATGAAATTACAACCGAGGTTATTTATTTATTAGTCTGCTGTGAAACATACATCTTAGAAAAAAAGAGGATCTGTGAAAACAACAAAGTAAAAAGATGAAAAGAATGACACCCAGCACTGCTTCCTGACACAATAGAGGACCAGTCCTTCAATTAGTTAGTAATTTCCCTGTGACTACTTGACAGGATCTACTAATTGTTAATCTTCCACTAACTATTGCTTTACATAATTAATTATATTGAAATAGAAACAACAAAGACATGTGGGCCAGTTGCCCTTTTGAGAATGTTTTTTTTCACAAACTGGTTCTGCTTACTGACAATATTTCCAAGTATGAAAAGATATTAATCTCACAGGAGAAAACACATAAAAATGTTAGAATGCTGTCTTTTTACCTTGCTTATAGAGCACAAACCCTGGCTACCACCCTACCCCACAAAGGGCAGTAACAACAAAGGGTAAACACACACACACACACACACACACACACACACACACACACACACACACACACACACACACACACACACACACACAGAAAAGCTACTGACTGCATTACACAAACCCATCCTTGAAGCAATTCATAACAGCTAAAGTCCTTTGAATTAGAATCTTTCATATTAATTTAGAATTGCATCAAATTCAAAGTAACCCATGCAGAGGTCAAGCATCATTCATCATTAGTTGAAGTGACATTTTCAACCCTTCATAGTGCAGCTGCTAAGAAGGGAGGGGGAAAGGTATTCTTTGGGAGGAAAAAAAACAAGACACAGAGCACAATCCTTGCTCTATCTACAGAAGAGAAAACAAGGTGCCTCTCTGTCAGCGTGATAATAAGCTTAGAGTCGGTGATGTCATTCTTCCCTAACCTCAGAGTCACTAAGCACATGGCAGCTGCATTCCTACACTTAGGAGTTCTGGTGGAGATCAGTATTAACCATTTTAGATGTAAATGAAGTCCTTCAGTGGGGTGGAGAACATAGCTTTGTGAGCTGAAATGATGATTTATATCCAAATCCTATCTTGTTTTTGAGAGGTTGAAACTTGTTAACAAGGCTGCCCTTGTTCTTGTGGCATCCTCCAGGCATAAAAGAAAAATTCTGGGAAGCTGAGTATGATCACATTGGAAACTGCAAAACAGCATTCCAAGGCCTTGCACAAATGTGCTGGCCAAAACAGTACCTCTGAAGCTTTGCAGCTCCCAAAAGAAAGATCTCTCTCTTTCTCTTTTGTGGGATGTCTTCTTTTCTCTGAAACATTAAGGTCAGGACAGGAAATGGGAGCAATTAAAACAAAAAAGCAAATGGCCAGCTGGTATTTAAATGCTAATAATTCACAAGGTTTTTGATAATGCATTGATGTTTGCAAAACATAAGAAATGTCTAAATTCTACATTACAATGTAATTTGTTCTGGGAAGGATAGTTTCTCTGGCAAATGTTCTAAGCTTAAAGATAAGTGCTTTGAGCTGTAACAGTGCAACGGGTTGAGAACTGAAGTGTTCAGACTGTCTAGTCTAGCCTTTAAGGTGTCTGTCCTCTAAGCTCCTGTCTCATCTGAAATGTTGTAAATCGTGCTAATTCTCCCCTTGTATTAGTGCAGTGTAACTGAAATGAATTTGTAGGTATTGCTTATGTTTGAGAAAAGCATTTTTAAAATTTGCAAAAATTGTAACTAAAAATTGTTAGGTCTGCCAGGGAGAACCACCCTTCGCCCCCTTCCTCTTCATGAAAGACAGCAATAAGTCTTACCAGAAATCATCTGCCTGAAACCAGTAATCATCTGTCAATCACCTGACTGTGAGTCAGCCCAGGATTCCAGCCTCTGAGATGACTTACTGAGCCGCCCAGGTGGAGCCTCCTTCCGACAGTGAGAGATTCCCGTAGGCTCTGAGATCACTTCCACATCCGTTGTGGTCACACCTCCTGCCTTTCCCTTTATAATCCCACTCACCCATAAATCCCCAACTCTTTCTCTTCTCACTCCACACCTCTATCTCCTAAGGGCAGGGAGTTTGCTCTCTCCTCCAGCCCCCAAGTAAACTCTTTTGTGCCAGAACAATGTGGTGGTCTCCTTTCAGTGAATCTTACAAAAATGAGTTGATTTCTGTAAGTCAGTATGAAGAATATGTATATGCAATTAGGTGTATAGTGATAATTTTGTTGCATTGTTTCAAAACTAAGGTGAGCTTGCATTTTCATTTGTAATGACTTTATAACTATGATATCAATCTTCCGGTTCATCTTCCTTGTTTGGCCAGGCCCGTACCCTCTCAAAAGAAGCAAAGGGATAACTGAAAGGATCCATCACACACCGAGGAAGATGGGCACAGGAGAAAGGTTTATTAGAGGAGCCATATTTCCCCGGGAGAGAGAGAGAGAGAGAGCACATAATGACCTGTGCTATCTAGGTAGCAGCCAGGGGAGAAGCTCCAGGTTTGGATGGAGCTGAGGACCAAAGGTGGGCATAATGTTCACAGTAACAGCTCATGGATGAGGCAGGTTCTTTGGCTTCCAACACATATGTTCATAGCCTTCTGTGTTTCAAATTTTAGAGTTCAGCCTGAAAAAAGTGTACTTACATCAAAATTATGTAAGTCTGGCACTTAAAATTTCTTTACAAAGTAGGCTTTAAGTTTGAATATGGATGTTTCATATACAGTTAAGGAAAAGAGGGTACCCACATATTGGTTCAAATAAAGATTGTTATAAATGGCCGATGATGCTGGGCACTGCAGGCTCATGCCTGAAATTCTAGCTACTTAAAAGATCATAGTTCAAAACCAGACTGGGCAGGAAAGTCTGTGAGATTCCGATAAACAACAAAAAGCCGGAAGTGGAACTATGACTCAAATGGCAGAGTGCCAACCATGTAAACAAAAGGTCAGGGACAGTGCCAAGGCTTTGACTGAGTTCAAACTCCAGGGCCAGTACAAATAAGCAAGCAAGTAAATGAACAAATAAAGAAATGACTGTCTATTATTGTATTTTACTTTACTCTGATATGGGCTGAGTGCACACAAAAATCAAGTTGAAGTGTGATAATTTATACAGGTGGACCTGTTGCAACAATGAGAAGTACAAGTTGTCATGTCCAAAACGAGCTTTACAACGTCGGTGGGGGGGGGGGGGAGGAGAAGGATTGGGATGGTGGGGAGGGGGGAGGCTGGGAAGGGATGTGAAGGGTAAACAAAGGAGGAGGCTGCAATGCTTGGTAAGAAATGTACGCATTATCCTGCCCATGTAATTGTACAGTATGTTCACAAATAAAATTAAATTAAAAGAAAAAAAGAAATGATCATTTAAGAAATGAGTTTTTACTGAGCTACTAGATAAATTGAACCAAATATAATAATGGATTATATTGAAGATGGCATATGGATTGCAAAACCCTTCTACATTCAGTATCTTATTTAATAATCATAATAAGCTGGGAGAAAGTTATTAGCATCCTCTATATTTTAGAGGACAATAACTGAGGTCAATGAAATTGCTATACAAATACTGTTAATAGGAGAACCCAGATTTAAGCCAGGGCTTTTAGTCAAGGACTCTTTTTTATTGTATCATTAAAGCATTGTTGCTGCTATTTAAACCAGCTTTCCATTGTAATGGGTAACTTCTATGATAAGCTACAAAGAAAGATAGAAATAGTAGAAAGCCACTTGAAATTTAAAAACACAGGTTGTTTGAAAGATACCAATGAATGCTTTCAAGATTAAGTTTCCATTGGTTCCTTGTAGTCCGTAAGTTCCATCTTTTTCTTCTGGGAATCAAATGCTGTTTATGCTATGCATACTGAATCAGGCCCATGGTAGCATAGTTTGCTATAATCATTAGCTTGGAAATGGTATGTTCTTTTCCTTTCTTGTTGTCTTTGATTTTTGTTTTCTGATTGAATGATTGATTGATTGATTGATTCGGTACCTGTTCTGTTTCTGACCTTGGGTTCCAAGCAGCAACTGGTTAGGAGGCATTCTGTCTCATGCTTCTAGTAATGCCTTGTGTCTGTGCTGGATTACTTCTGGATTTGAGTATCAAATTTAAAAAGCTAATTATGTGCTAGGCTAAGTGGAAGAAAACGTCAAAAGAAACATGTTTTTTTTCTGATAGAATGCAGTCATGGAGCTAAGACAGACAGAGAAAGAGTTGCTGAAAATATACAGGATCATATGTAAATATGCTCAAATTGATGGAAGTTTAGAATATGAAAGGGAGGAGTCTTGTTTTACACAGGGGAAGATTTCTGCTATAAACAATGAACTTACAATTTAAAGAAATGAATACAGGGAATCTGGAACATGTATTTGGGAAGCAGACAAATGGAGAGAGGAAGGGTGGTTTAAAACAGTCATGACATTCGATCTACATATGTGAAAATGGAATCAGAAAACCTGAAGGGATGGTTGGGATTAGAAGAGATAGGGGAGAATGATGTAAGCTTTTAAGATACATGCCCCAAATTGGAGTAAAAAAAATTGTTTGAATGTCACTATGCTGTGGTAGCAAACTCAATTTTAATTCTGTGGAATTTATTAGGGCATATAGAATTTAGAATTCAGTCCCGGTCATCAGGACTACAATGGTGAAATATCAATAACAAGAAGGATTTATTAGGGAGCATTTCAGTAGATGTCTAGATGTAATAATTTTTCCAAAGGATGTGTGTAAGTTTATAATGGCAAAACTCTGGTAAGCAAAAGATTAAATTTTATAATTGCATGATGCTTTACGGACATAATTCAGAAGCTTGGGAAATTTTGGATAGCTGAGGTACAGAGAAGCCTTAACTGGGATTTTCTGCTTTGCCTTTCTCTGCAGGTGGCCTGAAAGTATATGCAAACAGGTTACTTCATTACCATAGACAGATGCAATTCTAAATAGAACAGAAATGTCCAGATAGGAACATACAATTTGGTCACAGCTATTTCAGCTTGTGTGGATCCATGATGGAGGACATTAGCAAATTCTAATCTTATTTTCAATGAAAGGAACAAAAATAAGTGTACAAGTAGGCTCACAAGGATTGGTCCCTCCAAGTCCTGAATAATCCTGTGCATCTGAGCCTGGTATCTGTGGCTGTCTTCATGCTAACTTTAAATGCTAAATCTTGTAAGCAAAGCAACAACTACTTGGGAAATTTATTTTGTAGTCTAATGGATCTCATTGTCAGGAAATGGTTTTGATGTGCAGCCAAAATCAAGATTTCCAGAAACAAGTTTTATTTGTGCATTTCCCTCCTTTAATATTTATGGCTAATGTTGATATTTCACTTACACACATCTTTTTTAAAGTTTTAGGTTGGTAGATGAGAAAATGAAGATAAGTTGTTTTTTTTTTCTTACACTATTTTTTCCCTTCTTTATGTCTAGTAGCCTTAACTACTAATATGGATGGCTACTTTTCCACTGAGAATACGATAAATCTCTATAAAGAGAGGCAGCACAGATAGGTGGGAAGATTTGAACAGTACCTTGTAAGAGCTGCTGCTGGAAGTTCACCAAACAAACTAAAGCTGTCAGAAGATGACTTCAGCTTCTACAGCTTTAAGATTCTTTGTATTGCCATCATTCACTGGTAACTGGGGAGTTTTTACAGCCTTTCAAATCTTAGAGTCTTTTCAATCACTAGATGCCTTAAAGGGACAGAAGGCCTTAAAATGTGCTCCCAAACTCCCTCCTTGAAAAAGATACATAGACAGAGGGGGGAAAGTCAAACAACAATACAAAAAGCATTAATGCAAAGAACAGTGGGGTCTCTCCCTAATTTGACTTTCTCTACAGGTGGCCTGCAGCTGCGTCCAAACAGGTTGCTCCATTGCCTTCCCATGAGCACAACAAAGTGCTATCTGTATTCACAAGAACACATTTAGTGGCATAGATGAATTCAAGTCTAAAAATAAGAATAAAGCACTTTTCCTACATAGCCTGAGGTAACTCTGTGCACCAGCAGAAGACAGTAGCACTCTTGTCTCTCTAGCTGTGTCTGAACATAAAGGAATCAGAAACCTACTTCACATGACTCAAGGAGGCCCAAGGCCAGCAAGGAGTTGATTCATTCTATTTACATCCATGTGAGCCCCATTGACAGCATACAGCAGACAAGCAGGCAAAATCAGTAAGGAATATTCAGTTTCCAATTGACTTCAAGGTAAACTATACATATAGATCTCTGAGATTGATATACCTGTTTAAACAAGTGTTCTATCATGCCGGGCAACATGATGCTGAAATAGGCAAAATTAGCATGCCTATTTTGATAGGCTTAGAAATAATCGATTGATTCACATTCCCCTGTCTAAGGGAAGATACATATATTGTCCCGTTATATAGTGTTGATACAACAAAAGTAAAATAAAACAGAAAAAAATATTTCTGTTATTTGGATGACACTTCTAAATTTTTTTTTCAATTACATTCTAATTTATATATTATTGCTTAATACTTTTTGAAGTGAGTTTCCAATAATGCTGCTTCAAGTAGGTCATACTCATATGCAACCAAGTTTGGTGTGTTTCTGGAAAGTACTTCCTTCCTTACTTCCTTCCTTCTTTCCTATCTTCCCTCCATTTCCATTTTTATCTCTAATGTGGAAATTCATAGTCATCATTTCATAGACTCTCTACTTTTTCCAAGTCAACTAAGTCTTTGCAAATCAGTCAGTAAAAGGTGCTTCTCCACTTATCCTTGTCCAAACAGATTTTCCAGGGAATCATCCTCCCTGAAACATAGTGTATTTCCATTCCAAGGCCAAGCAGGTCATCTCTGAGGTATGTTTAATCCTTACTGACTCAAGAGGTGTGTAGCTACACTCTCCTTCTACACTCAGTTCTGATGAATGATTGATTTTATTTCTCCAATTACTTCACTCCAGAACAGTTTTTAAAACATTTGATGTCTCTTTTTCCATCCAGTCAGAAATTCATACAGTGTTATTTTTATAATGTGGACATGACAACCATTAGCAAAGTTTTTCTGTACTTTGGATATCCAGATGGTTCCAATTTATTTTCCTATTTCCCTTTAAACCTCCACCTATATTGTTTTATGAAGATATATTATTGAAGAATACCTCATACTAGCATACTTTGCTGATGCATGCCAAAAGGAGGAGGTAGGGATTGCATTTTTTATTTAGTAAAGAAGAAAAGAAGAATGGATTTAATAATGATTAATGAATGCCTTACTGTTTTATGTAATATGATGGAAAAATTCCCCTTGAAATATATACCTTGTAAAAGGATAAGTGTTCAGTAGTCAGTGTTCTTTGTTAAGTGAAGGCACATGAGGGCTGGGGTAAGATTAACAAGTCATTCGCAAAGAAAGTATACATGATTACACAGCTAACCAATCAAAATACATCCAAGTTATAGTGCCTACTAGTTTTTCTTTTTTTAATTTTAAGAGAGACAAGCTTAAAAGAATGAAAGTTTTAAAATATAGCTTTGAAGAATTAGAAAGAAAAAAATCTTATACAAAATTTTAAGCAGCAGATAAATGCTGACTTTTTTTTCCCCTCACGACTGTAGTTCGAAGGGCAGATATTTACTAAGGGAACTTACAAGTCTCCTACCACTTCACCAGAATATCCATAGCGCTCCAGGTTTTAAGTGGTCAAGTTCCATAGGAAGGCAGAGTCTTCCCTCTTGTGTTTGAAACTGTGACATTTACTTCATTAATAATGAGCGCTCATTTTTAAAGTTACTGACTGTTAGCTGAGAAACATTTACTATTTAAATTTATCTATTACCCTTTTCATGGTACAATTCTGAGTTGCAACTAGTAAGAAGATTATCATGCAGATGGAATATTTAATTGGGATATAAAAACCCCTGAGTTACCTAGGATCTCAATATTCCACTAGCAAAACTCATTTTCTCCATGAAGAAACTCTTCATCATTAACATAGGATGACCCATTGCTGCAATGATACTGACAAGACTCACTATGTTGGAAATGAACCTTACAACTTTGTGGGGAGGGAATGGGGGAAGTAGAGGAGGGAAGGGAAAGTAAGAGAAAAACAAAGTAGGGAGTAACAATGCCTGACAAGAAATGTACTCATTACCATACTGATGTAACTGGAACCTCTCTGTACAGCATCTTTACAAGAAAATAAAATTTAAAAAAAAAAAAGAAAGAAAATTGAAGCTAAGTGACACTGGCTCATGCCTGAGATCCTAGCTACTCAGGAGGTTGAGATCTTAGGATCATGGTTTGATGCCAGTTTTTAAAACTTTTATCTCTTATTAACCAACAAAAAGAGTGTAAGTGAGGGTGTGGCTTAAGTGGTAGAGTGCTAGCTGAGAGAGAGAGAAAAAAATGCTGAGAGAGAAATGGGGACTTGAGTTCAAGTCCCATAACCTGAATAAGAAAGGAAAGAAAGAAGGAAAGAAAGAAAGGAAGAAAGAAAGAAAGAAAGAAAGAAAGAAAGAAAGAAAGAAAGGAGGGAGGGAGGGAGGGAGGGAGGGAGGAAGGAAGGAAGGAAGGAAGGAAGGAAGGAAGGAAAGAAGGAAGGAAGGAAGGAAGGAAATTGAAGATTTGGAAAACAGTATTACAGGATGTTGGAAAACAGTATTACAGGATGCCACAAAACATTGTAAACTACAGAAATCAAAGAAAATATATAGAAACCATTCTACTGAAAATAAATGTGTTAAAGGTATAAAGAGAAAGAAAATATGCTTGGAAAGTCAGATAAGTTGATGATGCTCATTCACAGCTCAACGGTTCTATTATTGTAAGCAGTGAAGGCCAGTTTAGGAACTAATGTCCTCTAGTCAAACTTTGAGAACTACTGCATTAGCATAAATGAGGATAAATCCTAGACAAATGTGGACACATTTTACAAAGGTACATATTTTATTTATTTATTATTTTATTTTATTGTTGGTTGTGGGGTTTGAACTCTGGGTCTGGTTGCTGACCCTCAGTTCTTCAGCTCAAGGTGGGTGCTCTACCACCTAAGCCACAGCGCCACTTCCGGTTTTGTGGTGGTTAATTGGAGTTAAGAGTCTCATGGACTTTCCTGCCTGGGCTGGCTTTGAACCATGATCCTGAGATCTCAGCCTCCTGAGTAGCTAGGATTACAGGCGTAAGCCACCAGCGCCCGGCAAAGGTACATATTTTAAAAAATAGATCACATTTTAAGGCTGAAATTTTGGCTCAAGTGGTCGAGCATTAACCATGAGTATAGGGGCACAAGATACTGACTTTAAGCCAGTTAGACCACATTTTAAGTGACTTGCTTCAAGGTATGTCATTTATATATCTGATGACATACAATTATTTTAAAAATATTTCCCTACTGGGTGCCGGTGGCTCAAGCCTGTAATCCTAGCTACTCAGGAGGCTGAGATCTGAGGATCACTGTTAAAAGCCAACCCAGGCAGGAAAGCCCATGAGACTCTTATCTCCAATAAACCACCAGAAAACCAGAAATGGCGTTGTGGCTCAAGTGGTAGAGTGCTAGCCTTGGGCTGAAGAGCTGAGGGACAGCACCCAGGCCCAGAGTTCAAGCCCCATGACTGACCAAAATAAATAAATAAATAAATAAATAAATAAATAAATAAATAAATAAATAAATAAATTCCTGAATTTCTTTAATTTAAAACAATTGCACTGTGATTTAAAGGATATAATATAATTAAAATGCACATTTCTGCAGATGAATCATTTACCCAAGGGCAGCTATCAATTAACTAAAAATCACCTACAATATTATGTGGGCAGTATCATTATAGAGTAAAATTTTAAATACCAGTAGTTCAGATAATCAGTTTATTTTATGAACTCTAAGGTCCTTGACTATGGACAGTTGCACTGTAGTAAGTAAAGAGATGAGGTTCATAGAGATGAGGTTCATAAAACCAAAGTAAAGAATTATACAAAGTACTAGTCATGGTTATGATACTAGAAGTAGGTGTTTAATAAATATTTGTTGGGTGAATTAAATGTTGGCTGTATTCTGTATGAAGATTTTAGGAGTTTTAACTGCTAAGAAGAATATGTAGGGGAAGTATCTAACTTAGATCTGAAGGCCCTTGAAATTACATAGGATATGAATACTTCATTGCTTATGCAATGCTTGGAATTCCAAGTGGGAGTTTTACTCCTGGGAGAAATACAGTATGTGGCCTGTGACTACAAGATAATAGGAACTATTGAAGATGGAGATTTTTCCACTTGGTCCTGGGCATGGAATCAAAATCTAAGTTTAACTTGGTGATATTTAAAAATGCATAACATGCAAAAGTCTGTAATCGTTCTGTTTCTCAGCTAGTGAAAATAGAAGTCTACAGCATAGTATGTGTCAATTTTGAAAATATAGCCAAATCAGGCCGACAAGAAAAATTTTAAGTAAATAACTTCATCCATGTGTTTAGAACCATCCGTGATTCTATGCCAAATTCACTTCAAGTTTCCTTCTTCAGCAACTTCTTTATAGCATGTGCCTGTGGCTATTAACTATCTGAAGTGTTGATGAGGGTAGGAAAGAATTACTTTCATGGTTATGTTTGGGGGAGGTGGTATTTGGAATTCAACAGTATGTGATAAAAACAGCATCAGCCAGAAATAATCTGCTAAGAAAAACACCTGAATTCTAAGCAAATAGTTTGGCCATTTAAAACACATTGAGGCAGATACACAAGATAAGAAACAACAAACCTGAAGAAGAAAAGAAAATGAGAAAGGAAAACAATCACTATCACAGTAGCAATGGGAAAGGGTTAGAGTAGGTAAGACTGGAAAAAAAATGATAAATCCTAACTACAAAGAAATATATTAGATTTTTTGAATTTGGATGAAATGAGTTTTCTTGTCTCTGAGGCATATTTTCTGATTTTGGTAGTGTTTACATTCTTTATTATTTATTGTATGCTTCTGATGAACAGTTTCTAGTGATAGTTTAGTTATCATGAAACTAATTTTTCTCTTTCCAACTAGGAGACATTCAAGACTCATGTTCACATTTATTTCTCTGATAAATGTACATTAATAGGAGCTTACAGGTGCACATATCCTTCTCAAAGTACATTATTCTATTGGTAGAAAAATGACTTCAGTTATCTATTATCTGTATATAACATCAACACTATTTAAATATCCATGTTTAGTAAAATTTCTTTTTCTTCTATGTGAAAGCACCTAAATAGTTTATGTTTTATAAGAAGACAAATAAATAATCTTCTCCATAGCTTATGTTTTATTTCAGAAGACAGTGCGTTTCTCATAGGTGTTGATGTTTTTTAAAAAGGTGCATAGGTCTCCATCTTTAAGTCTATAGTGGTCTCTTTTCAATTTTAAGCAATGTACCTTTTCTCTTCTCTCCCTGACTTTCTACTATTCAACATATTTGCTAGGATTCCTATGGCCTACAGAGAAGTTGACATTCATTCTTTCCCCTCTTTTCCTCCTTCCTTTTTTTTGGGGGGGGGTCCGGTCGTGGGGCCTGAACTCTGGGCCTGGGCACTGTCCCTCAGCTCTTCAGCTCAAGGCTAGCGCTCTACCACTTGAGCCACAGCACCACTTCCGCCTTTTTTTTTCTTTTTGCTTATGTGGTGCTGAGGAATCGAACCCAGGGCCTCATGCATGCAAGGCAAGCACTCTACCACTGGGCCACCTTCCTAGCCCCTCTCCCCTTCCTTCTTGACTCAGCTTTTGAATGCTAGAATTAAAAGTGTACTCCACCATAGCTAGCAAGTTATATACTGTTTATGCTGAAAAAAAAAAAAGACATGGCATTTGCTCATATAATTAGATCTTATTTTTCAAATCTGTCTGCAATTTGCATATAATTTTTAAGGTTTTTGGGTGCAGTGTTCACTGCTTTGGTCGATAAAGCAGGGCATGCTATGGTCTGGCTGACTCTAGCAGTTGATTGTTCTAAGCTAGCTCCTAATCACTTTTTTTAAGTCACCTTCCTGAGAGTAGTGACCATTTATGTAACTTGAGAACTTGCCAGCTTAGTCTATGCTTTTACTTAATGCAAGCTCTACTGTATTCACAGCTCTTTAAAAATAATGAAATTTTAACAGTGATCACTCCATTAGACTCTCTATTGTTATTTTGGCAATATTAAGGTTTGAAGTCAGAGCCTTGTGCTTGCTAGGCAGGCACTCTACTGCTGAGCTATGCCATCTGTCCTGATTTTTTGCGTCATTTTTGATATAGGGCCCCATTTCCTCCTGGGCATCATGATCTGCCTATTTTAAGGCTTCATATGTATGATAAAAGTATGCCACCATATCCAATTTCACTTCACTGAGATGAAATCTCATGGATTTTTCTTCCTGGGCTTGCCTGTAACCAGTCTTCCCTATCTTGCCCATACCAAGTAACCAGTGCCCAGCAAACATTTTAATATTATTCTTGGCCAAGATTTGCCTTGCATCTAGACATATGCAGCACAAAATACACTTTCTTGTTGTATTAGACAATATTTGGCTCTACTCGCTAATTTGTAGTCTTCAGTAGTCTTTTTTTTCTTACACTCCAGATATTCCTTCTAGAAAAATGATTCTACAAGTATGCTTGTCTTTAAATTTCTACTATGGTCTGGATGTGTCCTCAACATTTGTATGTTAAAGCTAGACATGATAGTGCATGCTGGTAATCCCACCACTAGGGAGATTGAGGTAGGAGACAGACGTTGCAAGATAGCTTGGTATCAGAGCAAGTTCAAGTCACCTTTGGTTACATAGTGAGAGTCTGACTCAAAGTCAAGAACAAATAAACCAATTATATATTAAAAAGAGAAAGAGAATTCTACCCCCGAGATGGGTCAATGTTACCGGAGAATGGGCTAATGGGAATGATGGCCTGATCTTTCTTGTCCTTCTCCCTTCTGCCATGTAAAGATAAAGCAAAACAATCCCTCACCAAATGCCAATGTCTTAACCTTGGACTTCTCAGATTGCAGAATTGAGAGGAAATAATTTTCTATTCCTCATAAATCATCTAATTTTAGGTACTCTTTTATGGGAGCACCAATCAAAGAATCTTGATATTAAACTTCCAGATTCTTTGCTTGAGAATGCTTCAGATATATGAAAATGGACTAGTTTGAATAGCATTTGTTCATGTAATTAGGTACTATTTTTCAAATTTGTCTATACTTTCCATATAATTTTTAAGTTAAATATTTCCATTTCAGGGTAAGCTTCCTTCCCCTCCCCCCAACCCTCTCTGTCCTTCTCAGATGTATAAAGGAAACAATACCAGTGAATTGTTAGGCTAATATAATGCTCATTCCTAGCAAGCTAGTAGCTGACTAACATTGTAAAGGCTCTCTGACCTACCTGTTTTTCATGACTAGTTTCTTGTTTTCTTCCAGAAAAAATCATATGATGACTTTTTCTTATAAAATGGATTGAAAGTAAACTTCTAACCTTCATTTCTGTCTTCATTAAGATTTGTAGGCTTAGATATATACGATATGTACCATAAATCATAAAATTCTAGCATAGTTTTTACAAAATTATATCAGCTATATATCTTTATCTCATTACTATCATAATCAATTAGAGTGATTGTAAGAGAATTTCTGAATTCTGCCATATCTTCTGTATTATAAAGTAGTTCTCAGAACTCTGTATTATGTCATTTCTACCTTCAATATCATTAGTAGACATTTATTACTATACAAAAAAGATGATGCTTGAAGAGTGGGAGTGGAAGAGGAAAAGAAAAAATCCATTTAAATTAGAGACAAATAGCATTCTGGTACACTTAAAATATTTAAAATAGAATTCAAACATATTATTGGGTTAGCAAATGGTTCTTAGTGGAATTCTTAAGAAGATTTGTGGTAATGATTATTTATGAAGGTTTTATGATTATAGTGCCACATTTATTAAGATAAAGAAATGCCTCTAAAATAATTAAGAATGCTTAAAACTTGAAAATTTTGGAAATAATTTTCCTGAAGACTTTTTTTGCATAATAAACAGGTAAACATCAAACATTTTGTTCTCATTCTATCTCAAACATATAGGAATTATTAATTCATATACCCTCAATTATTTGGAAGCTAAAACAGAATATTGTAAAACATTGATTTGGTGATTTTTAAAATAAATGAGAATTTTGAGTAAGGGTTAAGGCAACTGTTGGCTCACAAATAAGTATATTCAATTAGCTTGCTTTCAAAAAATATAATTTTATTTTAGGCAATTCAGATGGCTTTAGAAATGCTAAGTTTTATTCAAATAATTGTTTTGAATTTTAAAACAATTTAAGAAATACTTTTATAAGATGACACCATACTCCTCCATACTGCCATTATGTTTGACTGATAGTCTATGAGGTACATCTGTTAATAAGCATTCATTTTTAAATTTAAGGTGCTCTTTTCCCAGATTGTCCAATTCCACCAACTTGGTTTCTCTGGGATTGTTGTGACATTTGTTGAAAGTTTTAGGATCTTTTGAACAGTGAAAATTAAAACCTCTTGCTTGATTCTAATTTCAGTAGCAATTTTTTTTTCCCACACAGCCAATGAGAATATGGGCTGAAAAGATTTTATTCTCATGAAGCAAACTAGATGATTTTCTTCATTTTGACACAATCCAAAAGGGTTTCCTACTAACGTGAATTAAAGCCTTCCTTAACAAGGTTAATTTCCATTTTAGGGACTTCATTTAATTCCTTAGAGACACACCAATAAAGTCTCCTGCATTGGCACAAAGCAAGGCTGTTTTGGGGAAAATCAAGTGGGTATTTCTATCTCATTGAACCAAAATGGTACTTGGACCTTAAAAGTACATCTTTTAATAAGAAAGTAATGCATGAAATCCTCAGGTTATTTTTATTTTACAATGTTAGGTGTATAGGTGTAGGTCTGAAAGTAAATTACTCTGGAAAAGACAATAAAATTCTTTGTATCTAAATATTTTTGAATTTTATATACTGTTCACATGTGGGTTTTAGAAGGGAATAAGAAAGAAAAGTACAGGTGAAAATGCATCTCAGAGGACTGAGGAGAAGCTATATTCAGAAAATTATGAATGGGAAAGGACCTGATGCAAATTTCTTCTTCATCACAATGTCATATAACTACACTAATAGTTGCACAGCCTCCCTCCTTCTTTCCCTCCCTTCCTCCCTTCCTCATTCCCTCCCTCCCTTCCACCCTTCCTCTTTCCCTTCCTTCCTTCTTTCCCTTCCTTCCTTCCCTCCCTCTTTTTTCCCTCCCTACCTCCCTCCTTCCTTCTTTCCCTTCCTTCCTTCCTCATTCCCTCCCTCCCTTCCACCCTTCCTCTCTCCCTTCCTTCCTTTCTTCCTTCTTGTAACTTTAATTTAGAATTTACTATGTTCCAGGCAGTGCTAGGCACTGAGGGTGTCAAATGAATGCATTATGTTTTTTTGTTTCAGGAATCTTATTCTGTGAAAGAGGTAGAGGCCATGAATTACGATACATGATGATAAAGAAGACTAATTCCACAGGAACCTTAACTAAATTAGGAATATTCCATTTATCAGTAACCAAATTTTGGAGTTAGAATCTTTGTTCATAAAGCATGACAATGACACACTTAACTTAGTATAATGCATTTTGGAAGCAGTCAGACATTGCTTTCCCGACTTTATCATCTCTGGGAATGGCTGAAGATCCGGTGCCAGCAAAGTCGGGCATATTTTAATATCTGGTCAACTCAGCTGCTCTGACAGCAATTGATTTGTTGAATGTCAAATCTGTTCACTCTGGAATTTAATCGGTTTTGATAAGGTAGAAGATGGGATAAATCTAACTAATGTTTGAATAAGTATTTACTAATTTATGTTTTATACTTTAGTTGAATAGAAAGCATTCATATCTGTAAACACAGATTTATATTATGAACAAAAAGGCAGTACCACTATTCATTTTATAGATTATAATATGTTTTGACACAATCCCAGGGTTTTGAAGGTAGAGTTGACACTCCATCATTTGCTTGCATGGCTGTCTTTTCCTAAAACTGAACAGCTTAAGCAGGGGGTGATTATAGATGTTAACTTTGACACTGCTGACATTTGTCACCTCATATCATAACCTTAACATGATTTAAACATATTTGTGGAAGGGCTTCCTGATTGTTCAAAATACAACCTAGAATTCTGAAATGTGCAGGCTTCTGTAACATTTGCTCCATCAGCAATCAACATATCAGATTTTCTTTGAGAGGTAAATATTATGTGTCATGTTCCATAGGGGAAAACATTAAGACCTGCTATGACATGGTCTTTGATAATTCCCTTCCACACACACTTTTTTCCTTTGTTTTAGAGGTTATTTACATCAGAAACAAAATAGGCTGTGAATTTCTCTTCGTCCTTCATCAATCAAAGCTGATCAATTATAACACCAGCAAAACTGTATCACAACTCCAAGCTACATGGTCATATTATACTCATATTATTACTAAAAACCACATCTATATTCCAAACTAGGATACTATAACCCCTTTGTCATTTTCCAATAAAAAGACCATACCAAATAGGCCGAGCACACCGTAATTAGCAGCTGGCAGAGAAAGCTGTAAATCTGTATGAGTTCTGAACGATTTGCTTACATTGTTGCTTTGTTGACAAATGATGCTGTACATGTTAATGTTCCTGAAATGTCCCCATTGCACCTGACGTGCCAATAAATGCCAGCCAGCTGTATGAATTATGGAAATAAGATTTTTGTTTATGAAGGTATCCCAGACATTTATTTTACAGCATTCCTCTCGACAGATTTAATGTCTAGAGTTACATTGAGAAGATATTTGCTACCTGACATAATGGATAATAGAAACTTTAAAGGCTCTCTTTTTCCTCCTTTTAATGATGAGATTAATACATCCATACACGTACACACATGTGCGTGCACACACACATATATGTATATATTTTAAAACTTATCTTCTGTCATTATTTTCTCTTAATGTGTTAATATTCCTGCTTAAGTAATGAATCAGCTTCTAATTAAGACTATCAGGGGTTGACTATGGAGAATTATATATCCATAATTTCCTCTACAATTCTAATCATTCCTTTAGTGTATATTTGATTAGCACATGAATACTTTATAGGGCTTGTATTATTTTGCATTTGTTGAGCCATCCATTCAATTGTTGATCTGAAAGAGCTTTACTTGTGGATATTTCTTTTATATATTCCAAGAAGTCTTAAGATAAGGCTCGTGCAAGTTACTACTCAGTAAGTAGTTTTATCTCAATATACTTTAAAATAATACATGACTGGGGATCCTACAGACTGTATCTTATTGCTCTCTGCTCCATTTAAATCCCTTATTCAGACAGATTTAATTAATACATATTATTACCAGAGCTCTCACAGGAGATAAAAATTACCTGCTCTTATAATCATAAAATAACCACTGCTTGTGAATCCTATAAAACATAACAATAAAATAAATTAGATTATACTCATGTAGAAGCCTTTTCCTCAATATCCAAATGAAATTTATAATTCCTACATATAAATGTTGATCTCAAATGTAGTCTTCAAAACATTGTGTGATAGAAGTTCAATATCATCTTTTACATTTTTCTAATTTTCCCCAAGTAAATGAGGATTAGAAATTAAGATTTTTAGGACTTTTGCCATCCTTTTGTTTTTAAGTTCAGTGCTGAGGAATGGACTAAAATTAGGACCCAAACCAGCTGATAAAGTTGCTGGCCAATAAGCATTTGAATTGCAAATTGAACTACAAATGATTTATCTTGTTAAGTGGCTTATATGTTAAGAAAGAAGCCAATGATTCCCTTCTACATGGCACTTTGTGACTGACTAGTTATCTGATTTTTAATCTGGGCTAAGTTGTTTTTGTTTTTATTTTAATATTTAGGTCATTGTACTTTGTCTCCAGAAATATTACTGTCTCTCTCTTCAGGTCCTTTTTGAGATCTTATCCATGCTATCTAAAGTCTGGCACATCAGTTTAAAAAAAAAAATCCTATGGGATGATTAGCATATAAATAAGAGGAGAGTCAAATCACCTTTGTGACCAAAGGCAATTCCCTTCAAATGTTTCTTTCCCACAAAAGAATCCAGATGGCAAAAATGATGCTTGCCTAAATGTTGGCTACAGCTCAGTTCTTCTGGTTCACATTGGCTACAAGAGAAATGACACTCAGCATTTATATATTAACCATTTCACAGGTTTTGTGTAAAGAATAAGCTGTGTGTTCCCAGATCTACTGTGTTTAAAGAGTTAAGTCTCTAGTTCTTAGCATAGCTGCTCCAGTCTGTATTTGCTCAGAGGAGGATTAAGGGTAATGTGCAGCAGAGGAACAACTTAAGGAGACCTGGACTATATCTCTTTTCTCAATATACCTGCACAACGGGAAACATAGGACTCCAGACTCCACTCTCCAAGTTCTCTTTCACGTGCATGGAATTCATTGAAACTAATGGGAAGGAAATTATAGTCGTCCACAGGTCTCCTAACTATACGTTTCTGTGTGGATAAATTTAACTTGTCAAGGTTTCTTACAGAATGACACAACCAAAGTCAAATAGTCAACTAAGAATAGCAGAAAAACATAAAAGTATTCAATTCCCCATTTCAGTTAAATAAAACCAGATACAACATAGGCAAAGATCAGAGTTGGACTGGAGATTTTCCAAAATGATACCATAATTTCTTGCTGAATGGTGAAGTTAAACACACATAGAATAATAAATATCTGGGAAAAGAGAAGGTATATTACTTATATGAGAGTATGACTTAAAACCAGAGTTTTTCATAAATAAAATCTCTCTATATTATACTAGGATATTATAGGTGTGACAGATGTTATAATAATAAAAATAGAAAGCCATCCATATCAGTCCTTGTGTCTAGGGAGAGAATTTAGGCTTGAATCATTGTGCAAGTGATAAGAAAGTTTATTAGTGAAACAATACACTGAAAATCAACCATCTCATTTTACACTAGGGTAAATGGTAATTGTGTTACCCTGGCACAAGTGTACATGACGTGTAAGGGGTTTGAACCACTAGGTCACTCCCGAGGACCAGGCCTTCATTACTTTCCCAAGGTCTGGAAAGGACTTTAAGACATAGTTTACTAACTAACTGGGTAGATGAATTAAAGATGTGGATTTTTCTTATTTTCATTTTTATACATTTATTTATTTTTGTTGGTCTTGGGGCTTGAAGTCAGGGCCTGGGCATTGTCCCTGAACTTATTTTGCTTAAGGCTAGCGCATCATCACTTTGAGCCACAGCACCACTTCCGGCTTTCTGGTGGTTAATTGGAGATAAGAATCAAGGGTGTTTCTCGCCTGTAATCCTACCTACTCTGGAGGCTGAGATATGAGGATCGCGGTTCAAAGCCAGCCTGGGGCAGGAAAGTCTATGAAACTCTTATCACCAATAAACCACTCGAAAATCAGAAGTGGCGCTCAAGCAGTGGAGCGCTCGCCTTGAGTTGAAGAGCACAGGGACAGCGCCCAAGCCCAGAGTTCAAGCTCCATGACCGACCAAAAACAACAACAACAACAACAAAAGAATCTCATGGATTTTCCTGCCCAGGCTAGCATCCAACATAGATCCTCAGATCTCTGCCTCCTGAATAGCTAGGATTATAGGTATGAGCCTCCAGTGCCAGCTTGTCTGTGGTGTGTGTGTGTGTGTGTGTGTGTGTGTGTGTGTGTGTGTGTGTGTGTGTGTGTGTGTGTCCTTCCCCTGCCCCCTTTCTTTCATTAGTGTTTAGGTAGATGGGGGTACTTAAAAAAATCCACCTTGTGAAATTATATGACCTTGGACGGCCAGAAAGACTAGTCACTTTTAAGTTGAAAAATTTAATTATGTTTCCTGTCAGAGACCTTGTGATCTCACCCAGAAAAGAAACTTCTTTGCACTGTTCCATCGCTTAGGGCTAACTGCTTACCTATCATCCATACTTCAAAAACTTGAAATGGAAAATCCCCATCAGTTTCTGACTTTGGGATAGTCATTATCCCAAAGGTTGAACCTGGGGAGGGACTTCAATACAATTTACCAGGATCACCACAGAGATGACAGAGATGGGTGAGTTGGGAGAGAGGACAACCACAGAAGGGGTGGCATTGATCAAGATGCATTGTACTCATGAACTGAGGCTGAACTGAAATTCCTTTGCACAACTACTTAAAGATAATAATAAAGAAAATAAAGGAGCGTATTCTCTTGCTAATTAACATTTGAATCATTTTCACTGTGCTTTCTTTGTGACTTGTCTAAATTCTTCTACTATCAAATGCAAGCACCCAGGTTCCTAGCTACTTTGACTTTCCAGTAAAAGGCATTACTGAATGACATCTGCCCCACTTACAGTGATCATGAAAAAAATATTAAATCTGATAATATTGGAAATAGAAACATCGATTAAACTCCTTAATTTAGACAAAGTAATAAAAAAATTAAGACAACAATCCTTTTCAAAAGAGAATTTAAGGAATTTTATGTCAGAATACTTGCAGATATTACTACTTGCCTTGTAGAGCAGAAATGATAAAACACAATGCTTATATTATAACAAGCCAATCA
This sequence comes from Dipodomys merriami, assembly GCF_024711535.1. Classification (NCBI taxonomy): domain Eukaryota; kingdom Metazoa; phylum Chordata; class Mammalia; order Rodentia; family Heteromyidae; genus Dipodomys; species Dipodomys merriami. The sequence continues at coordinate 68,872,077 of NW_027202270.1, forward strand.
TCTGTAGTAGAACTGAATCATGGAAAGGTATGTGGACTGATTTCTAAGAGATAATTATTTGAAATAACCATCATACTTGCAAAATGCACATAGCACATACCATGTATATACCTGGCTTACATACAAACATTAAAGCTTTTGCAATTAGTAAAAAACACTCAAAGGTAAACATTTATTCAAACAACATTTGGTGAGAGTTGAACTAATGTGCTAGATACACAGTTGCTGACACAAGATGAGATATATGTATCTTGCAATCTGTTGACAAAGAATAAACCAGAAAAGAAACCAGAAAAAAATTATACAAGTTGATTCTGTAAGGATCTCAGATTAGGAGTAGGATTTTTAAAGTGAATCAAGATAGACACCCAGGAGGAGCGTGGATATTCCTGGGGGGGAGGGGAAATAGGAAAAGGCCAGGTAAGTGAAGCCCTTGTCCTTCATGAAGAGGTTAAGGTAAATAGTAGAATGGTCTCATGAAGAGGAGTGAGGAGCTGAATCATTTTTATGCTTTATGAAATTTGAACAGTGATTAGGAAATTCATGTAAGAGAGTTCCATTCATTATAGACATAACAGTAAAGCCACAAAGTTTTCTTACTTCATTGGTAATAGATAAATGACAACAATAGTTTCTTGTGGTAAGAGAAAAGTAGGGGTTAAGTAATTCTGCAGCTCTTTTCACTGGATATTGAATAAACAGGAGAATGTTTTTACCACTGATGATCCAATTAGAAGAAGGGATTTTGAAAATATTTTAAAATACCAGCTGAGCACCAGTGGATTGTGCCTGTAATCTGAGCTACTGAGGAGGCTGAGATCTAAGGATCACACGATTTGAAGCCTGCCTGGGCAGAAAAGTCCTGCTGAGACTCTTATCTCTAATTAACCACTCAAAAACTGGAAGTGGTGCTATGGCTTAAGTGGTGCTAGCCTTGAGCACAAGGAGGTTCAGGGACAGTTCTCAGGCTCTGTGTTCAAGCCTCACAACTAACCAGAAAAAGAAAAAAAGACAAAATATATTTAAAAAGCAGAATATAGTGCTTTCTCTGAACAAGAGATGGGGGCATGCATGCTGGAGGAGTCAGAAACTTAGGCCCAGATATTCAGATGGATTAAGGTCATGATGAAGAAGTGACTGCTCCATGATTGAATACAAATGTGTTTTTAATGTTTTTAATGTAAATTTTATTGTAAAGTTGGTATACAGAGGGGTATACAGTGATGACCTACGTCAAGTAATGAGTACATTTCTTTCTTTTTTTTTTTTTTGGGTCCAGTCGTGGGGCCTGAACTCTGGGCCTGGGTGCTGTCCCTCAGCGCTTCAGCTCAAGGCTAGCGCTCTACCACTTGAGCCATAGCGCCATTTCTGGCTTTTTTCTTTTTTCTTATATGGTGCTGAGGAATCGAACCCAGGGCCTCAGGCATGCAAGGCAAGCGCTCTACCACTGAGCCACCTTCCCTGCCCCGAGTACATTTCTTTTTGCACAGTGTTACCCACTCTCATTTTCTCCCACTTTCTCCCTGACTCCGTTCTTCCCCAGTTGTATAGTTCATTTACAACATAGTGTCTAATGAATATCACTGCTGAATTAGTTTACTCTTTGTCCCTCTGTTTCTGTAATTCCTCTCCCCCTTCTCAAATCAGATAAACTTATATACAAGACACAGGGCACAGAAATCTAAAACAGTGACAAGTGGGAATAAACCAAAGGGGAAAAAGGAGAAGGGAAAAAGAAATAACTGCAAACAGTAATTGCATTTTAACATGCAACATCTCTAGTGCTCTCTGCAAGTACCATGTCAATATATTTCATCCACTTACATAAGTCAAAATAAGCCACATCTTTTTCTCTCTCTCTTTTTATAAACCACAAATCAGTCTAGTCATACTACTAATGCGGCTTAATTTTTATTGTTCATTTTTGTGCTGGTACTGAGGCTTGAAATCAGAGCCTCATTCTCTTGTTCATCTTTTTCACTCAAAGCTGGCACTCTACCACTTGAGCCACACCTCAACTTCAGCTTTTTGCTGTTTACCTGGAGATAAAATTCTCTCAGATTTGTCTGCTTCATATGATTTCAAGCCAAGATCCTTAGATCTTAAATTCAAGATTGCAGGCCTGAGCCTCTCTCAAGGGGTATTACCTTATTTCTAATGGATAAAATTATTTAGTGTTTTGTTTCCCTGATCCCTCTCCTCAGTCCTCTGGACAGGAGTGGACACAGAGTAACTATACATTTAAACAGCCTACTCTGGACCAAAAATTACATAATTACATAGAATATAAGAAAATGACATGCATAGTGATAAAGAGCACATGGATCTCCATTTCAAACAATCCTAAGTTATATAAGTATATACCTCTGTGTTCCAGCTTCAGTTTCCTCAGCCCACTGAGATGGCCACTTTTTTTGTTCTGTGATGATTAAATTAAAAATGTATGCATAACATATATATATGTTGACACAATGCTACAAAATACCTGGAATATAATAAATATTTAAGAATTATTGTCAGACCTATAGTCCTTAGGATAATCTACATGCAAGGATTAGAAATGACTCAAAGTTAAGCTTTGTTGGGTTGAACAAAGCTCTTAGGAGGCTTAGGCAGGAGACCAGCATGGCTACATAGTAAGATGTCCTAAAAATGTTAAAAAAAAAAAAGAACAAAAAGGAAGAAAGAGAAAAGAATAAAGAGAAAGAAACTTGAGTAGTCAGCTTCTTTAGGCAATAGAGTGAATGCAAAAAGTGACTCCTAGCAGTAGACATCAAATTTCTCCATCAGTGACTAGTAACGACTTAAGTGAGATAGTGTTTTCAGACAATGAAATCAGATGTCTAATGATATGATGAAATGTAGAAATTAAGGATCATAAATGTGAGTTTAAGAATAAATTAATTAGGGCTGATTGAATGCTACAAAGTTTTGAGAGGACTGAACAGAGAAAAAGACACAAAGGTAAGCTTTTTCAAGCTTTGTGAAGTAATGCACTATTAATAGGAGAAGTAATGAAGAAGAGCTACAGAGAAATATTGAAGTCCATTTTGCAATTTTTACTTCAGGGTCTTGAGCCCAGAATAATGTAGAAAAGACTGGAGAAGAGGTCAGTTGGTTGAGGAGACAAATATCAATGTAAATGTAATAAAGAGTCAAGAAAACATGCCCAAACCGAAATGCAGTGGATTAAACTGGGCGGAAAAGAAGGGTTTCCTTAACAACTTATTGTTTAATGCAGTGTAGATGATATACCTTTGTGGGAGAATTTTTAGTGGACTTGCTCAGGGTGTATGCAATCTAATCTAACTGGAAAGCCACAGCTTTTCTTCTTACAAACAGGAAAAAATCGGATTCGGAGGAGTGTGCCATTTTTAAAATGGAAACATTGACTTCCCTCCAATATTAAAAAAAATATCTTGAAAACAGAAGAATTTAAAATCATTGATTCAGCTTCTACAGACTGTGATGAAGGGAAACAAGCCTGAAGGACAGATGTATAGCAGGACCACTTGTATCCCAGAGCTCCTGCCCCAATGGTACACTGAAAAAGCTATGTAAAACATAACACAAGGCAGGATTTTTATTACCAGAAATTCTTTTAGTTAGAAATGTATACACAGTTTTGTCGTGTGTGTGTGTGTGTGTGTGTGTGTGTGTGTGTGTGTGTGCCAGAACTGGGCCTTGAACTCAGGGCTTTTTACTCTTCTTTAGTTTTTTTTTTTTTTTCTTATGGCTGGTACTCTACCACTTGAGCCATATCTCACTTCTAGATTTTTGCTGGTTGCTTGGAGCCAAGACTTTGTTGGATTTGTCTGCGTGGACTGGCTTTGAACCAGGGCATTCAGGTTTCCCCTCTTGAGTAACTAGGATTAGTGGTCTGAGCCATGGGCACTGGCCTATGCATAGTTTTTTGATTAATCTTTCTGAAAAGGGGACAGTAGCTACAAGTCTAGGTGGCTATTTTTGTGAAGAAACCAAGTATTACTAGATTGTCTTTTGAGGAGGATGAATCCAGTAAACAAAAGGCATTTGATTATTTTTGGGTTAGGTCATTTAATTGAAGAGATGACAACAGTAGCTTTCATTTTTATTCTTCTATTGCTAAATATTTGGGAATACTTTAATTCTTAAAAAATCTTTTAATACATATTTATATTAGTTTAATAAAATGAAAAGTATTGTTTACTCTCGTAGCCAAATGCTAAATTTGACCACTGTGTAAACTTTTCATATCTCTAACAGAGAAGGGTAACATTCTAGTTCTTTCTATGAAAGGAAAATGTGCATACTTCATTTTAGAAAGGTAAAAATCAATTAAGCAAAGAGAATTGGGAAGGGTAATTATTTTGTTTGTTTAAATTAATTCGTTAGAGAAAAATATTCTAGCAGTGTGAAATAACATTCTACTAGTTTTGAAGTAGTATCAAAATAAAATGACAAAAACACCCCAAAAGCCCATTAGGTCTCACTGAATCTTAGATTAATCCCATTGAAAAGCACCAGGAGTCACTGAGTTTCTTGAGAACACACCGAAACCACAAAGATTAAATAATAAGGAACCACAGCAACATTAACAATAAACAATCAATCTTTAGTAAAATAAAAGTAGCCACAATCTCAAACCACAGTCATATATACCAAGATGAGGGAAGAATCTGGAAAGCTGTATATGTTAGCAATGGAAGAAGAAAGTGCTCTCCATAACTATGTACTACTTTTGAAATTGATAACTGATTATCTAATTAAAAAATCAAGGCTTGGTAATGGGTGGATCTTTTGAGTTAGAAAATACATTTGATGGTGCAGACAGACAAGGGGATATTGGAGGAAAACCTTAAAGGGGTAGTAATTACAGAATCAGCATGGAATCATTGATTTAAACACAAGGGGAATGATTCACGAAACCTGGAAAGCTCAGAAAAATAGGGGCTCTTAAACATTTTATATATCAAAGTGAAGTTAAAACACAATGCACATAATTGAAAAGACAATGGTATACAAAATAGAAAAAAATATAACAAGTTAAAATAATAAAATTAGAAGCATGTTAAATTAAAATTTCTAGGTCCATCTACGAATAGTTATGTGTGCATGAATGAAAGTGATTATAATACCGAAGACTTGTAGAGTGAACGCCTTGAAGAAGAGAGTAGTTTGCATAGAAAACATGAAAAACACAATAGAAGAAACATTTTTAGAAATAGAGAACGTAAATTTGCTTATTGAAAGGACATCCATACTCTCATGAAATGCTGGCATGAAACAAGCAATATTCCTTATCTTAGTGCAGCTATTGATGTGTAAAGATAAAGAAAAAACATAGGTTTATAGGCAATATGTGTAAATCATATTAAAAATGGGAGAAAGATTGTCATCCAAGTACTTTTACAGTAATAGCCTGTGCCAAATGAAAAAGTGGCAAAAATAAAAAAATGTCTCTTTTTATCATGTGTATGTATGCATACATGCATGTATGTATGTATGCATATATATTTTTTGTCTTTTGGTTTTTTGTCAGTTGGGGGGCTTGAACTCTGAGCTTGGACACCATCCCTCAGCTTTTCAGCTCAGAGCAAGTGCTCTACCACTTGAACCACAACACTACTTCTGGCGTTTTTTTTAATGTGGTGCTAAGGAATAGAACTCAGGGCCTCATGCATGCAAGGCAAGCACTGTACCACCGAGCCACCTTCCCAGTCCTACAATTTTAAATTTTTTTAAGATTAGGTAACATTTTAGAGCTAAAATTTCTTGGATCAAAAAAATATTGAAGTTAAGTCAATTTTTTTCTTCCTAAAACCCCAGTGAACATTAACATAAAACATATTTTAATCTTTCCATCATCTGTCCACAACAATATGTAAAAAGCACAGACTATTTCTAAATAAATATTAAGGTATCCACTTGTATGTGTTATGCAAATATTTATTTTAAAAATGACTGATGATATAATTTTTTTCTGTGCACCTATTTCTAGTATTTAAAATTTTATATAAATCTTCAATATTCTAATGCAAAATGTTTCAAAGTATTGTTTTAAGACACAGCAACATACCTGAACAGATTCAGAGCTGAGGTGTTTATCATTTTCTATTTAATACACATACAGTTACAAAGAAAAGTCACTTGCTAAGAAAATCTTGGCATTCTTTTATTTTTGTTGTTTATGGCACAGGAAGTTCCTGTGAAATTTTTCTTATATTTATTTAGATTTAGATATGTTTCTGATCTATGTCTGAATATATTTCTTAGCATGATAAGAATGATAAGTGTTTTAATAGCAAACAGTAAAATATGCAACCAAAGATATTTCAAAGATATTACAAGGGCAAATATATATGAATTTTCCCTATTTAGAATCAGAGACTTCATCTTCCAATTGCTCTAATAAGGCCACACTTTATTGCCAGAATTATTCAGGAATGTAGATTTAGAATTTACAACTGAGAATAAAAGATATATGAACTGAGTTATTTATATTCTTAATGCTTGTTTTGCAGAATTACAATTTGACTTCAATTGGCTTCTGCAGATTTGTGGTATGTGCCTATACTGTCAGATTTTTAAATACCCTAAATATATAGATTACATTGAAGAAACATTGCTATTGTTTTCTGGTGTTTTAAGCTAGTCAGAATGCCACAAATGAGCAGATTATGCATGTTCAGAAGCCCGGATATTAATAAACATTTGTTCTTTGCAAAATCTCTATTCTGTCCTGTATTTGACAAGACAGCTTAATTCAGGTTCTTTGGACACGTACTCGCAGGATATTCAGCTTTACAAATATCTAATTGCAACAGGATTCAAGTTTAGCAGTTCAGAAAACCCAAAAAGTTTTCAAAGGTGGTGTTTTCTTATAGAAAATTAAATAAAAATTCACCAGTAAGGCAGAATATAAGTTAAAATGTTTCAATTAAAAGTTCTATAATTTCAAATTTACCTAGAATTTTTTAAAATTTAATTTAGAGTAACAATAAAATTTAGTTGAACATTTTAGAAATCATGGAAAACTAATTGTCTTAGCTTAGGAAGTGCCTAAGAATTAGTAGTAGACATACATTTAGATAGAATAGTTTCTTGGTTTTGGCTTGAACTTAGGTCCTGGGAATTGTCCCTGAGCTCTTTTGCTCAAGGCTAACACTCTACCACTTTGAGCCACACATGGCTTCCAGGTTTCTGGTAGTTAATTGGAGATGAGTCTCATGGACTTTCCTGCCTGGGTTGGCTTTAAATTGTGATCCTTAGATCTCAGTCTCTTGAATAGTTGGGATTATACACATGAGCCACAAGCGCCCAGCTAATATCAGTATTTTATTGAAGTCTTTTCAAATATTAAAAAAAAAACATTTCACAAGAAACTTTACAAGGCTTAGTGTTAAGTTGAACTCCATATTTAAAGAAACAGATAAAAACTCAGAAATGTTCTCATAGAAACTGCATTAACTTTCAATGGTTCTGAGAATTTTTAGTTCAAATAAAGTTAAATGAAGTAAATCTATGCCATCTACTTTTCTCTACCATCAACTTTATTCTACCATTAATTTGACTTTCTATAAAAGTAATCATTCATAATAATGTATAGAACTACTAATGGGGACAAATTAAACAAAGGACAATAGAATACACAAAACTGCTGTTTTCTTCTTCTAGTGGAGAATTACTTCTTCTGTGGGACTAATACATCTTGCTGAAACAATTTTAAATAATATACAACATATGGATTCAGCTTTTATTATTTTTCTAGCAGATGACAATTATATTTATGTGATAAAATGTTCAGTGTTGGTAACCACTTAAACAATCCCTGACATGTTTCTACATGGACCAGCAGCCTGCTTCTTTTGAAGCCCCATTCTTTACAGTGGCATCCATGGACAACTTCATCAAAGGCCTCAGGGTCGCTGGACTCTACCTGATAACTGCTAAGAAACTGATTTCCTGCAGTTGATGCAGCCACTGCCCAACCACCTCACCATTCCAGCACACCTCCTTCTACACATCTACCATCTATACATTTTCCATGTGAGTGTCACCCCTTCCTAAAGGGAGAGGTTAGATGCAACTCCAGGCAATTCTCCATACAGTGATAGAACAATAAGAGCTTTCAAGATTTACTTTTAAAGCCATCACTGGTGGGCTCATGCCTATACTACTAGCTATTTGGAAGGCTGAGATATTAAAATCTCAGTTTGAGGTCAATCTGAGTAGGAAAGACTGTGAGACTCCTATCTTTAATTAACCAGTAAAAAGCTAGAAGTAGAGTTATGGCTTAAATGGCAGGGCACTAGTTTTAAGCAAAATGCTGAACCCAGGCCCTGAGTTCAAGCCTCAGGACTGGTACACACACACACACACACACACACACACACACACACACACACACACACACACACACACACACACACACACACACTAGCATTTACTATAAGAACTTCAAAACTGATGTTAACTGTGAAAAGCTTTTGAAATATTATGTCTTCTTCACCCCCTTGAAAGCTAGTATGAGGTGTAGTTCATATGACTTTAAAAGAAGTTTGGGTAAAGAGAAGAAAGTTTAGATAATTTGTTGAATCTTTTCCACAGGTTATCTAAAAATGTTTAATAACAGGAGAGAAATGTTCATCTCCAGATCTATTTGACTTCCCCCAACCCACACAGACATTTCTGAAGAAAAGAAATACGCTTCCAAATTGTCACTTTCCCTTGTTCAAGGGTTGCCACTGTGCATTTAGGTAACACTTGTTAAAAAGGGATGGAGTTTGCTTTGGTGCCTCATGCCTCTGTAACAAACGTCTTGCAGAATATCAGTTGGGGTAGTATTTACCAATGCCCCTCCTTATTGCTCTACTCAGTGAAATGAATAATTCTAATAATCAAAGGCACAGAGTCTGCATCTAGTTTGGAAATGAAACCATGGGTAATTTTCAAAAGTGGTACCCTCAATTTTTGATGAACTGTCACAAAACAGGAATTACTACAATTCAAAAATCATATCCACTAACAGACAGAGATCAGCATCTGTGGATGATTTCTTCTAACCCACTACCCTCAAATTTTTTTCCTTTTCCCCCTCTACTAAAATCATACTTCTTTGCCTCATGCTTCCAATTTAGTGCAATCATGCCTCTTACTGGTCATTGCCTTACAGGACACCATCTATCAAATATATAGACACAAGGTATAAGGATCTGAAACATAAAGCCTTATGGTAGAAAAGACATGCACATCTTATATCACTTCAAATATTAAACTCAAATGGGTCTGCTCAGTCTGGAGACGCAAAAATGCTGCTGCCTCATAAACACTTGACATAAAGAAAGCTAAATGGCTTTTTACCATTTTTCAGTCTTTAGATGCAATGCTTTTCAGGGAAAGTAACTACTTTGTTACTTCCTCTCAAATCCCTTCCCACCAAAGAAATGACTGTGAGAAAGAAGCTCCAATCCTGGGGAGGCATTAATCTATCTATCTATCTATCTATCTATCTATCTATCTATCTATCTATCTATCTATCTATCTATCTATCTATCTATCTATCTATCTATCTATCTATCTATCTATCTATCCATCCGTCTCCTTTTCTCTTCCAGAGACTCTGAGAAAGTGAAGTTAGAGAGACAGTGGGGGAAAAAAAGAGAAAAATGTTCCACTTCTGGAATTGGGGAAACTAAGTTTTTGCTTAACCTTCATTCTTTTTTTGTAGTAGTTAATTTATGGGCCATTTATTTAATCATTTCTGCTCTAGTCCCTCTGCCAAGTAATAGAGGCAAAGCTAGGAGCAATATTGGCCCACATAAAATTCAGACTCTTAAAGTGAGAAGATGGGAATAGGAAAAATAAATCAGTAAATAGCCACATAAAATTGTGAATAAACTGGAGGAAGAGCAAAAAGAAAGGACAAAATGGGACAGCTTATCTGGGGCTAGTTCTAGAAAAAAAAATGGTGAAATTTTAATTTGATTCTGAGCCAGCATCTGGTGGCTCATGCCTATAATCTTAGCTACTCAGAAAGTTGAGTTCTAAGGATCATAGTTCTGAGCCAGCCAGGCAAGGAAGTCCATGAGACTCTTATCTCCAAGTAAGCATCAAAAAAGCTCGAAGTAGAGCTGTAGCACAAGTCATAGAGTGCTAGCTTGAACCAAAGAGCTCAGGCACAGTGTGTTCAGGTCCTGAGTTCAAGTTCTAAGCATGGGGAAGAGATAGTGGGGTGGGGAGGGGGAGACCGACAGACAGAATGAGATTTGTAGGTATTTGTGAGGGAGAGAGATATTTGTAGGTCTTTGTGGGTCTCTGGACTGAAAATATTTCAGGATGGGGCTGCAGTGTGTGGAGTGGTACACAACTATATATTGACAGGCAGAGTTAAGCTGGTTTGACAGAAGATCAGTTATTTGTGAATCCACAGTAAGTTGTAGCTTTACTAATCCATTCAACATATTGGGATGGTGGTCACTCACTTTTGCATCTTTTGGCTTTATATAGAAATTAAACAGTGAAGGACACTTGAAGGCTCTGACTGTTTCGTTCTCTTTGTAAATTGCATGCCTTGCATCAACTTACTCATCTTACTTATCTTCATTCCTTCATCTGAAGATAGGGATAAAAATGGCATCTGCTAAGCGGTTTTACTATGATGATCACTAATATAATGCTGGTCAAAACACAGCACAAATAGTGCTCTATCAATATGATCTATCATTATCATTGTTAAAGACCCATTATTTCACAACCACTTTTCTGGAAGTTTGAATGTTACTGGGATACCATCTCTGAACTTTAGGTTGGAGAGACAAGGCATAATTTCACAAAGTAAAACAAATTTCTTCTAGGGGCTGGGAAGGTGGTTCAGTGGTAGAGCATGCATGAGGCCCTGGGTTTGATTCCTTAACACCACATAAGCAGAAAAAGAAAAAAGCCGGAAGTGGCACTGTGGCTCAAGTGGTAGAGTGCTAGCCTTGAGTTGAAAAGCTGAGGGACAGTGCCCAGGCCCAGAGTTCAGGCCCCATGACTGAACCCCCCCAAATTTTTTCTTCTATTATTTAGGATTATTTATTAATATATGTGTGAAAACACAAAAATTACAATACAGAATAACTTAAGGTATTCATTATTATATGTGCATTGACATGTTTTAAATATGCATAAGAGAGGGATGAATAAGAAAATGAGTTCAGTTCATCAAATGATTATGGAATTTGAATTGACTTTCAAGAAATGGGCTAACTTAGGTAAGGAAAGACCCAGAACACAGAATGTGTTGGTATAAGCAAATTATAAAGCAATGTATATATCATTTTATGCCTGTAATAGTTCTAATGTCCTACAGGAGTGTAAACTTCATGTTGGCCATGGATTAAAAATAAATAGATGTGGTCAGCTTCTAGAGACCATGATGAACACTAGAGAAATTTATTTGGATTATGTACTAACAAATACTGGAAATCTTTAGTTAAGTTTTGTCTTTTCATTTTTTATTTGTCATAACACAAATCTGTGAAAGATTTGACATATTGAGTACTCTGAATTGAGACAACTCCGTTCACCTCTCTATCTTTAGCCCTCTAATTAAACCACCACTAAATAAATGTGAAGTAGAAACAAGTTGTTTGAGTTTTTCCTCTAATTTTAGAATATGCCAGAAGCCTAGTCTGTTGGCCTTGTGTTCATATCACTGAAAATTTAGGCAGAATTAGAGATACAAAAGCATTTTCTTCAACTCCCAGTGTTCTTCTTAATAAAGACAAATCCTATTTCTATGCTAGTGGTTCAGGGAAGAGCTCTTTTGGCAAGAGCTGGAAAAACTCAGAATGCTAATTCACACTTGCTTGAAAGCGTACCTTCAAAATTTGTATTCACAAGAATTCAAGGATTCATCTTTTCCTTAAGCACTTAGCATTGTATAATTTGTGGAGGGGAAGGGAAAAAACAAATCATTTAACTAGGGATACAGGTGGACCCATTGCAACAATGAGATGTACAAGTCATTATGTCGAAAAACGAGCTTTACAACTTTGGTGGGTGGGAGGGGGGACGGGGGGAGGGGGGAGCATGGGAAGGGATGGGAAGGGGAAACAAAGAGGAGGCAACAATGCTTGATAAGAAATGTACTCGTTATCTTGCCCATGTAATTGTAACTCCTCTGTATGGTATTCTCACAATAAAAAAAAATTAAAGAAAAGAAAATCTGGATGATTTAGTCCATATGTCCATACCCTTTGAACAAGTTTTCTAGAAATTGAGGATAGATTGTTCATTTTTTTGACTGAGTTTCCCTTGAAGTCAGGAGCACACCTTTGTGGTAAAATCTATATTCGTGAAAGGAACAGCACCAAAGTAACCAATATACGGGGAAATGGGAGTGGTAAGCCCTAACATAACAAACTTCTGTTTAGTAATGCTCTTTTCTCAAGTAGAGAAAACTGTGGTAAGTCAAATTCAAACAGCTCCACATCTGCCAAGACACTTACTATCTATGATTTTGAGTTTATGTCTTCCCTAGCAAATTTATATTTGAATTAGTTTCCCAGTAAATAGAAAATATTATCAGAACTTTATGATTTAACCATTCCTGAGAATTCAATGTACTTAGATGTTTTCTATCAATTTTAAATATTCTCTTCAATATTCAAATGATCTAATTATGCCTAGTTATCCAATACATTGTAATTGAATACAAAATCATAATACAGTTTAGGCATCATTGTCATTTTATAGCATTTGCCTTATTATGCTGTGGCATTTTGAGTATTTCTGATCAAACAGTATAAATGGAACAAGTTTTGCATACTGAGTATCTTAAAACCTACTTTAAAGAGATTTACTATCAATGTGCATTTTCTGTTCAGCTGGAAAAAAAGAACTTTGTAGTGTGTTATTATGAAATGTTAAATATTAATACTATTGAAAGCTAATGGTATGCCAAAGAAAATGGCTAATAATACATTATACAATTAAATGCCTATCATATTAGCTCATCTATTAACACAGAAGAGTTTTGATCTGTAGTTTTTTTAGCAATGGCTATCCATGTGTAAAAGCTAAATTATTTATTCAATTTTTAAGCAGCTGGATACATCAGTTTGCAATTATTTGCATTATATTTGAATGCTTTCTCATGTGTCCCCAACACACAAAAACAGTAAGCAGATTTCTCTTCTTGAATGAAGCATTTTCTTCTTCACAAATGCCAATAACAATGACCAAAAACACTAACCAAAATGGACCGTATTTTTGTGTCTAGACAATTAGTGAGGATTTCTAGACAGGTTAGGGTTAGTGAATACCACAACACTGCTGTAATAGACTTTGCCAGACTGTATTTACTGTCATGCCTTTACTAGATTTTCAGCTACATAATTCTTCACCATTATTCTGACCCTCTTGACATTTACCTTTGCCTGGTTAAGGTTATATCTCTCATTTCTTATTGTATGTTGAATTTGTAAGTATCTGAGTCCATTATATATTTGGTGTGTCTTTTCACTGTTATCTAAAAGAACTTACAAGCATGTGATTTTTTGTTCCTAAAACATTTTAAAGTCTATATACTAATGGACTGCTCAGGACATATGAAAGTCTATCCTTGTGCCTTAGCAAGCTAACCATCTTAACTTGGATATAATGACCCTTTTCCTGAACAAATTGATTACAGTAAGGTTACTGTATATCATCTCCAAAAGTAATCACTGCATGTTTTAAAAACTCCTAAACCTTGTAAAATTAGTTTACTTAGTGAGTTTTCAGCATGCTCAAGAACTGTCTACAAGTAAGAAAATTGCTTGAATGATACCTGGTATCTTTTCCACATGCTGATCCCTATAGTATGGGGTTTGCTGTCTTAACCTGAAGATGTTTACATACTCATTGTGAAAAATCATCACTTTTGAGAGAATACATGATGTTTACTTTAGGAAATATTTTCATCCTATTATTGCTATTAGTGTACCTTGGATGGAGTATGGAACATGCCATCTGGATCTAAGACAATAGTTCATTTAATTTCCTTAGTTATGTTGATTGATCAAATTTTGATTAGTAATAGGAAATACATTGTTAATGGACTAGAATCAGGGCCATGCTGATACAGAACTACAGTTGTTTTGCTTGTCACCACAAGAAGCTGACATGGAGGTGAGCAAAGCTAAGATAGTAAGAAAGGCCAGGTGACAATAATGCTATTTATATTTTAGCATTGGCTTAAGCTTAAAGCTGGTCATTTTCTGAACTTTCTAGTTACAAAACAAAACAAAAAAATCATTAACATTATTGTTTTATTTATGTTATTTATTTGTTTACTTTTATTTATTTATTTATTTATTTATTTAGTTATTTTTGTTGCTCATGGGGCTTGAACTCTGGGTCTGGACACTGTTCCTGAGCTCTTCAGCTCAAGGCTATTTAGTGCTCTACCACTTTGAGCCTCAACTCCAATTCTGGTTTTCTCGTGGTTTATTGGAGATAAGAATCTTATGGATGGGCTGGGAAGGTGGCTCAGTGGTAGAGCACTTGCCTGGCATACATGAGGCTCTGGGTTCGATTCCTCAACACCACATAAGCAGAAAAACAAAAAAACCGGAAGTGGCGCTATGGCTCAAGTGGTAGAATGCTAACCTTGAGCTGAATAGCTGAGGGACAGCGCCCAGGCCCAGAGTTCAGGCCCCACGACCGGCTCTCACCCCGCCCCCCAAAAAAACAAAAACAAAACCAAAACCAAGAATCTTATGGACTTTCCTGCCTGGCTGGCTTTGAACAGGGATCCTCAGATCTCAGCCTCCTGAATAGCTAGGATTACAGGTGTGAGTCACTGTGCCTGGCTTTGTTTTTGTGCCTAGAAATTGACACGTTCTTTATGGATTCACTTAGAAGCATTATTTACTCCTTTAAGCTCCTAAATAATGATTATTATTTTTATCTATTGATTATTCATACATTATAGACCAAATATATAAATATACTACAAGTCAACACTTCATTATGTCCATTGACTGGGATTGCATTTAGGATGATAAGAATGAATGAGCTAGTCACTTGCAGATGGCTTACATTTGTAATGCTACCTACTCAGGAAGCTGAGATCTGAGGAGCTCAGTTCAAAACCAGCCAAGGCTGGAAAGTTCATGAGACTCTTATCTCCAATTAACTATGACCCCATATTTCCAATTAACTATGGACCCCTCCCCATCCTATGGAAGTAGAGCTGAGGTTCAGTCTTTTTTTTTCTTTTTTTTTATTGTGAAAATACTGTACAGAGGGGTTACAATTACATGGGCAAGATAGTGAGTACATTTCTTATTAATATTGTAGCCTCCTCCTTTGTTTCTCCTTCCCATCCCTTCCTATCCTCCCTCGCCCCTCACCCAATCCTCCCCCCCCAAGTTGTAAAGTTCGTTTTTGACATGACAACTTGTACTTCTCATTGTTGCAACAGGTCTACCTGTATCCTTATTTAAACGATTTGTTTTTTCCCTTCCCCTCCACAAATTATACCGACATCAAATACAGTGAAAGTAGGGGTTATAATGTGGGGGAGGGACATACAAAGCAACAAAGAAGTAATCTTATAATTGGGTTAGAAACAAATGCATGAAAGAAAAAAAAACATTTGAAATACGTATCTTAGGGTTCATTTTCCTAACATCACCTTACCTGACCTTTTCTGCTTGACTCATACATATACTAGATATTGCAAATAAGGGAAATCATGGGACCTGTGTTTCTTTGGGCTTGGCTTACTTCACTTAATATAATTTTTTCCAAGTCTTTCCATTTCCTAACAAATGGGGCAATGTCATTCTTTCTGATGGAGGCATAGAATTCCATTGTGTATATATACCACATTTTCTTGATCCATTCATCTACTGAGGGGCATCTGGGTTGGTTCCAGATCTTAGCTATGGTAAATAATGCTGCAGTAAAGATAGTTGTGCTGGTAGCTTTAGTGTGGTCTTGTTTGTAAACATTTGGGTAAATGCCCAAAAGTGGGACTGCTGGGTCATAGGGGAGCTCTATGTGAAGTCTTTTGTGGAACCTCCATATTACTTTCCAAAGTGGTTGAACAAGTTTACACTCCCACCAACAATGAAGTAAGGTTCCCTTCTGTCCACATCCCCTCCAGCATCTGTTCTTATTAGAGTTCTTGATTTTTGCCATTCTAACTGGGGTGAGGTGGTATCTTAATGTTGTTTTGATTTGCATTTCTTTTATGGCTAGAGAGGTTAAGCATTTCTTCATGTGTCTATTGGCCATCCTTCTTTCTTCTTCAGAGAAGTTTCTCTTTAAGTTATTAGCCCACTTATTTATTGGGCAGTTATTTCTTTGAGGATTTGTTGTTGGGGGATTTAATTTTTTGAGTTCCAAGTATATTTTAGATATGAGACCCTTGTCCGTTGTATGGCTAGTGAAGATCTTCTCCCAATTCTTTCTTTGATCAATTCTTTCTATTGATCTTGCTAGCTATGTCCTTTGCCATGCATAAGCTCTGCAACTCATGCAATCGGAGGCTCAGTCTTACAGTACTAGCCTCAAGCAACAACAACAACAACAACAACAACAAAAACAAATTCAGAGATGGTATCTAGGCTCTGAATTCAAGCTCCAGGATTGACATACACACACAAAAGTTGACAGGATGTTAATCAACTTGAATAAATGGTTGAATGATAGCTTAGGGCAGAGAATGGGTTCTGTTTTTTTCCCCCATAAAGTCTGTCTGAAATTTTTCTTAATGAAATGAACCTCATTAGCCTGAGCCCATGTAAATGAAAGTAAAGTAGGAAGTGTAAGGTCTGCACAGAGACACCTCCCTATCTCTTGGCTAAGTTTCCGCACAGTATCTGTTACCTAGGTAACTGGCTGACTTGGAAGCAGTTACATTCCCCTCCTGCTAGATCTCATCCTGGGTCACCTCTAGTCACATGCCTGCCATCTGACCTTAGGAGGGTCCCAGACCCTGAGGTCACATCCGGATCCAGTGTGGCCACACCTTTCTCCCATCTGGCCACACCTCTTCCTTTCCCTGGTGTCAAAAAGTCCTAGCCCAGGGGTGGGATGCTCCTTCCTTTTCAGCCATGCCTCTCCATCATGCATGGCAGGGGCCACAGTTGGAAAGCAAACTTTTCCTGACTGAATAGCATGTTCTCTTCATCAGCTACCTAATGAAACCTACCTATTTAATATCTCTTACAGGAAGATTTTACTTTTATATTTCAGGTGATTTCCTTTCACCTTCTACTTAGGTAAGTTAGTTCTAGGACTAGCTAAATAACAACATTATAGCCAAAATGAGAGTCAACCCAAATTATACAAGTTATATCTTATATCAAAAGAAGAATTTAATTAGTAGTAAAACAGGGAGGCATCTCATTAAAATTCAGTAAAATGTGAGGGTTTTTTGTTGTTGGTTTGTTTGTTTTAATCCAAGCCATTGCTATGAGTCAGGTTTTGTATTTAAGCTTCCTTGGAGTTCTGTGTTCTTCAATCTTTATCATGTAATCTTCCTCTGTTCTGACTCTTCCATTTTTTTGTTCTTTGTTTAGTTCCTTTGAAGATTTATTATATTATGTGCTATCCTGCCCATGATATTCCTATAATATGTCATCTCTATGTGGTATTTACATAGTCAAATTTTCTTAGTCCAGCACTTTAACCCAGAAACAGATACTATGTAATGTGCATATTGAGGCTTTGGTGCCTATGCTAATTGACACTAATGGCCCATAGAATGCTTTCTCAATTATTTAGGACAGTGCTTCAGTATCCTTCTTTAAGGCAAGCATAATCAATCACTAACAATCAATTGTATTAAGTACAAAAGATGAAAGTACTCGCCTCTGCTGCCTAACAATTGGTTTCCTTAGTGTGGAATGTCCAGTACAATGGAATGCTGGTGGAAAATTATTTTGTAAAGAATTCTCCTCCGCTGGGAAGGGATGTGAAGGGTAAACAAAGGAGGAGGCTGCAATGCTTGGTAAGAAATGTACGCATTATCCTGCCCATGTAATTGTAACTCCTCTGTACAGTATGTTCACAAATTAAATTAAATTAAATTAAAAAAAAAAAAGAATTCTCCTCCGTGGCACAGAAGCATCCACCTACACTGCCATCAAATAGTCGTAAGTATTTTAAATGTAGTTAAATAAGACAAAACTTTGGCTGTTACTGAACAGTACTTTTTATAATATCATTTGAATATGGATATGTTCAGTGACCTAAGTGAGTTTATATTCCACCTCCTCCAGTTTAGATTATTTATAAAAATAATTCAGGGCACTTCTTTGTCAGAATAACACATTGCATCTAGAGAAAGCTAAATTGAGTACTCCAATCTCGGCTTCCTTTTCCTTCCCTCTTGCCCCAGAATAAAACTATTCATATGGAAAGTAAAATACAAGCACTATTAGAACAGTATCATCTCTTATTTACTTCACAATGCAGAACACAATATGAGTTGCTGTGAAATACAAATGAACTGTAATCCTCATCAGGTTTGGAAATAATGGATTCAGGCTAACATTTCCAGAAGAAATATGAAGGCAGTATTCTAAATTTCCTATTCTTTCCCAAATGAGTTTGTACAAAATGTGTCTCTAAGAAGAGTAATGTGCCCATCACATAGTGAAATTTCCCACTTGCAAAATGAAAATGAAAAGTCTGCATTTTAGGATGGCATATTTAAACACATGCACCATGCTGTTCTGACAGTAGGGAAAAGAAAGCTCCCCCTACTGGAGCATAAAAAAGCCTCATCTCTTTCCTGCACCCCATGGCTCCATCATGCAGGAAGACACACATACATATAGTCTCTCCATTATCACGCACAGAATCCTAGTTCTCTCATCAAATATTGCATTTCCCTCATTTCAGTTAATTAAAGGACAGCTGGACATTTCATTATTGCACCAATCTCCGCCCTGTCTAGTTGAAATGGGGCACGTAAAGGTCTGGGTCCCAAAGACATTTTCACCAGAGACAAATGTTTGCAAAATTCATGGCTCTGATGGAGAAATTTGAAAGAGAAATAAAAATGTTTGTTAAGGGTTATACTCATGTATCTGTCTATAGTTTCTATCATATAGAACTGTATACATATACAGGGAAGCCGAAAATCAAAATCTAAAAATATTTTAGTAAAGATAGGGATCTATATTGTATATTGTCTACACATGTCTATAGGAATAAAGTCACACAATTAATAAGTTGATATTAATCTATGCACATTACTATCTATTGGTAAGTTTCTAGATATGGAAACTCAGTATGTGTCAGTTTTACTCTGCAAGCATAAAAAGATAATGTAAATACAAGAAGTTTAAATGCATAACCAAAGTAGTGACAGAAACAAAGTCTTCACAATTACATGAAGAAATGACATGTTACATCAAGACAGCATGGGTCTTCTTATATAGAAAGTATTTTGACAAAAGAGTTCTCAAACTAATTTCTAAACTTTCCAAGTTGAAGTGTTTGTTGCAATATCTATAATTAGCTTTAAGATTATTTCCCCATTCTTTGGATCAAGAATATGTGGTATATATACACAATGGAATTCTATGCCTCCATCAGAAAGAATGACATTGCCCCATTTGTTAGGAAATGGAAAGGCTTGGAAAAAATTACATTAAGTGAAGTAAGCCATGCCCAAAGAAACATAGGTCCCATGGCTTCCCTTATTTGCAATATCTAGTATATGTCTGAGGCAAGCAGAAAAGGTCAGATAAGGTGATGTTAGGGAAATGAACCCTAAGATATGTATTTAAATGGTTTTTTTCTTTCATTCGGTTGTTTCTAACGCATTTATAAGATTATTTCTTTGTTGCTTTGTATGTCCCTCCCCCACAGTATAACCCCTGCTTTCACTGTATTTGATATCGGTATAATTTGTGGAGGGGAAGGGGAAAAACAAGTCGTTTAAATAAGGATACAGGTGGACCCGTTGTAACAATGAGAAGTACAAGTCGTTATGTAGAAAACTTTACAACTTTGGTGTGGGGGGCGGGGAGGATGGGAAGTGATGGTAAGGGGAAACAAAGGAGGAGGCTACAATGCTTGATAAGAAATGTAATCTGAAGGCTGTCATTCTTTCAATATCAAAAATTATGTTAGGCCTCCAATCTTTTTCTACTTGTTGGATTAAGCAATGACCTGCTTCCAAACCTGGAACTTTAGACTTTACTGTAAAGGCAGCCCTGGGTTTTAGGCAT
The DNA here is from genome assembly GCF_024711535.1 of Dipodomys merriami. Classification (NCBI taxonomy): domain Eukaryota; kingdom Metazoa; phylum Chordata; class Mammalia; order Rodentia; family Heteromyidae; genus Dipodomys; species Dipodomys merriami. The sequence goes on from NW_027202270.1 coordinate 68,892,281, forward strand.
CAGAGCTTTGTTAATAAAATTCCCACTTTGAAATTTCAGACATTTGACTTACACTGCTTTGTAAACAATTTTTGAGGAGGTGATTCCTCACTCTAATGAGTGTATGGGGTCAGGAGTGTATGTGTTTGTGATTGTAGAGGTAGATGTCAATCATAGAATCTGTTCTTTGCCTTGTGTTCTTATCTCCTACATTAAGTCCAAGTAGACCCATTTCTCAGATACAGTTTAGAAGCTACCTTCAGATAGAACCCTCAGTGCATATACACATTTTCACAAAATCCATGCAGTTACTGACTAAAAATAATTCTACTTCCTAATCCCCCCATCTCAATCCTTACATTGTCAAACATAAAATATGTGAGGTACCTTTTGGTTTTCTAGAAATGGACAAAGTATGATTCTGATCTGGAGTGGATGGGGAAAATTGATAAAGGTTTGTCACTTGTTTCCCACAGCTAGAATTGGGTTACCTTTTATAAAGAAAGTGCACCTCTATACACTCACTATACTAGGTATGTTGGAACACATAAAATTTCCAATTACTGCTTCAGAATTTATTGTGCACATATGGAAAATAATACTTGTAAAACAGAAAGGGGTTTGTGCCTTGTGCTGTCAATACTGTGAAGGATGGGGTGATTATAAAGCAAATTAACAATACTTTTAAATGTGCATTCACTTATCTTTCCAATTAAATCCTTGTTAAACAACTGCACAGACAGTAATGGCGCTTCTGCAAAGCACTGATCAAGACAGTTTTATTGTAATTTTTACTCTGTAACAATTAATCAAGTAGGCATTTTCTTTATTATTAAATTATTTAGTTAATAAATGCTCTCAATTGGCTAACATATTTGTAGTTTGTGTGTTATTTTTGATGTTCCAACAGTGGAACATATTGGGGAGTACTTCTATTAGTTTCTAGCAGTCGGACCATTAAGTAATGCAATTTTATAAATTTCTTTCCTCCAGAAGAAAAACTGTAAACAAGAAAAGTCCTTGAAACTTTCAGGCATTTCAAAAACAAACAAAAATCCCTCATTTCAACCATTTTATTTTGTAAGGGATGCAAACACATTGCTTTTAGTAGATAAGAAATGTGAAGTTTTGCTTTAAGGCATCTTTTTGTTGGAGTAAGCATTAAAATTAGCATTTGAAAAGTTCATTAATACCAGTTGCAGACTTTTGTGTCATGAAGCTGCATGGTAGTTAGCATTTCCTTTTCTTATCCCAGCAAAAGGAAAAAAGTCCTTGAACATTGTTTCTTCTATAACAATACAAGGTGATATAAATAGATAGAAAGCTATCTAGAAGTATTTTTTTGAGTTTTACAATTTGAAGATTCAAAGTTTTCTAACTAGTACAGTTTGCCTATTTTAAAGTGCTTTAATTGGTTTTCTATGTGGCCTTGTGTATTTTATAGCCTGTTCTTTTTAATCAGGTGGGATTCTCACTTTACTAGATTAGTAGTGAATGCAGTGTTACCATATAGTACTCTTAGATATAAGATTCAAGATGGCTAGATAAAATATATAGGTTTTAGCTGAGCACTGGTGGCTTATACCTGTAATCCAAGCTCAGGAGGATGAGACCTGAAGATTGTGGTTTGAAGCCAGCCTGAGAAGGAAAGTCCATAAGACACTTATTTCTAAAAACCTGCACAGAAAAGTCTGGAAGTGGTGCTGTGGCTCAAGTAGTAGAGTGTTAGACTTGACCAAAAAAAGCTAGAGACAGCACTAAGGCTCTGAGTTCAAGCCCTAGGATGGACTGAAAAAAAATACTCTAGGATAAGCTTTGTAGTAGTTGAAGCAGTATGATTTGAAGGGTGTCAGTATTATCTGACAGAAATAGAAGAAAACTGAAATCTTCACTATTGATTTGATTACATAAGACCTCTTGCTATACACTTCCCAGGAGTAGTATGTAAAATATTTAGACTAGTAAGTTACCACCTTAGAATTTTTGAGCAAACTTTTGGGAGTTCTGTGGGAAAGATGGGTGCTGATATTGGGCAGAGTATAGGAAGAAGGGAAACAAAGGGGAGGGGAAAGGATGGCGCATACATGAGTATGGAGAAAGCGGTTTTACCAAGTGTCGGCAGTGAGGATGAGAATGTCCTGAAGGACACAAAGGCACACTTGGCCTTTCTATCCATTGAGTGATGATTGAACTAGGTTTCAACCAGACAGAGAGCTGAGGGTAAAGAGTGAAATACTGAGTATTTGACAAGCAGAAATAAGTGGACCTGGTAGATATATTATTGAATATAGTAGGGAACACATAGGAAGGTAAGAGATGAAATGTAAAATAGAGTAAACCCAGAATTGAACCACAGGTACAAAACTCTATGGGAATGCAATAGAAGAAACAGTTAATTCTTACTGAAATTTACTTCAGAAACCATGAGATTTGTGTTCAGGTGGTGATTACCATCTGCAAATCGTATCTGAAGGATAGATGTTCTGTTCTCTTGGAACTTATCCTGTAATATTATGTAGGCCTATAAGACAATATATTATAATACCCTGAGCAAAGAAAAATCAGTGAGTGAAACATCCATGGTTGCCAGACATGAAAACAATAGATTAGGAGGGGAAAATGAGGCACTGAGGAAATTGATAAGCCCACATGAAGCCTATAAGAAGAATCATATAGACAAAACACAGCAAGAAGGACAACTCCTGATATTTAAGAAGGGAGGTGAACTTGGGAAGCCTGCAGATTTTCTCACTATTTTATCCTAGTATTTTTTGCCAGTAGATTGGAATTCACATAAACATGGAGGTTCCATGGAATCCAAAATGTGACTTGTTTTAGTCCTTGATGTATTTCTAACCTCACATAATGCTTAATAAGAGCTTTGCAAATATGTTTCACATGAATAACATAAAAAATCTTATTTATGAAGCTCATGTCTTTGATCACAGAGGAAGAAAATGGAATTTACCTGCTACCATTTTTCCAGGAAGATGACCAATAAGAGGCAGTAAAAAAGGTGGGTTTTGGTGTCTGTTGTCTCCAAGTAGTTCAGTTTTTTTGTTTGAATCTTACTTTAACCCTGCATTTTTGCAAAGTTCAGACCCTTATCTTGAGAGTATGCATGAACTAATTCTTTCCTGGGTCTACAACTGTTAGATTTCTTTTAATCCACAGCTTTGAGGAGATGAGAATTTTTTTTTCCTTCTACAGCAAGAGCACACTTTTGTAAGAAAATGTTGCTAAAGTACATGGGGCAACTTGGAAGAATGGCGTTATATAAATATATGTGTCATTAAAGCTGCAAAATTACTGCAACAGGAATTCTCATGTGAAAACAGAAACAAAAAAACATACTCTCAAAATTCAGGGGATGGAGGTTTTGCAACTGTAATACAGTTACATACAATGTCCTTTATCTATGTAAAAAATTCAGGAGATGGAGGTTTTACAACTGTAATACAGTTACAATGTCCTTTATATATTTTTTTCTAATTAGGCAACATTTTGGAGGGCCATGATGGCAATCCAAATCATGCCAATGTTTCTGATGGAATGCTTGACATATTCAATTGCTAATAGCGTGGGAGTTCAGGAGCTACTATCTCTCCTCAAGCTTTGTTTCATGGAGGCAAACATTGGGGCTGTGGGATTTTTCACTGTTTATATGGCATGTTTCTTTTAATACAATTTAAATTTAAGTGGTATTTTATAAGAATCTGTAAGAGTCAGGCGCTGGTGGCTCATGCCTGTAATCCTAGCTACTCAGGAGGCTGAGATCTGAGGGTTGTGGTTCAAAGTCAGCTAGGTAGGGAAAGTCCGTGAGATTCTTATCTCCAATAAACCAGCAGAAAACTGGAAGTGGCGCTGTGGCTCAAGGGGAGAGCACTCACCTTGAGCTGAAGAGATCAGGGACAGTGCTGAGGCCCAGGGTTCAAACCCCACGAACAACAACAACAACAACAATCTGGTAGATTACAGAACATACAATTTAATGTAAGTTTTTTTTCTGATGAATACAGATGGAAACCACATAGTCTATCATTAAGATTATTTGAGATAAATGAGGTCTGTATTATTGTAGGCCATCATTCTCTTATTTTATTTTGAAGGAACAAACCTTTCTTCAATGCATTCAAAACATCAGCTTTGCTATTTTGTTTTGTTTTGTTTTATGTCGGTTATGGGGCTTGAACTCTGGGCCTGGGTGCTGTCCCTCAGCTCTTCAGCTCAAGGCGAGCGCTCTACCACTTGAGCTACAGGGCCACTTCCGGTTTTCTGGTGGTTTATTGGAGATAGGAGTCTCACGGTCTTTCTTGCCAGGGCTGGCTTTGAACCGCGATCCTCAGATCTCAGCCTCCTGAGTAGCTAGGATTACAGGCGTGAGCCACCGGCGCCCGGCCAGCTTTGCTATTTTGGAGAGAGAAGAATTAAGCTTTTACTCCGGGTGAACTCACAGCTAGTTATGATTTATTAAAAGGATGTTTTAAAAGAGGATTTTCTCTTATAAAAGGATTTCATGTGCGGACACCAGGTAAATACAGTGTTGTATCTGGAATACATGTGTTTTGACTCTTTGATATTAAAACAAAGAAAATATTCTGCTCCCTCTCCCATGATAATTTCAATATATATTCTGGTTAGAATATATATCTAGATCTAGATATAAAATTTACAGAGTTCTCTCTCTCTCTCTCTCTCTCTCTCTCTCTCTCTCTCTCTCTCTCTCTCTCTCTCTCTCATTACCTATCTATCCTATATCAGGATTTGTGTCCTGATTTTATTCTTGTATTAATTTTGTAGTCTTAGAAAAGTTACTTAAACTTTTGAAGAGTATCATTTTCTCACGTGAAGAATGTAGAGAACAAACTTTATTTACCTTGCTTACTTTTATGAGGGTCAAAACCTCTGACTTTGAGTACCTACTATATAGTACTCAATTAAATGTTACACTTGTCAGTAGTCTTCTCATGATTCTGTTACATTTTGCAATGTCATTTACATTTTAGTTTTGCTAGAAAATCCCTAGGTAAGATATCTCTCCTTTTCACTTATTCCAAAAATCTATAAATGTTTTTGGTGATAAAATGTATGTCAGTAATTTTAATCAAGGAAATAGCATAACCTATATCTATGATACTTTTAAATTATATAATGATTCAGTTTATAAAAGTCAGTGAGAATTATTAGTCAGTAATGCAAGAGAAATCTGTTGACTTAAACAATTGGTTAACCAAATGAATTAATACGTCTAGTTCTGTTTCCTTCAAAATTTGTATATTTTATGTCTTGGTAAAACATGTTTCCACTTGCAAGCCAGAACAAACATAGCTCAATATTGTGCAGAGGTTTCCATTCTGGCTATGAACTTACTTGACTCACCTTGTGAGTTTTTCTTTCAAAAAATATATATATTTATAGCTGCCTGCATCCTGATTTATTTGTTTCATATGAGTTTCTATGAGTAAGTTCCAAAATGCTTATTTTTGAAAATCTGTATCATGTGACTCTTGTAGCAAAAGCCCAAAGATGTCCCCTAGTTATTTTCCTTCCTTGAACTCATGCTTTGGAAACTCTTCTCATCTCAGGCATTGGTGAAAATTTTTCCTTGATTCTAACCAGCATATTGTAGCAAAGGTAATAGGATATACTTTCAAAATTATGTGGATTATATTTTTTGTTTTGCTAATAGTCCATGAGATGACCTATGAATAAGTCTTCTGGGCTAGCCATGATATACTGAGGCCTTCAGTCTAAACCACAAAGAACTCAGTGCTAAAACTATGTGAATCTGCCCAGCACTTGTGGCTTACACATGTAATCCTAGCTACCCATGAGGCTGAGATCACCTTTCAAATACAGCCCAGACAAGAAAGGCCATGAAGTTCTTATCTCCAATTAAGTACCAGAAAACCAGTAGTGGAGCTTTGGCTTGAAGTGGTAGAGCACTAGCCTTGAGTCAAAGAGCTTAGGGACAGTGCCCAGGCCCTGGGATCCAGCCCTACGACTGACAAAACAACAACGACAACAACAATAAAAACTGTGTGAATTTGTTTCCAGGTGAAATGACAAGCATCTCTTGGAGAACATCTGAATTGTAGCTTTTCAGCTGTACTCAGAGCTGTTAACAATCCCTCAGATGTTAAATTTTTATTGTGTTAAGCAGCTAAGTTGGCACTGATATTTGTAACTAGCACTGGAAAAACACTGCAATTCTGATATACATTTAGGATCAGAAGCCTATACTGTGATGCAAAGAAAGTTTGCTGTATTTACCAGTAAGATTTTAATAACTTTTTGTTAATTTGGTGATGATGGGGATGATTTGTTGTGATGATAATGGAATTTTATTAATATCTTGTGGCATTTTCTTTGAGATTGGCAGCTATATAACTGCAAATGATTTAATTTCTAGATAGAATGACTAAATCTACAGGGAAAAAAAACTAAAAAAACCTATATAATAGCCGGTTACCAGTGGCTCACACCTATAATCCTAGCTACTCAGGAGGCTTAGATTTGACAATCATGGATGGAAGCCAGCCTGAACAGGAATGTTTGTATTACTCTCATTTCAATTAACCACAAAAAAAACCAGAAGTGGAACCATGGCCTAGTGGTAGGTTACTAAGTTTGAGCATCAAAGCTTAGAGACAGTGTACAGGCCTTGAGTTCAAGGCCACACACACACACACACACACACACACACACACACACACACACCTCCTCTATATGATCTAAACTTTCAGTATATTTTAATCATCCTCTCCAATAAAAACATATCGATAAGAGAAAATTGTTTCTCTTTTTTGTCTTGCAATCCAGGAATTCCATGAATTTTAATAAGTAATGGGCTAAATCTTCATTACAGGATAAAATCTCCAAAGTTTCCTACATTTGGTTGATATTTCTTCTAGACAAACAAACCTTATCATCAAAGAAAACTTAGTCATGTATAAGACAAAAATAATTGTTGAGCCTGATGCTGGTAGCTCTTGCTTGTAATTGTAGCTAAAAAGGAGGCTGAGATCTAAAGAGTCTGGTTTGAAGCCAGCTTGTGTAGGAAAGTCCATGAGACTCTTATTTTCAATAAACTACCCAAAAGCCAAAAGTGGAGATATGACTCAACTGGTCAAATGCTAGCCTTGAGAATCAAAGCTCAAGGACAGTACAGAGTACCAGCACAAAACAAAAAAATAAGAATACTTGTCCATTAAATGTTAGTAGTAAATTGAGTTATTACTATGAAAACAAAGTAAAATTGGTCTTATTTAATATATTTTGTTGACATCCTAATTAAAGCAAATCATAATTATCACTAGACTGATTTAGTATTTAAAATCCTGATATTTTCCTTATTATTCCCATTTTGGAAAGTGAAATTCTGAGTGTGAAGGAGGTGAAATAAACTCTTAAACTAAAAAAAAAAAATCAGAATTATGGTAAGGAGAAAGATCCTTGTTTCTTTCCCTACATGGCAGTCTATGCCTTTAATTCTTTCAGCTATAACATTAAGTCAGATCCTTATCACATATTTTGCAATGGGTTATAAAATACAATTCACAACAAAAGCATGGTGAGATTTTTCTCTAAAAGGAGTAGCCAGAAATTTTGTACCTTAGAAACTAAAAGGACTCATAGACTTGCTTTTGAAATACATGATATAATACAAAAACTAGAAGCCATATAGGAATGTATGAATGTGAAATGCTCACTGTCTTGAACTCTGTGTTCAAGATTCTTTGTTAAGGACAATACATGTTATAAGTAGCTAGAAAATGCACAGAGCTTACCATCAATAGACTTTGAGCTCTATGACTCAATGTATCTGAAAAGTTAGGTCTAAGAAAGTCTCCAAAGCCTGGAAAGATGCTAAGAGTCTGTCCTTTGTATGATCAAGTGGTCTTGTCAGCTTTACTGGGAAAATAAATCATTGTTAAAAGATAATCTTGTCACATGGAAGCTAAAAAGGTACAATATCAAAGCTTTGACTTACCAATAGAAAAAAATCTGCCCTGAAGAATGGAATAAAGCAAATAACACAGTTTATTTTGTTGTTGCTGTGGTAGTTGGTGAGATTGAGGTAGGCTTAAGGAAATACTCATTTAAAAAATAATAAGAGAGCAATATAAACTCACTTAATAGAAAAATGAATGGACTTGATACAAGAGGTCTTTTATAAGAATAGAACTAGAAATCTTGAAATTCTTTTCCAAATCCTTTTTTTTTCTGTTTTATCCAATTGCCTATTTCGTGATGAAACCCCCAGTTGTTCACATTCCTTCTCACTTTGCTTTACTTTTATTGAATTGTGAAACCGCAAATAATATGAAAAGCTCAGGGATAGCTACTAAGTTAACACATTGCTTTAAGGACACATTCATATAGAAGTAGTTTATCACAAGATTGTTTTTCTAGTGGTTTGTTTTCAGTGGACTTTATTCTTAGCTTATTCAAAATAAGCAAATCCACCTCTTTAAGCCACATCTAATATGTATTATTAGGCCAATAAGCTCTCTGTGGATAAAGGTAGGCAGAGTACAAAGGTGTAAATTAACTTAAAAATCCTTTTAGACTTAAAACCACAAACATTCACACAGGCAAGTGACAGCCTCCACACACACCCCAAGTGTCTTGACCAAAAGATAGTTGATGAATTTCCCTACCCCTACTGGTTTTAAAAAGTGAAGGAGGGGGGTCACTAAGAGGTCTTTTTGTAAAACATTTTATTACTGTCTATGAAAAACACACCTAAAACACTGGTAAGTAATTTTCTCCAACTTCAAGCAAGTACTACAGAGAATGTCCGTGACTGTGTACTAACAAACACCAGGCTAGAAAAGACCCAGCCAGTTCTTCCCACGGCGCTTCATTGTTTTCCTGTTGGCTCATGGGTTTGGGACTCTTCATAACTGGTATTTCTAAAAAGGATGCCAAACTCTTTCTCTCTCTCTCTCTCTCTCTCTCTCTCTCTCTCTCTCTCTCTCTCTCTCTCTCTCTCTCTCTCTCTCTCTCTCTCTCTCTCTCTCTCTCTCTCTCTCTCTCTCTCTTTCTCTGTCTCTGTCTCTCTTTCACTTTAAGGGTAAAAGAGGATGTCTAAGAATACCACAGAGTGTCTGAACTGAATTTGGAGTTTGGGCAATAAGCCTAGATGGCAGCTGAAACCAAGTGTTGATATGGGGAAGAAAGGGAATTCAGATTCAGATTTCTAAGACCCACTGTCAAAAGTTCTCAAGACAGTTATGCATCATCCTCCATGCTCAAGTCTGTCCTTTGGAAAAGTACCCATGCTAGAAAACCACCAAGAGGTTATAGATCATTCTGAAAAATCACCACAATGACACAGGCTGATGACAGGTTGACATCTAAGGTCATGGATCAGTTTTCTTTGGGGGGAATATATGAATAGAGCAGAAGAATTGCATCAGCAAAATGTCACTGAGAGCTGTCACCAAACTCAACAAACAAGGGAGAGCCCCGCACACTAATGCACCAATAGCCCAGTAAATCAAGAATTCTCAATGCCTTTCCTCAAGGCTGAAACAAAATACTGTGTTAAAGTGGTTTCTTGGTCCAAACATAGATATATAAAGCCCTACAGAAAAATGGCAGTGCTAGGCTGCTTCATAACTGTGATGTTTGGCATTTTCCCAAGAAGCTCTTCCTTTGAAGCAACTTCCAATGGTAGTACTTATCACCTACCAACACTGAGAAGCAGGATGGAAACAGAAAGTTACAAACAACTGTGTGTTGCATGCAGAGGTTCAGATCTGCCTTTATATGCATGCAATCCAGAATTCATGAATGGGACATGCAGAATCATTTCAGTGTTTTGCGCATCATAAGTTCTGAATCAGAAAGACCTGAAGCCTACTACTAACCACATTACTTGCATCCTAGGTGGGCAACATTTAACATGTGAGACTTGCTTCTTCATTCTATTTTATTTTGGCAGTAATGAGCTTTGTAATCAGAGCTCCATGCTTGCTAGGCAGGTGTCCCACTTCTTGAGCTATGCCTCTCAGCCTTTTCCCCTCCTCCTTTGGTTGTTTCTGATATAGGGTCTTGTTTCCTGCTTGCATATATACTTGGAACACAGTTTTCCTATTTGCTTTTTCTGCTATAGCTGGAGGGTGTGAATCACCTTGCCAGGTAATGGTAGGAGAAGGTCTTATGGACTTCTTTGCTCAGATGGCTTGAACCATAATCCTACCAATCTATCTCCTCATGTCTCGAAACTTTCCTCATTTTAAAAATGGCCATAATAATTGCACCTATACTACAAAGCAGAAGAAAGGATTAAGTTGAATTATATATGGAAGGCCATTAATATAGTGGCACTTATTAAATTGTGAAAATGCTAGTTGTTTCTATAATAATAATTATTATTATCATTATTACTAGTTTTAATTAGGAATAGCTTTCCAAAAGTGATCCTTTTGAATTTAACTTGTATGTCATCTGATCTGGAAGTATAATAAGGGTATCTAATTCCTTCTGATTTAGTGAGTCAAACAGAATACCAAAACAAATTGAATCATTCAACTGGTGTATTTAGAATTGCTGATGATTATAGCATTCAAGAAAGTTAGTGAAACACATAAATTGCAATTCAACTGTTCTTGAAAAATCTTTATAATCATTTTTCATTTTTCAAGTCTAATATTGGGTACAGCTTACTCATTTAAATATGTATATATAGAGCTTCTTTAAAAAGAAACATCGTGTAAGGTGAACATGGAGGAGATAAAAGGTGTCAATATAAGTAGGAGATGTTAAACTCATTTATTTTCCAACTTAGACTACAAAATTGTATGCATTATATTTGCATATCACTTTATGCTTTTTATGGGATTATGACTGCATCATCATTTATATACAAACACACACACACACACACACACAAGTGTGTGCACCCTCTGTTCTAAGACATGATAGTCTTCTTCGTTAAGCTCCAATGTTAGAGCCCTGGTGTGGAAAGAAGGAAAGGTATGGTGATAGTAATAAGGTTAGGAAACCAATCCCCCCAAAATCTATTCAATAGTAAATTTTGAAAGAGATTGATATATACATTTAATTTAAATACTGAACAACACAACTTAGATAAAATGACTATCAAGAGTTCTAATGTAGCATAATTTGTATTGAATGTGTTGTAATCTCACAGTGCTATAAAACAAGAAGACAGTTTACTGACAATTTTGTGCTATCAGATACCAACGCAGGCCTTTGTCCAGCTTTACATTGTCAACTTTTATGGAAACATGAGCAGAACATAGCCTCAGAGGATGCAGAAGTTTGGCTTGCAAATACAAAATGGACAGATTTCATATTTTCTTTGCAGATCTTTCTGTCTTTTTAAGATGCTGAGCATACTTTTTTTAAAGCAGGAAATGCATCTAGTGTTTGTTTCTAGGATGGCTTCTGTTTTGAGATTTCTTCTTTGTAGAAGAAATGTGTTGCCCAGCTGCCTAGAATCCTTATCAGGATATGGTTTCAGTATGAAATGTATTGCAAGAATGATTTTAGCTGGTTACATACAGGAATGAAAACGAGGCTGAAGCTGTTGTATCTAATTTTTACCCACAGAAAGGACTCTCTGGTCAAGTCTAAAGGGACCAATATGAATCAATGAAATAATTTTTAGCTTTGTGTTTTTCCCAGGAAGGAAAGAAATTCTGAAAGACAAAAGGTCAGATTTGCTAACAAGTATAGCTTTTACACATTCTCAGCTACAGAGATTCTCAGAAACAAGAATTGTGGGGCAACTGGCCAAGAGAGCTGTATTTAACTCTTATCAGAGTGATTTGACTTGACTTGAATTGACTGAGGTAAAGCTTAATGTTCACCAATTTTAACACATCTACTTACAAACACACACACACACACACACACACACACACACACACACACACACACACACACACACACACATTTCAACAAGTATCAATTAGTGTTAAGAACTTCCCAAAGGAGAGACCTCCAAACTAGTACTAGTTAATGGGGAAAAAAATGCATGTGTAGTTTATGTTATAACATTTTAAAGAAACACAAATTTCAATCAAGACCCTGCTTTTTTATACTAAGGCTCAAATTATAATGTCTCTGAAAAAATTACTAAGTATATTTGCTTATAATCTTCCTACGAGATGGAATTGAACCTACAGGTCTATAATAGATGGAATTTTAGATGTTAGATATGAACATGCTAATTAAATTCAACTCTTCAGTGTAATCTGATCATAAAGAAGAAACCAGACTGGAGGCTTCTGGAAGGAAATGACTTAGGGTTTTAGGCTAGAAGAATACAAAGAAATCATCTAGTCAGGAAGCTTGTATATGTAGAGTAAGACAGAAAAGATAGCAAAATAATGAAAGTAAATGGAAAGCATTTGCAAAAGAATTATGAAATAAAGTAATATGAAAACATGAGTGTAGAGCTTAAGAATGTGTTATGAAAGGCCTGATGATACAGTTTGGTGTTAGAGCACATGCAAAGCCCCAAGTTCAATGTCCAGCAGTTTCTTAAAAAGAACGCATTATGTGCTGTGCACTGGTGGCTCACACTTGTAATCCGAGGTACTCAGGAAACTGAGATCTGAGGATCGCTGTTAAAAGCCTACCTGGGTAGGAAAGTCTATAAAACTCTTATTTCCAATAAACCACCCAAAAAAATCCTGGAAGTGTTGCCACGGCTCAAGTAGTAGAGTGCTAGCCTTGAGTTGAAGAACTGAGGAACAATGCCCAGGCCCAGAGTTCAAGCCCCCCAGGGCGTGGAGAAGTGGGGGCGGGTGGAGGGCAGGAGGGAGAAGCATTATGAAGGCAGTTCAGAGGATCATGCACTCACTAGAATTTAGGCCAGAAACCAGATTATGAGCTTCTGAAGACCCCCCCCCCTCCCACTTCTGGGTTCTTGGTGGTTAATTGGAGATAAGAGTCTCACAGACTTTGCTGCCCTGGCTGACTTTGAACCACGACTAGCTAGGATTCTAGGCGTGAGCCACCAGTGTCCAACTCTGAAGACTAGTTTTGTTTGTAAGGAAAACTTACATGAACCTGTCACACTACCAAGGAAATACTATATATGCTTTCTCACAAATGTTTCCAAACCATTCTTCCACTACTGTTCTTTCTGGGAAATAAACAAAGGCATTATAGACGGTCAAATGAGATGCTAAGGATACAAATACAATGTCTGATGTCTACCTCATTATGAATTGTCTATAATAATACCTTATGATAATTCTAGGCCTTCTCATTTTACATTTCTTAATTCTATTTTTAAATTAATATACCTTTATTTTCAGTACTGAAGTTTGAACTGAGGGAATTATGCTTTCTTCCAATTTCGACACACCTCAGCGTTTTGTACTATAGAAGTATTTTTAGATAGAATCTCTTGCTTTTGACCTGGTTGGCTTCAGACCACTATATCTTCTTACTTCCTCCCAAATAATTGTGATTACTGGTAAGGGCTGGCATTGTCTCCCATAATGAATATACTTTTGATGGGTAGTTTCAGGTTTACAGAAAAATTGAATACAAAGTACAAAAGTTACTATATATGCTATCACCCTTCTAATAGTGTCTTCTAGTATTAACACCTTGAATTTATGGGATAACTTTGTTGCACATTATTATTAACTAACATCCATAATTTATACTAAAGTTCACTCTTTGTGTTACTTATTTCATGGGTGTTGACAAATATATAAAAGCATGTATCTATGAATGCCATATAACACAAAATTGTTAGATTGCCGTCAAAATCTGTGTTCATCTATTCATCTTCCTACTCTTCCTCAATTCATTGCTATTATTAGTTTCTTCTCTTTCTATAGATGTCCTTTTCTAGAACGCTGTGTGGTTTATCTTATGTGGTCTTTTCACACTGACTCCTTTCATTCAACAATATGCAATTAAAGGATATTTTGTGATCTTCAAATTTCTGTTGTTGTAGTGCTGATAATGGTGGGCCTGAGTATGGAATCTGGTGAATGCTAGTTTTATCAATAATGTTTTATCAATTATGAATAAAATTGCCATGATATTAAGTGTGCAGATTTTTGTGTTGTTAAAACATATCACTTGTGAGGGAAATAGCAAGTTGTGTGAATGCTGGATCATATGATAAAAGTGATTAGTTTCAGAGAAAATTGTCAAAATATCTTCAAAATGACTATTCCAGTTTGTATTTCTGCCTTAAATGAATGAAGCATTCTGTTTCTTCACATCTAAACTTCTATTGGTGTGCTTCAGATGTTTGCCATTGGTTGAATTTATAGCTATTTAAAACCATATTAATATCTTAATTTGTAAATCTTTTTGTATCCAATAGATATTTTCTGACATCTGTGATTTTGATTATACTTATTCATTCATTTTATTTCACTCGTTAAGTGACCATAATAAACTAGTATTTTTTCAAACTTGAGTTGCTTTTCTTTCTTTAATTTCCTTATTATTTTCTTTCATTTAAAGTATGCAATATACGTTCTACTCATTATTTGTTTTATCTATACTATGAGTTTCCCTTTCTTTTTTCATCTCCAAGTAAACTGGTTAGTTTTTACTTCTCTAGTGATAACTTCTTAATTTCTTCAACTTTTTCCCTACAACTTGTAGTGTTTTTAGAGATAGATGTTAACTAATTAAAAAAAAAAGAATTAAGGAAATCACTTACCTTGGTTAACAATAAATCTTAACTTCTGTATTGTTGCCAGATTGCCACTAACTCGATATATTCCGTCAACATCTAGGCCTGAAAACAAAGGCACAGATTTTATAATAGTTCAGATAAGAGCTGAGATGGTAAAAAGTAAAAATGTAAATGTGGAAGGAAGAAGTTACCAGTGAATATCTTTTCTTTAAAGCGAAATCCAATTTCTATGACCTAAACTAAGAAACCTTCAAAATTTTAATTCCAAAAATCGAATGAAAAAGTTCAGTGAGTATTAACTATGAATAACTTTGAAACTAGTTGAATCATAAAATAAGTTATGGGTAGCATGGTATTATATAACATATTTAAGATTTGTTCCCAGGGAAGCTAAAACAATAGAATGGATAGCCTCTTCAGTAAATGGTGCTGGCAAAATTGGTTAACTACTTGTAGAAAACGAAAGCTAGATCCTTATATATCACCTTGCACCAGAATCAACGCCAAATGGATCAAAG
The DNA here is from genome assembly GCF_024711535.1 of Dipodomys merriami. NCBI lineage: Eukaryota > Metazoa > Chordata > Mammalia > Rodentia > Heteromyidae > Dipodomys > Dipodomys merriami. The sequence continues at coordinate 68,907,434 of NW_027202270.1, forward strand.
ACCTCGAAGTCAAAGCAGACACTCTGAAAACATTACAGGATGGAATAGGAGAAACCCTAGGTCTCCTTGGCTCAGGCCGAAATTTTCTGAATAGAGATCTGGAAACACAACAAATCAAAGAAAGGTTGGACAAATGAGATTGCATAAAGTTGCAGAGCTTCTGCATGGCAAAGGACATAGCTAGCAAGATCAATAGAAAGCCCACGGATTGGGAAAAGATCTTTACTAGCCACACAACGGACAAGGGGCTCATATCTAAAATATACCTTGAACTCAAAAAATTAAACCACCCAACAACAAATCCTCAAAGAAACAACTGCCCAATAAACAAGTGGGCGAAAGACTTAAAGAGAAACTTCTCTGAAGAAGAAAGAAGGATGGCCAATAGACACATGAAGAAATGCTCAACCTCCCTAGCAATAAAAGAAATGCAAATCAAAACAACATTAAGATACCACCTCACTCCAGTTAGAATGGCAAAAAACAAGAACTCTAACAACAACAGATGCTGGAGGGGATGTGGACAGAAGGGAACCTTACTTCATTGTTGGTGGGAATGTAAACTTGTTCAACCACTTTGGAAAGCAGTATGGAGGTTCCTCAAAAGACTCCACATAGAACTCCCCTATGACCCAGCAATCCCACTTTTGGGCATTTACCCAAATGTTTACAAACAAGACCACACTAAAGCTACCAGCACAACTATGTTTATTGCAGCATTATTCACCATAGCTAAGATCTGGAACCAACCCAGATGCCCCTCAGTAGATGAATGGATCAAGAAAATGTGGTATATATACACAATGGAATTCTATGCCTCCATCAGAAAGAATGAAATTGCCCCATTTGTTAGGAAATGGAAAGACTTGGAAAAAATTATATTAAGCAAAGTAAGCCAGGCCCAAAGAAACATAAGCCCCATGGTTTCCCTTATTTGCAATATCTAGTATATGTATGAGTCAAGCGGAAAAGGTCAGATAATGTGATGTTAGGAAAATGAACGCGTAGATATGTATTTTAATGTTTTTTTCTTTCATGCATGTGTTTCTAACGCATTTATAAGATTATTTCTTTGTTGCTTTGTATGTCCCTCCCCCACAGTATAACCCCTGCTTTCACTATATTTGATGTCAGTATAACTTGTGGAGGAGATGGGGAAAAACAAGTCGTTTAAATAAGGATACAGGTGGACCTGTTGCAACAATGAGAAGTACAAGTTGTCATGTCTATAAAGAGCTTTACAATGTCTGTGGTGGGGGGAGGGTGAGAAGGATTGGGACTGGCCGGGAAGGGGGGAGGCTGGGAAGGGATGTGAAGGATAAACAAAGGAGGAGGCTGCAATGCTTGGTAAGAAATGTATGCATTATCCTGCCCATGTAATTGTAACACCTCTGTACAGTATGTTCACAAATAAAATAAAATAAAATAAAAAGATTTGTTCCCAGGGAAACATAGGGATCAAACTGGGGAAAAATTACAATTGGTATATGTATATTATTGCTCTTTATATTTTTTTCCTTTCCCTCCCCCCCTCCTTCCTTCCCTCCTCCCTCCCTCCCTTCTCCCTTCCCTTTCTTCCTTCCTTTGGTTTTTGTGCCAGTCCTGGGTCTTAAACTGATGGTCTGGATACTGTTCCTGAGAGTTTTTTTGCTCAAGACTAGAACTCTACCACTTGAACCACAGCTCTGCTTTTTGGCTTTTTGGTGGCTAATTGGTGTTAAGGATCATATGGACTTTCTTAACTAGGCTGGCTTTGAACCTCAGTCCTTAGATCTCAGCTTCCTGAATAGGTAGGATTGTAAATGTGAAACACCAGTGCCTGACAATTATTGCTTCTTTTCAAAAAGATAAAATAAGTCAAGGTATTTGTGAGTTATTTTCTTTTCCTTCACTGTTTTCTTTGTGCTTTCTTCACTTCTTTTCTCTGTCATTTCCTTCCTTCTTACTCTTCTCTGTTCCTTTTTCTCCTCCTCCCCCTTCTTTTTCTCTCCACTCATTTCCTGCCATCCTACTCTGTTTCTCCTGTGATCACTGTAATGTAACATTTATTGATCTGATGATTTGAAACTGCATAATGAAACTCTATCCCAAAGATAAAACCACTTTGGCAACTTCAAAAGTAATATTGATAATGGGGTGCTCCATTTTGTAGGAAATAAATAAAATCCTTACCAAATGGTAATATTACTTTTAGATAATTTAAAAACTTTTGTGGGATTTAACTTATCCTGTCAATGAATTTGTGTAATCCATGACTCCTTTTTGATACAATTTTGATACAATCAAAAATTTATAGTGTCTAGTTATTTTAATCATCAATTAAGGAACAGGACAATTGAGAAACAAGAACATGTAAAGAGAAATGCTCATTTAAGCACTAGTATTGTCTCTCAGAAATACTAATATTACAATCTTAATAGCAGGAGTATATATTCTTTGATGTCTCTAGGCTATCTGAGGACAGGCCTGGTGAGATTCTCAACCAATGTACTAGTCATCATCATAGCATTTTCTCTAGGAGGGTGCAGCAACATCATTGTTAATTGTTGTAATTATCAATAGTAAATGTTAATAAATTGGAAGAAATTACTGTTACCATATAACAAATAAAGGTTTTATGAAGCTCTTTATTGAAATGAAATGAGTTCTTTTATTTCTTTCCCATCTCTGGTACTGAGGTTGAACTCAAGCCTCATGCTATGTAAGTATTCTTCCAGTTGAGCCATAGCCTCAGCCCCACATACTTTAAATTAGGAATATTTCTGCTATTTTAATTAACAAAATTTTGTCAATCGTTTACAGTAGAATAATGTAACTTAGATCACTGGTATTTATGTTATTTTAGGGTAATAATTCACTGTTGTTTTTACTCTTCTACATAATAAATAATGGAGTAACTTGGGAGAATAGAAGTAACACAGAATTCACTGCTTGCAAGTGTATTCATTGATGTGACTTTAGTGGTTCTAGAATGATCTAACAATAAATTACTGACACTCTAACCATTCTGAGATATATAGAGTGTGAGGTATTCATAAGTGGTAATAGCAACACACAGATATTTATAAATATAAAAAGTTCTTTTTTTTCCCTCACAGGATGACCCATTGCAACAAAGATACCCACAGGACAGTATATTGGAAATAAACTTTACAACTACAGGCAGCGAAGGGGGGGGCAAAGGGGGAATAAGAGCGTGGGAGGTGGGGAGGGAAGGGATAGTGGGACAACAACAAGGAAGGGAAGGGGTAACAATGACTGACAAGCAATGTACTTTGCCTTACTCATGCAACTGCAACCCCTCCGCACAACATCTTAACAATACATTTTTTTAAAAAATTCTTTTTTTCTGATGTACAAAATAGCTCCATTAACCTACAAGGACTCTAATTTGTTTGTTCATTTTAAAGTATAGTGTGCACTTGATAGCTTAAATGTGAATGTCATCTTAATTAAAAATTTCTATTATCTGGTTTCTAATTTTAGTATTGTTTCCAGTTGGTCTTAATTTTATGCACATAAGCACAGAATGTTAAAAGATTAATTTATGAATAATTTAAAAGCTGTTTTTTCTTGCTTTTTTATTATATAATGCTTGGTATTTTACTTTAACCTGTAAGATTTTAAATAATGTAATATATGTATGTATAAAATATTAAAACTTATCATTTAAGTAAGTGCATCGTCTCAAAGTTTCTCCTTCAATTTTTCTGTACATAGAACACTAAGAAACTGTTTTGGAATTCTCTAAAGTCATTTTGGGAGGTCCTGTACTGTCAACAGAAAAAAGTTCATGGTAGCAATTTGGGAGCTACTAAGAAGGAATTACAGAGAGGCATGGTCAAATGTTGACCATTTGTGGTGAATAATGTCACCTTGTCTGCCAATGAGAACTTTGACCAATTGAAAATTGCCCAGACTTTTTCCTTCTAGGTTAACAATTACTTTGAAGGAATCTAGAGTAAAGGAATAAGAAAAGGGAAATATCAATAAAACACGAATGTCTATGTTTTCCAAATGAGAGATCAGCTCAATTAGTCACATTTAAGATAATCATGCAAGAGGAAAAGTCAATTGCTATCTAATAAAAATCAGAAAGTTAACTGTGTTTCCTTTTTAAATTAGTTTTTTGTTTGCTATTAGAGGTCAATGATATATGAAACTATTTTATGCCAATAGAATTTTACTGCAGATCAAGACTTTTCTTTAATCTTATTTTAATGTTCATATTGTTTTAAATGTGATATCACAACAAGGCATTTTTATCCTGAATCTGTGACTCTGACTTCAAATGCCAATGAAATGTATATGTTGTCTTGGGATGCAAACGATTTCAATTTGCAAACTTAAATTCCCTATTATCTAAAACCTTTTTTTTTCTCTTACAGACATTTAAAGTTACAACAAAAGAATTTCTCTTGGTCTTTTTTGAATTTGTTTTAGAAATATTTTTTAAAGCTTAATAATCAAAAACATTTGGAAGAGTTGTACATCACTCTGGACATGTTACATATGAGCCATTGGAAAACACTATACTGTTAGCAAAAAAAAAAAAGTTGTCTCATCCTAAATTAATAACCTAGTTTCTTTTGGGATAAAAGAAGGGGGTGCTGGTGATGGGGAGAGGGTGGGTAATTCAGATCTGTGCTACCACTGCGGTTGCAGAACTGAGTCACAGCTGAGAAACTGTTTTGTGGCTTTAGATAGAAACCAGAAAGTAAGAGGAGTAAAGTAAAGCATTTCAGATGCAATATGAATCTAACTTGACACAACTTCCAGCAGCTTCAAATTCAGAGATATCAACACCATACATCTTGTGGATGATAATAATCTCTGACAGAAGTGGCTCCTGCTTCAAATGACTCCTCTCCTGCTATCATACCTTTTAAATTATACAACTATAGTGGAAAAATGGCAAAGTACATATTAGAAAGTCGGGTACTATATTTTTCAAAATATCTGGAATTTATCAGTGAAATTTAGCAATTAGAAGTTATATAGGTATAAAAAAAATGTTATATAGGTGTAGTCTTGAAGTTGACTAGATATTTGCTTGATTGTTCATAGAATAGCAATCTCAAAGCCTAGGGAATATCCAAGTTATAATTATTCACATGTCATCCTCTTCTTACTCCAAGAACTTTGAAAATTATGCCAAACCAAACCAATGTAAATTGATGGATTTGGACATCCTTTTCATGACCACATTATCCTTTTGGATTGGAAACTACTTATTTTGGAAATATAATTAGACTTGGTATGATTATTTTAAATGAGCAATGTCTTCAAGGTACCCACATTATGCTTTGGTAAAGTTTGGAGACAAATTACTTTGAGAGTTACCTCTTTCCAGAAAATAACATGACTGTGGACACTGACAAAAAATGTTCCTGCTAAGTTAAAAATACTTCAGTAACATTATGAAACTAAGTCATTGTACAGTTTTGAAAATCAGATTGGTATTTACAAAAGTCACAAAAAGCCCTCAAAAGGAATCCATATTCACTGAAATATCATTTATTTATTCATTATCAGCTGACTTTCTTTGGTTGCAAGATAGTCTTTACCATTGGCAGAAATCATGGGCAATTTTTGCAAGTCCTTCCCCCTTTCTCTTCTCAAGAAATTTAGACAGGGATAGACACACAATTAGGAGTTTTTGGACCAAATCGTCTAAGCCCAGTGGAAAGAATGCAGCTGTCATAAGTAATTCCCACCATAAATCTCAGACACTTCCCAACAAGAAATCTTAGAGACCAGTACTGCTCAGAGTTGACTGCCAAAATATGGGCAGTTTTTTTCTTTTGACAGTATAGATGAGCTTGATGAAAGTAGCTGCAAACTGGATTAGGTAGCATTCTTGGTAGTCAGACTGATGGACACACCATGGAGATGTGGAATTTGAGCCAGGCTAGATGTATCCAGAAAGCCTACTTGTTTTCCTGACCCATAACAAAGTGCATCTGAATCTCTTGAGTCTGCAGATAAGAGCTGGGAATTTTGCACAACAGTCCCTGTCCTGAGATTTATGGTGCTTTCTAATTTCTAGGAGGCCAGAACTACCCCAAGAAGAATCATTCTCCTACTACTTTGCACATCTGGCTTTTTCTCTGACAAGAACCATCAAGCATTAGGAACCCTAATATGTTAAGCATTTCTTTCTTTATTTGTCCTTCCAAATTCCTACATGGTTTCTGAACTAAAATCAGGAGAGGTCTTTGTACAATTTAGAACTATTCCTTCTCCTCTGAAGTATTTCCCAAGATTCATTGTTAATGAATATGTTCACATACTTTAAATCTAGATTGGAAACATAAAATATAATTTAAAATTCTAATCTATACTTTGTGTCAATAGTTAGCATTTGTTCTATAACTGTGTGGTGGTATTATTTAACTATTACTAATTCCTCATGAGATGACAACCCTTCAATAGTCATACACTTTCTTAAGTCATACACTTTCAAAATAAGAGTTCATATAATTCTGATGATCAAGCAAGAGTTTTTTTTTTTTAATTGAGAATCATAAATGCTCCACAGGAACCTGATTTTTACCAAAGATAAATTTGTAAATCTTTAAAAACTTACATGAGCAGTACTGAGGCACTCTGTTGGCTCATGCCTATAATCCTAGCAAAGAGGAGGCTAAGATCTGAGGATTGACTCTATTGCCCATTAACCAGCAAAAAGTCAAACGGGTAGATATGATTCAAGTGGTAGAGTACCAGCCTTGAACGACAAAGCCAAGGGAGAGTGTGAGGGCCTTACTTCAAGCCCCAATACTGGCTAAAATAGCAATAATAAAAACATAAAACTATCAGTAAAAGTTCACCCAGAAATGTTCTGCATCTGGATCTTACCAAATAGAAAAGTTAATTATAGTGTTCAATAAATGCTTGAATTTATTGTATCTCTTCTTTGTATATGGAATTTCTTTAGGAAAAGAACTTTTCCTTAGTAATTTCATAGAGATGTTCAATATCAGATTAAACTTGTGGTTGAAAGATAAAATGAAATAGAATATAGATATTTCTGTATGTCTGGAGCATCCATAATCTGAAGAGCTGAAATATCAAATTCTCCAAAATCTAAAACATTTTTGAGTGACAATATGACACCCCAAGTGGAAAATTTTATGATTAAAATTTGTCTCATACTCTAACCTATGGACAACATTGTATGACACTACCTTCAGATGATGTGTATACAACATAAACATAAATGAGTTTTATATCTAGATCTTGATCTCTTTCCCAGATATCTCATTTTATCTATCTATCTATCTATCTATCTATCTATCTATCTATCTATCTATCTATCTATCTATCTATCTATCTATATATACATGCAAATATTTCAAGTTTAAAAATCTGACTTCTGAAACACTTCCAAGCAATTAAGATCCAAGCAATTTGGATTTAAGACTCTCAACCCGTATCTACACAGATCTTTCTTTCTCAGTTGGTTTAGATCTTAAATAAGAAGGCTGAATGAGGGTTTCTTCTAAGTTGTGTGGATGGTGAATAAACAGTGGGAAAGGGATTCTGTCAGCTACCAAACTAAAGGGCCCATTACTCTGGGCATGGAATACTTCAGTTATTTGCTCCTAGGCAAAACTCCTATTGTAGGAAAGCCAAGATAACTTATTCTCTACTGTCTTCCATTTAGATATGAGCAACTTCCCTCCTCATCTGCTATAACTTGACCAAAGGCTTATGTGGCTACTGTAGGTATATCAAGGTGCAGAATAAAAGGCCTGGGACCCAACTCTCCCAGCAGTTAGATACTATTATTTAATGAATTACTTTATTTACTGTCTCTTGATGATTTTTCTTCTTTGTAATTGTTGACTCCAAGAGAAAATATTCTCTAGACATCCCTGGAAAGAATTGTGACTAATTATGGTGTCTGGGAATGGTGTTTTTTTTTTTCAGCTTTAATTTCTCTATTTGTTTGATCCCATCTGCTCTTTGTCTTCCTGGAATTTCTATTTCTGGTTTGCTGATGACACCTTTTCTTTTGTCAGCATCATTCTTTTTTCCCTTCTTTAAAAACATATCTTTTTTATTATTTTCTTGGAAATTCATTGAGAAATGAAAATCAGATATTTTTTCTTATTTTCTCAGTCTGTTAACTTCAGTGGGAGGCCTGAATTATTTTTCCATAATGATAGAGTTTTTAATACTGGAAACAAAAGTTCATTAGATTGTTGGCAACCTTTTGCCAAGAATTTTTTTAATTGGTGGCTGGATATAAATGATGATGGGTTAAATTATGCATATTAAAATATGGAGTCATAATGAAGATTTTAAATATGAGGCTGCTGTTGTGCTAACTCATGGATGACTTTCAGTGTATCCCTGAGTTCTCTTATTTTTTCTCATTTCTGTTCTTTTCTATATTTATACTATTGTAATTTATGATTTTAACACTGTTAGCTTTATTACTATTTTTCTCTTCGATTTCTCTCTTGAACATGTTGCTTTCATTTTTTCCTCTTTTTTTGTCATTTTTATCATATCTTTTTGTATCTCTGCAGTGAGTTCTTCTTTCATAGAGATTGTTATTGTAAGACGTTTGTCTTTTTCTCTCCATATCGTAAGAAAATAGTTATGTTTCATTTTTATTTTGTTAATTTGGTTTACTTGTTTGATTGGGTTGAAATCATTGTACAAATTTCCTTGGTCCATTCTGTACTTGTCATCTCTGAATGAATGAGTTTTTCATCTACCAGGTAATTATAGGAAATTCATGTGGAAAAGAAATTTTGTCTTTTTAAACTATGGAAAGAATGGGTATTTCTTGCTAAATTTAAAATAAAATTAGATTGAAAAGAAGTTAAGCTGGGTGCCAGTGGTTCACACCTGTAATCCTAGCTACTCAGGAGGCTGAGATCTGAGGATCGCCATTCAAAGCCAGCCCTGGCAAGGAACATTTTGTAAGACTCTTATTTCCAATTAACCACTAGGAAACCGGAAGTGGTGCTGTGGCTCAAGTGGCAGAGCACTATCCTTGAGCTAAAGAGCTGAGGGACAGTGCCCAGGCCTAGGGTGGACAAAAAAAAAGTTAATAAGAAAAATATGTGTTTTTTTTTCTTTTGGAATGGCTAAGAGCCTATAATACTGATGAATAAGCCATTAGTTTGTACTCCTTATAGTCAATGTCTTAGAGATAAATACATTTTAGCTTTAAATTAAATACAAAAATTAAAACACACAAAACAAAGGAAACCCACATTAGACTAATGAACAAGTCACATCAAACACAGAAACTTAAATGAGGAAGAATGTTTTTTTCAAGGACTGGTGGTAGGGTCCTTATCAAATGCTTTCCTCTACTTCCCGTTGTAATCTTAGTTCAATTTGTTAATATTAAAAAATAAAGTCATTAAGTGTCCCAACCATATTGTTTATATTACTAGGGATTCTTATATAGAGATATAGTTGAAAAACATTTAAGAAACTATTTACATTGACTTCTATATTTCCCTTTTCTCTAATTCTTTTCATATGCGCTATTGGACATTCTATTTATAGAAGAGAATCTCAAAGAATCCTTTAAATGTTACTCAGAAAATAAAAGCCATTTCTGCTCAATGTACAAGGCACTGTCATTCCACAGTATGATAATTTTGATCATATTTCCCGTTATTTATAGTTAGTTTTTGCCACATTATCTCTCATTTTCTCATAATTAGAGATATTTATCCATATTGTTAAAGTTCAGAAATGTTTATTGCAGATATAAAAAGTATATTCTTGGTTTTTCATTTATTATGCCTCCTAATATTGTTTTGCTTATAACTTATATTTAATTTGACTTATATCTAACTTAGATAGACTACTGGGCCAACTGCCTTTAAAAATCAGGCCTTTTAAGTCATAAGTTACCAAACGGTAGGTGAATCAGGGAAAGGATATGGGGAAAATAATGTTCCAATGTGGATAGTATAATATAGATTGAAGCCATTTGTATGCTCAATTTTATATCTGCATAAAGTTAAAGGATAAAAGATGAGATCCAATGCATGGCAACTCATTTCTTATACACTGTTTCTTACTCATCTGTCTAAAGTAATGATGAATTTGAGTCATATAGGATGGTTGGCCTAAGTAGGCTTTCTAGATGTATACCAAATTTAGGAAGGATCATTATGAACACCTCTCAAAGTAAGAAGCTCCCCCAAAACCCTAAGATTGACAATGAGAGTTCATTCTATGGACTGATAGAAGACTAAACATGACTAAATGAAAGGACTTTGGAAAATGGTAAACAGGATTCTTATAATAATCTTTGATAATTCTCTTATATTTTATTATAAATAAAAATCTTAAATATTGACTGATGACTGGTTATCATTAAGAAATAATTACTGAGTTAAGTTATCACATAGCTGAAAGATATTGAAAGTCGGAGGTTGCATTTATTTCAGATCATAGCTTTCTCAGAGTTCTTTGTTTCAAATCCTCTGTTATGCTGTGATTTTGCTGATGTAAATAAATCATTCTTTTGGTATTGGGACTTACTTAGTGAAAAAAAATAGGAGTTACAAGAATAAAGACTCTATTTTAGCCCACTACAATCATCTGATAGTTTTCAAGCAAACATACCAATATAACCTGAGGTCTACACAGTAGTAAAGGCCCAGTAAGTTCATGGAGGGAAAATCAGCTTGTAGAGAGGCCATTCTTAAAGGGGAAGTTGAGAGTGTGGGAGGGACTAATCTGCATTCTGTGACTGCACACATTTTTTCCTCTTAAAAATTTTAGCAACAGACTCTTTCATAAGTTAAACACATGCAATAAAAGTCTTAACAATATAAACAAGAAGAAAAACCAGGCTCCTTTAGTTATGAAGTCATAAAAGTTATATAAAGTCTAGCCTTTGATTCTATCATACTTGAAATAGATATTGATTTAAAATTCATATATTCATTGCCGTTCTTTTCAATTTCTCCACTTCTATTTTCCTTTAAACATCTAAACAACGTGACCTCATTGTTTTCCATTGGGCTTTTTTTTTTTTTTTTTTTTTTTTAACATTGGCTGGGATGATTGAGATTCAGGAATGTGGGAAAATGGATTCCCAAACCACGTCCCTCCTCTTTCATTCTGAACTGTAATTTTTGGCTTGGCTTGAATCACAGTAATCACATTTCAGCCTGAATCCTCTGTAAAGTGATCTTTCTTAAACATTTCTTTCACTCATCAAGGGATCAGAAACAAAGCCATTCTAACCTTTCAGCAAAACACTTACAAGCAGCTTTTTACAAAGAAGTCGCAAGAGGTAAATTTCCTTTAAAATTGTTTGAAAAGTGTACATTTTCAGTGCCTTGCTGTAATTTTTGTGAATCTTGTCATCTGTATGCCATGAGCTCCAGCAGCTATTTTAATCTGTTTTTGTTTGCAATCCATTTGGTGTCCACCCAAGGAAATGCAGGTGATTCTAATTAACTTACTGCTGAAGATGTAGGAAAAGAAACCTCAATTGTGTTACACAGAATTATACACTTAGAACATTTCTTCTATTATGTGTAGCACATTATTAATGAAAATGATTATGTGAGTATATTTCTTACCTAAATTAATTGCTATTTTCCTCTCTCTCTCTCAATCAATCAATGAAGCTTATGGTACAAGAAAAAGCCACACACATACACAAATACTCAGACACAATACAGACCTCAGGAATACTTGCCAACTTTTATTTAACAAGAGTAGCAACTTAAAAATAACATTATTTTTACTTTGTGCAACATAGTTTAATATCTGAAATAACCCTGTTCCAATAAAAACCTATTGAAATACTCTCAGGCCTCACTCTGCCCTGAAGGTAAAAGTGATTAATTGAAAGATTTTGGCAGATCTCCGCTCACCACCAAGGCAGTTTAATTTAGAACACATTCAACCATTTCTCAGTGTCTCTGTGTTGGTGGAGCATAACTTTTGATCTTCTTTGGGGAGGTGGTTGTAATTCAGACCCTTTGGCTAGCCACTTCCTGGAGGTTTTCATGGCTGCCTCTGCTAAGCACTCAGGTAAAAGAGGGCTCTTCTATACTCTCTTGTGGGTTAGTAAAGCAAATTGCATGCACAAAGGCAGGATATTTCTACAAACTTGTCCAGGCACATCAACAGCATCAATATTCTGTTTAAACACAGACAAAATGGTTATTTTCAAATTTTTGGTGTTCTCTGCAAATTTTGAGAAATTCTGTTATCAACAGACACTTTCCCAAAAATGGAGAGGATCCTAATCTCAATCCTGGATGAAGTTGGAAAGTCTAAGCTTTCTGGTTTCAGGAAATATAAGTAAGTTCACCATTTCCATTTTGAGAACACAAGATACTTCTCAGTGGGAATTGTTAATACTTCTGCTAAACAGATATACGAAAATGGGCATATTCCTTCTTATGTGGTATAGAGATCTATGTTAAATTGTGACAATCAAAGGCAAGATAAATTTTAATATATATTGGATAGCTATCCCTTCAGTTCACAAAACTACTCTCTGCATGATTTGATAAATATTGATTAAAAACCATCTAACAATGGAATGAAAGTCATTGAAGACAAAGTAATAAACATGCAGTCTTGGATGGAGAATAGTCTTATACACATATATGCAACATATAATATGCATTGATATGCTAGCAGTGATTATCTGTGCAGTGTGATTATAAACATGTTTTTAAAAATTATTTTACTAGCTGGTCGCAGATGGCTCACACCTGTAATTCTAGCTAATCAGGAGACTGATATCTGAGGATTGAGGTTCAAAGCCAGCCCAGACATAAAGGTCCATGAGACTCTTATCTCCAATTAACCACCAGAAAACTGGAAGTGGTGCTGTGGCTCAAGTGGTAGAGTGCTTGGCTTGAACTACAGAGCTCAGGGACAGAGCCCAGGCCCAGAGTTCAAGACCCACAACTGACAAAAAAAGAAAAAAATATTTTATGTATTCTCAAATATTTTAAAATATATCCCTTTTTCATACCTCTTCATATATACATGTATTAATCTTATGAACAAATAACAGTAGTATTTACTGCTAAAATATTATGCCATAGTTTATGAACAAATAACAGTAGTATTTACTGCTAAAATATTATGCCATAGTTTATGCTTCTTAGTTTTGAAACTTACATTGGAATTGTATTCTCACAGGCTGAATTGAAAAATACTTGGAAAGTATCATAAATCTACTCCATATGCTTTAATATTTCATATCTTTAATTTAGCTGGAACATAGTTTAAGTTATGAAATCAGGTTCAAAATCTTTGGGGGCACACAGAAGAAGTTTCCAGTTTTAAGTGCCTTTATGAACTATGTTATTATTAGACTCATTTTGCCCAAGTATGCAAAAAATATGGTTTAGAGTTGAAAAGATATGGTTGTTTCCCTACTTAGAATATCTGATTCTCCCTCAATAATTAATAGTATTGCTATGCATGATCTTAGGTCCCATACAAAAAAAATACAGTTAAAAGCCAAAGGATCGTACTTGAGGTTGCCTTTCTTAATTTCTGTCATTATAATATTGGTCGAAAGATTATTGGAGGTTCCTTTTAGTGGTCTAGGAGAATCCTATCTTCTTAGCTTCATTCTTGACAAGATTAGAGTTGTAAGCTATCTAGCAAAGTATTATATACCGTTTAGTTTTACTTAAAGCACTACTTGTTGACTTAAAAGAAGGGAATTCCAATACCAATTGCTTCCTTATTTAAAACTCATCTAGCACTGGTCTAATACAAACCAGATTTCCTGCTTCTGGGTGATTTTGACACATAGACCTACATTGAAAGTCTTACTGAAATATGTGTACATATACATATATACAATATATGTATATATAATTATGTATATTTAGCTTCTGTTATTCCTATTGAATGTATTATTATGAAAAATGGTATATTAAACTATGATGCTTTACATATGTTGTTGTTCATTAATATAATATTTATGGAGTACCTCCTGATATATATTGATTTTCTAAATGGTGAGAACCTAAATTACAAATAAAATTCATGTATTCCTTTATGTGAAATATAAAGAAAGAATATCCTCACTTTTCCATTTCTCCAAGGGCTAGAATGTTTGAGTTTTCAGAATTATATTTCAAAAATTCACAGTCATGGTAGGGGGAAAACAAAGGAGGAGGTAACAATGCTCGATAGGAAATATACTTATTACCTTACTCATATAACTGTAATCCCTCTGTACACTATTTTTACAATAAAAAACATAAAAAATTCCACAATCAGTCCCAGTAGTTGATTCTTGAAGTGCTATTAGAAAGTAGAAATGAAAGACTATCAGACTGAAAGTCTAGATTTTATGCCTTTGGTCCTCCACATAAGTCTTAAGATTAATAATGGAGTCTATATTTTAGATATATTTTTCAGAAATGTAGAGAGATAATTGTTTTAAAATACATCTTCACACAGTTTTACTTGTGTCTAAAATTCTGCAATTAGAATCTTATTACCTTGGCTTGACACACATGGAGAGATTGCTCATCAAATATCAGTAATCATATGAACTTTAATGTAAGCTAATTTGCTACAACCTTCCTTAAGAGCTGACATTAACCAAAAAGAACAAACATACAAGACTTAACTTCAGAAGCATGTGAGATATGAAAAGATGGAGGAAAAGGAGTTAGGGCAATAAAGGATGGGACAGGAACACAAGCAATAAATGATGGGCAGGAACAAAAGAAGAAAGTCGATGCATCATGTTGGATTTAAAGGACTATGTAACATGATCCAAATGCTCACCCTGCTTAGATTTCTTCTAGTTTTAGATATGCCAAGGTACAGGGGAAATAATTCTTCCTTTTGTACTTATGGATTCAGAAAAAGAGAGGGACATTTTTCAGGTTGACTAAATGAAATTAATTTTTAAACATGATTTATTCTTGTCATCATAATATTTTTCAATCATAAGGAAATTATGAAAAATAATCTTTCTTCAAGGACAATTTGTATAATGACTTTCCTTTCAGGTACTGTACTGCTTATATTGAAGTCCTTTAGCCTTTGTAGGCCTTTGTTTTATAGATTTAAATGGCGTGTAGAGAAACACCTTTCCTCCTTGGAATCATGAGATTTCTGACAGCCATGCCTTTCTCTCTCTTTTTTTTTTTTTTAATATTATTTTATTTTATTTGAGAACATACTGTACAGAGGGGCTACAATTACATGGGCAGGATAATGCATACATTTCTTACCAAGCATTGCAGCCTCCTCCTTTGTTTACCCTTCACCTCCCTTCCCAGCCTCCCCCCTCCCCCCACCCAATTATACCCCCCTCCCCTCCCCACCGACATTGTAAAGCTGGTTTTGACATGACATTTTGTACTTCTCATTGTTGCAACAGGTTCACCTGAATCCTTAAACGACTTGTTTGCCCCCATCTCCTCCACATGTTATACTGACATCAAATATAGTGAAAGCGGGGGTTACACTGTGGGGGAGGGACATACAAAGCAACAAAGAAATAATCTTATAAATGCGTTAGAAACATATGCATGAAAGAAATGAAAACATTAAAATACATGTTTAAGGGTTCATTTTCCTAACATCACATTATCTGACCTTTTCTGCTTGACTCATACCTATACTAGATATTGCAAATAAGGGAAACCATGGGACCTATGCTTCTTTGGGCCTGGCTTACTTCACTTAATATAATTTTTTCCAAGCCTTTCCATTTCCTAACAAATGGGGAAATGTCATTCTTTCTGATGGAGGCATAGAATTCCATTGTGTTTTCCAAAGAGCCATGCCTTTCTCTTCTCTTTCGTCAGGCACTGCACCACAGTCCCTGACTTCATGACTTTTCCCACTCCTTTCACTCTTTTGTGCATACTGTATGTGTAGCTGTCTGTGAATGATCACTGGATCCATCTGACATCTCTTCTCTAATGACCTTACGTCTTCCCCAGCAACTCATTTGTCTGAACTAGAGACACATGAGCCTGGACATTGAAAAACTCATGAAGTCCTAGATTTCTAATCTGCTTTCAAGTTTTAAAACAAATCCTAATGAAAGGCTATTATACCCAGGACCAAATGCATTTCTACTAATTCATTGGCTTGAGTATCAAAAGAAAAGAGTGACCTTTCACCTTAGTGAAGAGCAAAGTACACTAAAAGTAAAATTGGAGAGGAGGAGGATACTAAGCTGGGGAACATAGCATGCTTTTAGAAGTAACAATGTGACTTCTTTCCCCCCTTTCTTTGCTTTATCAAGCAAAGGAAACCAAAGCAAAGCAACACAACACAACATAATAAAACCCTTTCTTCTCCAGTGTGTGGAAATATTGTCATAGGAGACAGAAGCCCTCTTCCCCCTCTTCTTTTTTTGTTTGCTAATTTGCTGGACCATTTTAAAGCAGTTACATTCACTTAGTGCTCCAATAAGTGACAAAGGTGTCTAAACTTCAAAGAGAGGTACAATGTTCTTCCCAAGACAGGTTTGCTAGCAGGAGTTTATTAGAGGCCAGACAGGGGTGCAAAGAGACACCATGGAATAATGTAACTCTATAAATGTAAAACAAAAATGAAGGCTAATGTGTGTCTTTGTTCAAATCCAGTTTTGCCCCACTGAAAATTTCATTGACATGTTCTCAATTGTTTTCTCATGGTTTCAAATTTTCATACTCCCTCCAACTTTAAGCGTGTTACCTGCCAACATCATGTTTTTCTAAAAATAGAACTAAAAATTCATTATTTGACAATGTCCAAGAAGTAAAAGTATCCCCCGCCACTGCCCATCATCCTGTCAAACAAGACAATGATATTCAATAATGCTGGAATATAGTATAACAAAATATAGCAGACAGGTTATGTTCTTAAGAGAACGTGACACTTCAAACACTTCACAAAATAAAATGGTTGTTTGTAAACTTGTATTTTTGTGCCTCCCTTAGAGAATTCAGTTAAAGAAGTGGCATTGTGGCTCAAGAGGTAGAGCGCTCTGAGGAACAGGATTCAGGCCCAGAGTTCAAGTCCCACCATCCACAAAGAGCTGGGGAGGTGGCTCAGTGGTAGAGCGCTTGCCTTGCATGCCTGAGGCCCTGGGTTCGATTCCTCAGCACCACATAAGCAAAAAGAAAAAAAAGCTGGAAGTGGCGCTGTGGCTCAAGTGGTAGAGCGCTAGCCTTGAGCTGAAGAGCTGAGGGACAGCGTCCAGGCCCAGAGTTCAGGCCCCCACGACCGGACCCCCCCCCCCAAAAAAAAAAGAGAGAATTCAGTTAAATCCTGTCTGAATTGTGGCTTTTTTTTTCTACATTTTTGATAACGGAGTATTTGATTTAAATTAAGTATATGGAATTAATTTATTCTAATCATTATATATATTTTATTCTATAATTTTATCTGAAAAATACTGATGATTAATCCTTTGTCTTTAAATGAAGTATTATTTAATTGTTAAACATCACCATATTTGAATCTATAACTACATGGAGTAAATATGATCAAGATTTATTATATTAACTTGTGATCCTGTTTCAGAGTCACTGATTGTTGCTTTTTGGGCATGAAGCTCTATTTTTTTCTGTTGGATTCTCAGAAATACATGGTCAATCTACACACTATTTTAACCTAGAAGAGCTCATTTTTAGTGTTAATAAAGTTTCTATCTTACTAACTTTTTCCTTATGTAGCATTTTCACTAGTTCACCTAGGAAGGCATCCTCCATCCATTAAAAATTCTTGTAAAACGAAGCCTTTCTGGTGGGACAGGAATTTGAATTGAAAACATGACATACATATATCAGGGCAAGGATTAAAAGATGAACATTATACGTGAGGAAACATTATAAGAAGGTTTCACTATATTAGTTTTTCCAAGACAGTGATCCAAGTCAGTCTTGGATTATGTGTGAAAAGTAAGAACTTTATACTATAACAGGTGCTGGCAGGAAACTCCCATTAAAGCTTATGGAAGTTATGCCTGTAAAGTCTTGGCATCTGAGAAAATGCTTTCATAAGAATGTATTATGCATCAGACTTTTCTCACTAGAAAAACAATGTGAGGTTGTGAGTACTTAACAATATTCCTCTTCACTGTTTTGTGAATGCTATCCTTCAGTGATGACATCTTTGCTGGCCTTGTGTTATACATGAAGTGCATTTCAGCCTTCATTTCAGCACCTCAAACGTGCATTGTCTTCAGTATAGACAATAGAAATATTGGCCTGCCATCTGCTTGTCCTATTGAAAGCATAAGTTTGAAACTATTTTCTCTCACTTGAGTTGATGGATTTATACAATCCATCCACATTCTGAAGACTGTCTCTCTATATGACGCATAGAAGACAAGACACTTCTGGAGATGGAAATACAGACTATGGAGTATTGGGTGATAATTAATGTAGGCTTAGTTGGCACATATGTTGGAAAGAACTAACATTATGTCTGGCACATCCTGGGAGCTTAATAAACTGCATCTTTACTTTACTTACATAAATTAACTTGTATCTATTTGACCACATCTTCAAAGAACAACGATATAATTCTTTGAACAGGAGTGTCCTTATTCTAGCATTAACAGGTAAGTTATTTTTCCAATCAAACTGTATTTTCTAATGGATTAAGTCTAGAGATTAAATATTCTTTCATTTTAGTTTGCCAGCTGGACACAACTGAATGAAAATCTCTATCTTGCAAATATTCTATTTATAAAAAATTTGATTTGCTTCTAAGGGTCAGGTTTAAAACTAAGATAAAAATTTAGATTACAATGTATGGTAGATAGAGCTCACTGACAAGAATCAAGAGCCTATGCATATTCAAACACGTAATTGCTTAAATATTACCAAATACTGCTTTATTTATATTTTATTGTATAAATAATTGCATTACTATCTAGAGGTTTTTTGTACATTTTTTAT
Organism: Dipodomys merriami; assembly: GCF_024711535.1. NCBI lineage: Eukaryota > Metazoa > Chordata > Mammalia > Rodentia > Heteromyidae > Dipodomys > Dipodomys merriami. Next base: position 68,926,336 of record NW_027202270.1, read on the forward strand.
TGCAAATATACTGTACAGAGGGGTTACAGTTACATGAGCAAGGTAATGAGTACACTTCCTATTGAGCACTGGTCCTGGGGCTTGATCTTCATTTACTCAGGCTAGCACTCTACCCCTTGAGCCACAGCGTCATGTCCAAATTTTTCTGATTAATTAGAGATAAGGGTCTCATGGACTTTCCTGCCTGGGCTGGCTTTAAATCACAATCTTCACATCTCAGCCTCCTGAATAGTTAGGATTACAGGAGTGATCCACTGGCACCTGGCTACTATCTATTTTTAAGCATGTTTTTCAAGTATCTATGTGTCTGTCTATCTGTCTATCTTTCTAGGAAAAAATGTTTAGGGTAATAAAGTTAGAATAGAGAACACACACAAATACACATAAAACCACTTGCATGTATACCGATATCACCCTAGGCAATGTGCCAAAGTGTGGTCTCTATAAGGAAGATTTTGCTTGAGGCCATTAGCAAACTAGCTTACCACCGCACTGCTCTGTCCACTTCTTGCTACATGGTTCTTTGCTGTATCCTGAGCTTCCTCTTCTAACGTGAGGGAACATTTCTTCAGACTGTTTTATTGCCAATAGATTTTTACTTTGTATGATGAAATGAAGCAAGGGACTGGTTTCATTAGAAGAAGAGGTAAACAGAGCATTAATTAAATTTGCTGATGATACTAAATTGGGAGGAACTGTGGACATCTGTGAGGACAAAAGAATCATACAAATGGACTTAAGGAGTTTAGAAATTTGAGCAGGAAATAATAAAATGAGATTCAGACTTGAATAATGCAAGCTAATACATTTGGGAAAAGATAATCAGAAACATGGTTATTCTGAGGATGGTAGATGCCTGGAAAGTGGCAATGGTGAAAGAGAGCTAGGGGGCGATAATGAGAAAATTATATACAAACTTACAGGGAAGAAGGCACTATTTATGCATAATTTTTTGAACCAGAAAGATGATGGTGCTATTCTTATGACATTAGTATGCTAGAAACTATCATGTTAGCTTTGGTTGCTTAAATCCCTCAGGTTTCTGATACAATTTAACACACATTGCTGAGAGACTGGCTTCTTTGTATTAAGCATGACACCTGCAGCGAACATTAGAATTTGCCCCATCCTATTGCAATTATTGCTAGTACAGTTTACCATATAAGTATAGATACATATCATGTGACACTGCAAAAGAAATTAAAAAGAATACCTTATTCTCACTTTTAATGTGATTTCCCTAACTTCTGGATAATATGGTTGCATATGTTTAAAGAGATATTTAACTGTGTCTTCCAGCAGTTTAATGACTCTTCAGTCAATGACTCTTCTGGTTATCATTTACCTATAAATCCATCTTTATAGGTAAATGATAAACAGAAATCTTGAATGATATGAACTATCTCTTCATTCATGATGCATCCATCCCCTGCCACATCTCTGTGAAGACAGAGATAAAGTAGACATCTTTGCTAGAGTCAAGGCTCACATTCTAGCTGGAGGAATGACAAGGAAAGCATCCATTTAAATCCCAGGAAATAGAGGGTGTGGTAGGGAAAGCAAAGCTGTCATAATACACTGAGAAGGCAGTAGTTCAGATCATTATGTGTTGGGGGAGGGGAGGGGGCTAGAGCAAATTAGAGAATTTTCTTTCAAGAAAGAGAGGTGGCTTTCACACTATTTGTAAAGATGTGCTAAGTGTACAATTGTGATGAGATTTCTAAAGTGAAGAAACAGCACATGGAAGGAATAAAGGCCTTTGGAATCCTTGTAATTGACATTCCTGGTAGAAGCAATTTCTGCAGACACTTCACATGGGCCATGTGCTTACATTTTTTAGTGGGAATAATCAGTGTGAAGCTCTGTTTATTCTGATAAGGAAGAAGTACCATTAAAGGGTTCTAAGAAGAAACTCCGTGTTTATGAGCACTCGACAGCATTGGAAGAATAGGAAAACACACACACACACACACACACACACACACACACACACACACGGGTAGGAACAAAGGCAATGTTTCATTATGAGATTTGTCTCAATAAAATTATGGTGTCCTAGTCAGAGCCATGGCAGGTGAAGAATCACTTTCAAGATACAATAAGAAAGCAGAGATGATAAGATTGGTAAAGAACATTGTCTGCAATGAGAGATAGAAAAAAAAGCTAAGAAGTTCAATATGTTTCTAGGGAAAGGAGAAAATAGGCTGTGGTATCTATGAACATGCTAAGAAGTAAGGAAGAACATGATGGATACTGATGACTTCAGCTTGAAAAAGTACAATTTTGGGGGACGGAGAAGAAATTCCAGAAGAGTAGATCCTAGACAGGAGGTCTAAATGGAAAAAGCAATGTGAGGAGGTATTCACATATGGAAGCACTGTAGTTTGTGGATGACTGAAGGAAACATGGAAGTTTTAGGTATGACTGAGATCACTCTGACAGACTGAGTAGCATGAGGTGGCAACATCAAGAAGTGAAACCAGAGAAAATAAACATTTTTATTGGTTTCAATAGCTAGGTCAAGCAAGAGGTCCCACTGTTAAAGTGTACAATTTCAAATGCATGGGGAAATACCCATTCTAAAGACAAAAAGGAAAGAAAAAATACTGCTCACTTTAGTGATTACAATATTGTCTTTTGGGTCATCGCTGCTCTGTAGGAGGCTGATAAATTCAGGTTAACCCTAATGGCCAAAAATGTAAAATGTTGCAAAAGAAGAATCATTAAAGTAACAAAAACAAAAACAATAATAGCACAATTCTAATGACATAGGTATAGTAAAAGACTTTATAGAGCTTTTGATAGTACCAGCAGTTCAACTTTTGTCCTCCATCAAGTAAATTTGGAGAAAATGAAATCAATATTCATGCCAGAACTCAGGGTATTGATATCCTGTCTTCATTAGCTTAAATTGACATGCTTCTCTATTGATCATGTATTTCTTACTGCAAATTCTTTGACACACTCTTTTAACTCAAAAACATTGTCATCAAATAAATACTTCCTGAGAGGGACATAGAAAACAAAAACTGATTCAGGAAGGTGAGATACTCATAAGGAAGTAAACTAATACTGAACAACACTAACATGATATTCTAACTCTAAATAAAAAGAAAATGCTGTAAGCTCAACTTTCAGTGTGGTTATGGGAACTGAGCCTGTGCCTGACCATTCGCAGGCACATCAATTATAAGTCATAGTTACCATTCAATTACTTGATTAAAAACAGCAGGCTATTGGTGTTGAAACAATGCCTAATGGGATATGACTTCCTCTGATGAAAATGAGTAGAGAATGGATATGCTAGTAGCTGCTTGGATGGTTAACTTAAATGGAATATCCAAAAATTGATGAAAATAAAATCTTTAAGGAAACCTAACTTCAATTGTTTAGCATAGCTGGGTATTGATGGAAAGATAGTACCTTATTGAACAATTTAACATTTTCTCACCACGAGTAGCCTTGTTTAAATGATCAAAATACAAATTTCTGAGTATCATGAAGCTGCTTTTATCTAATAACTCTTAACCATGTTTCTTTTTTATAGTTTCCAGCATGTATAAGTGAGTCACTAGCCAGAGACTTTCCAATGATGATTGAAGCAATGTAGAACATTACAGGTCTATTTATTCACTAGTTATAAAGAATCCTTCAGTATCAGCCACTGTGTGAAGAGTTCACTCATACTTGAGGAGGGGGTGGGGGAAGCTATGTATTGTAGGTAATCTAAATTTTCTTCTGTAAGTTATTTTATCACTCTAAAACACAGCATCTTTCTTTCTTTCTTTCTTTCTTTCTTTCTTTCTTTCTTTCTTTCTTTCTTTCTTTCTTTCTTTCTCTCTCTCTCTCTTTCTCTTTCTTTCTTTCTTTCTTTCTTTCTTTCTTTCTTTCTTTCTTTCTTTCTTTCTTTCTTTTTAAGAGTGAACTATTACACAGTGGACTGATAGCCTTCTATAAACTCAAAAGTTATTCCAGGTTTATCATTTAAGATCTGTTTTGGGTTTGCAAAGTTTTTCTTCTCAAAATGCCTTGCCTTTTGTGTTTTTCTATCTGATTATTTGTTTTGTGACCCGAAAATAGAACATGGTTTGAAAAGTATAAAATCAGGAAAAATTAGATAAAAGTAGAAAAAGATTATTTTTAACTCGAGAAAAACATTCTTAACGCAATAACCTGTTGCACTCTAAGATAACCTCCAAAGAATTTAGAGAAACTTCTGAGATCTGAATCTTTCAGGAAATAGATAAATTACTATCCAGTACTCTGTACAGGGTAAGATGTTATGTTCAGTGCAAGCTATTATAGCTATTTTATCTAGAATCTGTATTTCTTCTGATATCTATGTATCTACTATCTGTATACATATATTTCTTAGTCTACAAGTGTATGTCTTTTAGTCTGTTTTCCTCTATAAACAAAATACAACTTATTCTCTCAGTCTATATATGCAAATACATATGATATTATTAAAGATCAATGCTTAAGTTGGATACTTCATTTGAAAGTAAAAATTCCCTGGAAAATGCCATTGTTCTTTGGATATGTTTGAAAGGAACATTATTTACAATGGGCCAAAATGAATATATTGTAGTTTCAGGTTAATTTAGCTTCCTGAGATAACCAAAGACTCCTTAATTATTAATTTTTATGTTTTAAGGAAATGTTTATCCAAAAGTAACAAGTAGAGTCTTGTTCTACCAGTAACTAAAACTATTCTGTCTCAGAACTGAGTGAAAATAAAGTGGAAGTTATGATGATTTTTTATTTTTAATAAATAGCTCACAGTATGTAACAAAGATAAACCCATTTTTGAAAAACTGAAAGTCCACTTTTGACTCTCAAGGCAATAAATATTTGAACTATTTTTTAGTGCTTTTTAAATTTTTATTATTCATTTTGTTCTTGCCTTTTTGAAAACCTGAAAGCTTTCCAAATACATGTAATTTTTTCTTCAAATTTTGTAAACATTTGTTTTCAGACTAAAACATCCTGCCAACTTTCAGACAAGATTATTTTTAATGGTTGAATTATTAACTTCTGAATAGTATAAGACCTTTTAATGAAAATCTCTCAAACCCAGAACTCCCATCTTGTTAATGACAACCACCATAGGATATTTTAGAGTATTGTATCTTGATATGTTGACATGTTAATATCATTTTAATTCTACATTCACAATAAGAAGTTAATTGCCTAGGGTCTTGATATTGGTTTCAGATCAACAGACTCCAAGGGAGGTTGGAAACTAGGCTTAGGCTTTTCTGAGAAAAGATATTATTTATTTGTATGCGTTAGGGATTGTAAGTGTGGGGACATCCCCGACTAATTTGACTAGATCCACATTGCTGTCTGTTAGATGGTGGTTGAATTGCACATTTACTCCTAGGTGAACTTTCGTTGTATTTAAGCTCTCTTTGTGTAATTATTTTAAAAGACTGTTGTGTATATTGCTAGATATAGATAAACTGCATCAAATATCATTAATCAGTGAAACAATACAAAACATTTCTGTATGTACAATTTGTGGTCAGTGCATGCTGTCCATTGAGTAATGTGACTCTCACTCATTGAAAGAAGAAGCAAGTATCAGGTAACTATGGCCAAGATGGCAGCTGGTTTCCTAGTTTGTCTTCTCTTCATTACAGACCTCACACACATGTCTTTTTGTTCTCATTTGTTTTCTTAACTGAAAAACTCAGCTTCTCCCCTTCTTTCTACCTTGTCATCTCTGATTTCTGTTGGTTGTCTTTTCCTGGTTTTTCTTTTTGTACTCTTGCTGGCTGTTTCCTGTTTACTCTTTTTTGATTTTGTCTTCCCCTCTAGCCCTGAATGTGGCTTTCTTACAGACACAGAGGCCCCAGCATGACTACCCAAAAGAGCCAATTCCAACTTGGACCCTACACAACACTACTGCTGTCAGGAAGGTGGCTGTCTTTGTGGCTGCATTAAAATAAAACAAAACACAAAACACCAACAGCACTAAACTGGTCTTAATTTTAACTCAGAAAGAAAAACTAAGTTCATTTTCAGTAAACACTCATGGAGCTTCTTTGAGGATCATCTCTATTGTAAATGCATGTAGATGCCTAGCTCTAGGCATGCAAAGCAAGTATTAAAAAAAGTAGGTCACTGCCCTCAGAAACATTTTGGTTCAGTCCACAAATATTCCCTTGGGAAAAAGAAAAAGTGCTTATCTTGTATTCTTGATTTTTTAAGCATGTAATTTTTATCAGTTTGTTTTGTTTTTGTTCCTTTTTTTCACTCACTGCTTATAAAACTAGCAAGCAGAAGTCTCTCTGGAACAAGATAGAATCATAAAAGTTTTCAAAAATCTCATCAGAAACTAAACAGTACAAATTGCACATTCTTCATGGAAGTATCAGTGTTTAATATGTGCCTGCATCCAACTATAATAGATTATCCCAAAGTGGGAAAGAATGAGCAGTGTATAAAACCAGCAGCACTGGGATCACAGCTTGTGTAGAGAAAGCAGTAAGATTGGCACTTTAGGGCTCTGGGTTCTAAGGCAGCAGGAAATGGCAATGTAAAGTTTTATGTTTGCAAGAAAGCACTCAGTAGTATTTTGAGAGGCACAGTTGTTCACAAACAGAGCACCAGGAAAACTTTATAACAACAAACTTCATATGTCTCAGCAATATTGCTCTATTATAATCATGCTTGTTATTTGTATAAGAAATACACACATGAGCATGCCTCACTGAGCTTGTAAATCAACGCATATAGAACAAATACTTGTCTACTTTAATATGGTCCTTGTTATGAAGTTTTCTGAATTAAATAAAGATATTGGTGATGAAAGGTATAACTATTTTTGTGAGAGAAACAAACATGTCCAAATAAATATTCATGAAATACAGATTTCACTTATAATGTCCTGAGCCTGGTAATGTGACATTATCTCAAATTTCATGTAATAGTAGAGAAATCCCCCCCCCAAACCAATTAAGGTAAAAGAATAATTTTAGCCATTCTTTTTTTTTCCAAGTTGCTATAATCTACCCAGAGATAACTAATTGTTCAAAGTAAACATTCCACTGAGACCACAAAAGGAATCCATTACACAAACATATAATTCACAGTCATTTTTAGTGGGTTGTAAACAGTTTGGAATGAGTAGAAAATGGGACAAAAATCAAAGTGAGCATTTTGAAATGAAAAAGTGTTTGCTACAAAAGGTCAGTCCCTTTGCTTGGCAAAGTATGTAGAAAAGCCTGGGAAAATGCTGATCACACAAGCAATGAGGGAATTTTAAAGCCAACAGTCTCCTTGTTTCTTTAAACAGACATCGGAACCTATAACTGGATCCTGTCAAACAAACGACAGCAAAAAAAAAATATAACAGCTGCTATGAAGTCAAGTTGCGAGATAAAGTTTTTGAGGCTAAGGACCTTCTCAGAAGTAGACTAAAGGTCTTTCTTAAATCCTTAAGCAAGGTTATAGATCCCAGGGTGGCTTTCAGGCATTAAGTCAAATATGTAACTTTGTGTATCATTCCTGTCATAGTCTTTCTGTGGTTCAGAAAAAAGCCAGAGAGGACAAACTGCTTGTTGATTAGCATTTGCTGAGACACATTGCAAGCAAGCTTAAACCTGGAAGTCACCATATTGCTTTAAAGATTTGTGGTACATGGCATGTAATGTAAATTTTGCCATCTTAACTGTTTTTGAATGTGTACTTCAGTTACAGTTAAGTATGTTCAAATTGTTGTGCCACATACCTCTAGAAATCACAGACAGTTGCTAAATAGTTTGGAAGCATATTAAGCAGAACTGAAAATTTTGAAAGCCAATCCAAATTATATTAATTTGCTAAAACTGTTACATTTACTTATAAACAAATATTATTAGGTGTAAAAATATGTTTAAGGTAGATTTATGCTCATTCATTTGGTTAACTCTGTTGCTTTATTCAACAAGTCTTCAGTTAAGTACATGTTTGATACTGATTGAGAGAAAGTGCTGGCTTCTTATTTATGATGTGCCTTTTAGTGTATCTCACACAAAAAAGGCAAAGTTTTTCTTCATATTGTACTGTTGTTGTACTGAGGTTAAAATGGACATGTATATTTACTTTTCAAAGTTTATTATCTATCTTGCTCTTTTTTTGGCAGTATTAGGGTGTCAACTTATGGCTCATGTTGCTAGGCTGGCCCCTTATCCCTTTAACCATACATATAACCCTATTTTCTGTCTTCTTATTTGAAGATAGGGTCTCTTTTCCCATTCAGATATGATCTTGAGCTTTGATCTGCCTCCTTTAAGCTTCCAGATGTTGCTGGGATCATAGCATCTTGTTACCCTCAGTGAAAATGGAGTCTTGTGGATTTTTCTGCCCAGTCTGTCCTGGAACTGTGATCTTCCCAATTTAGGCATCTCCCATGGGCTGGGATGACAAGCTTATGTGACTGTTTGGTTATGGATTGCTGAGTCTCACCAATTTTTCTGCTCAGGCTAATCTTAAACTATGATCTTTCCTCCCATTCTTAGCCTCCTAATTATCTAAGATTACAGGCACGAGTCACTACTCCCTGGCTGCTTTTCTATAATTATAGTGGTATTAGATCTTATAGCATGTATTCTTTTCTCTCAGAGCACATATCACTGTCTACTCTAACATATACTCATATTCAAGTGTATCTGTTTAATGGCTATTTCTCTATATTCTCAGTTGGTGGCAGAAAGAACAGCACACAGTAAGTACTCAATAGCTACTTGAGGCCTAAATGCAACATATTGTTGGCATCTATATCTTCATTTAACCAATATTCAGTGCTTACAATGTGTCACATATCAATGTAAGCTTCTTTTCAATACTAGGTTTTCACAAAAGAGAGTTAATCCTTTATATACATTGCATAGAAGGAATTATAACTTGAGAGTTGACTACTTAGTACACCAGTTTAGACAATATATAAATATTAAATTAAAAATACATAACATATAATTAAATTAAATTTATATAAAATTTAATATATCCAATTCATTTTCTAAGGCCTTTGTCTATATCAGACATGACTGAGATCACTTTTAAGTAAGCAATTTTTATAGACATGTATTTTCATTATAAAGTATATAATGTGTTCTAAGAAGAAATAGAAAATTGAGTTCTCACTTCTTATACCTATATTACCACCAATATGTCACAGTACATTCCTCTACATGTTTGTTATCCCAATCTTTAAAGAAGTATCAGCTGGGTGCTGGTGGCTCACACCTGTAAACAGATCTACTCAGAAGCTGAGATCTTATAACAGGATCAAGGCCAGTACAGGCAAGAAACTCAGGACATTTTTACCTCCAAGTAACCAGCAAAAATTCATGGGGTATGGATCAAATGGGATAGTATCAGCCTTGAGCACAAAAAAGCCAAGTGAAAGTGAGGCCATGAGTTCAATTCCCAGCACACACACACACACACACACACACACGCACACACACACACACACATGCACTCACACACATGTGCACACACAGAGCGACAAATGATTTCATAATTTTTTGTCATTTTAGCAAAGATAAGAATGAAATATTTGCTGAATGTATTTCCCAAAGCATTTTTTTGGTAAGGAAACACTTAAATTGAGATTTTTTCCACTGGTCAGTTATGATAGCTTATCATTCTGCAGTAAAGCAACGCCGAATGAACCACCAAGGTGAGCTATAAAGACAGCCACATTCTTTATCACTCCATCTTTCAAATGTCTGAAACCACAGAGATGACTACAGTTGGTGAAGAGGAGAGTGCTCTGGTGTTCAGAGGAAAAAGAGAACCAAGTTTAGGTAAAGATATATGCAGAATAAGTTTTTTTCCCCAAATTGTTTTACATTGTCTTACTAATGGATTTTCTTCTAAGCATATCTAAAAGGTACAAATTTAAAAAGCTAACTGACATTACGTTACTAAAAGTAAATACAGAATGCATATCATGCCAAGTACTGAGAAGAATTTTCCTGGGGAGAATAAAGTAGTATGAAAAGTTTCGTTCTGTCATATTGCAAGCAGTAAAATGAATGGATGAATGAATGAATGAATGGAGTTATCTGTCTTCCTTATAACACTTCATTTTTAAGTCTAGCATGTAAGTAGCACTTATAAATACACCTAGAGTTTATAGTTGAGATTTTTAAAGAGAAAATAATCTCAAGAGAAAAGAGAGGAAAGGACTAAATCTTCCTCTTCTTCCCCCTCCTCCTCCCCCTCCTCCCCCTCCTCCTCCCCCTTCCCCTCCTCCCCCTCCTCCCCCTTCCCTTCCCCCCCCTCCTCCTCCTCCTCCTCCTCCTCCTCCTCCTCCTCCTCTTCTTCTTCTTCTTCTTCTTCTTCTTCTTCTTCTCCTTCTCCTTCTCCTTCTCCTTCTTCTTCCTCCTCTTCTTCCTCTTCTTCTAAAGACAAGTGTCAGTGTGCTGCTGTACTGGACTCTAAGGCTATTTCCCCAAGACTATGAGAATTAAACACACAGTTTTCACTAAATGTTCCTTTTCCATATCAGGTCCATAAGAATTTTTCATGATTCTGTAGTTGAGTATCTTGGCTGGAAGAGGATCTGGCCATTAGAAGAGGGGCTGTAGATTTGCTGAGTCCCAGCCCTGCTGAGAGAGTTGGCACCTTTATATGCTACTTCCTAATACCAACTCCTGCATAAAATGTCATCAGAAGCTTACATAAACATTGGACTGAGATTCACATAAATTATTTCTGTCCTGAGGTGCTGTATGCCAGAATTTAGTAAAAACAACACTTTGAGTAAATAGAAGTGGCGTATAAATGTAAGAATATTAATCCAACAAGATGATCATAGAAAAATATAATCAAAAGTACACACTTTAAATCTTACAATGATGTGAGACATTTATCTTGTGCTTCCTAGTTTTTACTGAACATTTCCAGAGAGTTCCCTGAAGCTGACAAAGTGCTTTGAGTTGTCTGTTGCTTTGTGGCAGTATGATGCCTCTGTGTTTCATTAAAATGCTCAGGCATTATTTTAATAATTGTATGTGTGATTAGAGCCTGTTTAGTGCTGGATCTACAAAATCATTTTAAAAGCAAACATTGGGACAATGAAATTTAGTGCTATATACAATTGCTCTTGTCAGCAGAAATATCATCTCACTTTTATTAAAAATCGCCAGCAAAATGACGTGAACAAAAGATACAATTTCTATTCATAGACATTTTCTACTTTACAATATTATACTGTTTGCACACTGAAAGACTGCATCAAACAGGCTGTTTTATTTTTGTGAAGGGTAGATTCATAAATCAAGAGGCATAGAGCTCTTCCTTGTATGTGCATGCATCTTATTACCTGCAGCTTCCCCCAATGTCCTATTTGGATATTTGATCTAATGTAATAGTGCTCACATCATCAGTAAAAATATCTTGGAAATGATGAAAATTTACCTATTGAAAATAATAACACTGTAATTTCTCAGTGACCCATTTTAGCTTCAAGTATTTATTAAATAATAGTTATACCTAAAATATGTACTTGCAAAATTAAATGAAATTGCAACAGACAATAAAAATATATTTCTCTCTAAATTCCAATTGACTTCCTTTCTCCCAGACACCTCTCCTCATGTTTATTCTGCATGTACTGTTTCCTACCCTTTCTCAGTACTCTCCCTTTCATTCTCTGATGTGAGAATATGCTTTTCCCCAAACTACCGTCTTTACCCACCTTCCCCACCCACTCTTTCTCCTCTTGTTAATTCTCTCATTCTCTACTGATCTGGGAATGATCAGATCCCAAAGCTGTCCTTTCAGTATAATTAAAGTATGTATTTCCAGGAGTTGGAAATTGCGGACCATTTTTATTATGCTTTTATAATAAAGCAGGTAACACTGAGAGAATTAAAATGGCCTTTTCCTAGCAGATTACTTGGTAAAGATTGTTTCCCCTTTGGTTCTATTGTTTCAAGAGACTAGAAGCCAGAAATGAGAAAAGGTTCACTAATTCTCTTTTTCTGAAAACACCTCTATCTTTCACATGATATATACGCCCCAAGATCCTGGGAATATGTTGTAAACTTGTAACAGATGGTGATGAAGCCTCACATTTTTATATAATACATTCTTTAAGATTCTGCATCTAGTAATGTATATCTTCCAGGAAAAATGACCTTGAATGAGTGAAGTCATAGTGTGAAAGGAAAAAACATCCCGCAGATAGATGAGCACAGAAATGATGAGTCAATTGGGTTTTATTTTGTTCTCTTCAGTAAGATGAAATAATTTCAGATGAAAAACAATGTTGAACAAGAGAAATCAAAGGTCATTTCAACATTGGAGGTGCATCTGTTAATTGTTCCAGGAAAACTAGCTAGCTGTATTCTGCACTGAATAGAAACGTGGAAGATGGGGTGCCACTGCAAGTTGAAATGCTATTTGCTTTTCTTAGATAATGTTGGGGGCTTACCAAAAATTGTTCTGGCACAACGTCTTCCAGCATGAATGTTAGGGGGGTTCTAACACTGTGAGCGCTGATATTTTATGAATGTTTTATCATTGGCTTGGAAACAAGGAGTTTGCAATTGAATCAACAGTATGTCAGACAGACAAAATATTAAGAAAAAAAAGAATGCTAGTGAGAATTACTAATGTCCCTATTGTAAAAACAAACTGAACTTAATAAGAAATCTGATCCTCTTAACTGATTAACCAAAAGTCAAGTTGTAATTGCGTGGGTTTCCAGACAAATCAAGAGGCTCAATGAACTCAAGTGCTGGTTGTTCGGAGGATGAAGGAATGAAGGCAACTGCTGTATATTCAGTTACTCACCTCTTTTTTCGACAGCTTCAATGCATTGCTTTACAAACCGTGGAACTGTGGAATGTTCACGTTCACACACTGTGTGCAGATGAGAGCCAAAAATTTGATCTGCAAAAGAAACAAAGATGAGGCTTCATTAAAATCCAAGCTTGCGTTGTTCTTTAATTTGATTCTGATTCCATATCTTGTGCATGCTGAAATCTTCATTTTGCACAGGAATTCACTTTTTTGCTTTAAAAAAGCAAAAAGCTTCTGTGGCAGACATACAAAGACCACAAGTCCTTTCTTTATACATCAGGATTCTGGTACCAGAGTAAGAAAGTTAACACCTTTTGGTTGATTAAGCTGGGATGTCTAAGTCATCAATCTGGGCCTTTTGTCTAGAAATTCTTGTCTATAAGTTAACGAACAGGAATTCAGGTAACTTCTCCAAAATAACTGATCTTAATGTTCTTGATCTGAATATTTCCAAAAGATGGATTTTTGTGATTTCCAAGATGATTATTTTATCAGTATTTTAGGACTTTTATTCTGTAGCTCAATGGTATTTGGAAATGCAAATCACAGGACAGGTACTCTGAAAGGAGTGGTTTAGCACTCTGGCTTCCTTCTACTTCTCTAGATCTTTTTTTTTTTAAATAAGATTTTTTTATTGTGAAAATACCATACAGAAGGGTTACAAACACATGAGCAAGGTAATGAGTACATTTCTTATCAAGCATTGTTGCCTCCTCCTTTGTTTTTCCCTACCATGCCTGCCTTCCCATTTCCACAACTACACTTCCCCCTACTTCCGCCAAAGTTGTAAAGTTCATTTTTTGACATAGTACATCTCATTGTTGCAATGGGACCACCTGTATCCCTACTTAAACATTTTGTTTTTTTCCTTCCATTCCCCAAATTATACCAACATCAAATACAGTGAAAACAGGGGTTATACCATGGGGGAGGGACATACAAAGCAACAACAACAAAAAAAATCACCTTATAAATATGTTAGAAACAATTGCAAGAAAGAAAAAAAACACTTATGTTCTTATCTTGGAGTCCATTTTGTTTAACATCATCTTATCTGACCTTTTCTGTTTGTCTCAGATATATACAAGTTATTGAAAATAGCAGCATTATTTACCATAGCTATGATATAGAACCAAGCCAGACGTCCCTCAGTAGATAAATGGATCAAGAAAATGTGGCATATATACACAATGGAATTCTATGCCTCCATCAGCAAGAATGACATTGCCCCATTTGTTAGGAAATGGAAAGACTTGGAAAAAATTATATTAAGTGAAGTAGGCCAGGCCCAAAGAAACATAGGTCCCATGGTTTCCTTTATTTGCAATAACTACTTCTCTAATTCTAAGAATGACCTTTCCCTCAGGGCTCAACTCAGGTCACACTTTCCCCACAAACTCTTGCCTTCCTGACTCAGGTTTTCCTTTTCAGTGACATAGCTTTGTTGGAACACTAGATCCTCAGGATGTTCAGAGGTGAGGCAGAAGATGTCTGCGATCAAAATGGTTTTGCGACCTTGTATCAAAAAAGTTAAACAGATATCAAAATGTGTATTTAAGCAATTTAAAGCTTTTTATTTTAGATCTCTGCATATGCCAATTCATCAGTGAATTTCTGTGAGTTGCTGGAGGTACATTAGTCCTTGAAATAGTTTGAGCAATCCCTTTCTATTTCTGAGAGCTCTCTGCACTAATGTTTCCAAGAACACATACTGTGAGATTCATAACCTAGTGCTTTCTCTTTGGGAACATGATTGATGTTAGTTTGCATTGTATATTTGCAATTATATATATAATATACATATGTATATATAATAATACATAACATATACATAAATATATGTATATTATAAACACATTTTATGACATATATTTATGTATATAACTACAAATATATACTATATATGAGACATACATATATGAATATATGCAATATGTATTCTATATAAAACTATATGTAATATATAGGATATATAAAATTCTATAAATATATACTAAATTATAATTGTAATTTGGATTGGAAATGTCCCCTGAAAGCTCCTATGTTGAAGTCTTCATCCCCAGGTGATAGTACTGTTGGGAGGGGCTTGGATTATGAGGGACTAGATCTAATCAGTGGATTAATTCATAAATGGATTTATAATTTGATTGCATTATAAGAGGTGGGTAGAAACAAGAATTTGGATGTGGTTAGAGGAAGGAGATCTCTGTGGGCCTGCTTTTGGAGGATATATCTTGTCCTTGGCCAATTCCAGTCTCTCTATTCTTTCTTTGGTTTAAGAAAGGTAAGTAGCTTTCCTTTATGAATCATCCAGCTACTCAGCCACACACTTCCACCACCCATTATTGACTTGACTTAGGTCCAAAGCAATGGATCCAGCTGACCTTGAAGTGAAACCTCTGAAACTATGAAGCAAAAAAAAACTTTCCTCCTGTAGTTGATTTTTCAAGAATTTTATCACAGTAAGGAAAAAAAAAAATCAGTGATGTTTTCTCAGTAGATTCGGATTGTCTGAATCTTTACTGTACATTCTAAACACCAGTACTTAGTATCTATTCTGGGACACAGAGATATTTTTAATTTATGGTAAAATATGTGTAACATAAAACTCACCATTATACCCATCTTTAGGTCTATAGTTTCATAGTATTAAGACCATTCATAAAATCATTTAGCCATCACCATCATCCATTTTTACAACTTAACAAAATAGTTTTAATGTTTATTATTACTAAGAATGAAAAGAACATGTGGCAAGGTCACTGTAATGATGTTCTTCTACCTGTTATGCCCTCAAAAATTAACTTCATTGTGTACCTTCCTGTCCACACTATTGCTTCTCATCCTTGCCAAACATGTATCTGCCGCAAGGACTTTGCACTGTGATTTTTTCTGCATCAATCACTATTGCCTTCAGGGCTTTGATTGAATGGCATTATGTAATTTTAACCTTTTCTACCCACTGGTGCCACTTAACACTACTTTCTGTACCACTGTCTCTGCCTTAGTTTTCTTAGCGCACTTATCCCTATCTACTATTATCAGCCAGGCATGTTTACAGCTTAGAATATAAAATCCACAATAGTAAGAACCATATCAGTTATTTCTAATGATCAGCTCCTCAGTATTTAGACAACATTTGGTATATGCTGGGGTTAAGTAAGTGTTTTTTGAATGACAGTATTGTTGGTGGAAGTAACTAAGAAGTAATAGTATAATAGAATGTTGAATGATATATTTTAATAATGGAGGTCTTAAATTGCAATATATGGAACTCAGGATTTTTATGTATTTTTAAATACATTTTTATTGTAAAAATACTGTACAGAGGGATTACAGTTACGTGAGCAAGGTAATGAGTATATTTTCTACCAGGCATTGTTGCCTCCTCCTTTGTTTTGCCCCTACCGTCCCTTCCCTCACACCTCCATAACTGTACTTCCCCTTTTCCCCCCTCCCCACCTAAATTGTAAAGTTCATTTTTCAACATAGTGTTTTGTACATCCCATTGTTACAATGGGTCAACCTGTATCCCTATTTAAGTATTTTGTTTTTTCCTTTTCCCTCCCCAAGTTAGAGAAGTGTATATACAAGATGCAGAGCACCTACATCAAACACAGTGAAAAGAGGGGTTATATCATGGGGGAGGGAATATACAAAGAAACAAAAAAATCACGTGGTACATTAGGAACAATAGTAAGAAAAAAAAACACTGTGTACCAGTCTTGGGGTTCATTTTGCTTAACATCATCTTTTTTTTTTTTTTGTCGGTCGTGGGGCTTGAACTCTGGGCCTGGGCGCTGTCCCTCAGCTCTTCAGCTCAAGGCGAGCGCTCTACCACTTGAACTACAGCGCCACTTCCAACATCATCTTATCTAGTCATATGTACATAGCTTTTGACCTTTTCTGCTTGTCCCAGACATATACTAGTTACTGCAAATAAGGGAAATCATAGGACTATGTTTCTTTGGGTCTGGCTTACTTCACTTAATAAAATTTTTTCCAAGTCTTTCCATTTCCTAACAAATGGGGCAATGTCATTCTTTCTGATGGAGGCATAGAATTCATATATATATATATATATATATATATATATATATATATATATATATATATATATACTCACACACACACTCACACACACACACACACACACACACACATATACATGTATATATCACATTTTCTTGATCCATTCATCTACTGAGGGGCATCTGGGTTGGTTCCATATCTTAGCTATGGCAAATAATTCTGCAATAAACAATCCTCAAAGAAACAACTGCCCAATAAATAAGTGGGCTAAAGACTTAAAGAGAAGCTTCTCTGAAGAGGAAATAAGAATGACCAATAGACATATGAAGAAATGCTCAACCTTTCTAGTCATAAAAGAAATGCAAATCAAAACAACATTGAGATTCCACCTCACTCCAGTTAGAATGGCTATAATCAAGAACTCTAATAACAACAGATGCTGGAGGGGATGTGGACAGAAGGGAATCCTACTGCATTGTTGGTGGGAGTGTAAACTTATTCAACCACTTTGGAAAGCAGTATGGAGGTTCCTCAAAAGACTACATAGAGCTCCCCTATGACCCAGCAATCCCACTTTTGGGCATTTACCCAAATGATCACAAACAAGACCATACTATGCATTTCTTAAGAAAAGTTATAAATTTGTACCAACTTAAAATTAAAGAAAGCAATTAAGGCTAATATACTATTTAGTAATGCACTCCAATACGGAAATGTGTATTTTTTATGCAAGATATAGAAAGATAAAAAGCAAAGCAATATAATGGACCAATATGCAGCATAACTGTGAGTCTTACTGCTAAACATTTGACCAAATAATAAAGATTTGTTCCAATCAGTAACCATAATATAGAATTACATAAAGTAGCCGGGCGCTGGTGGCTCACGCCTGTAATCCTAGCTACTCAGGAGGCTGAGATCTGAGGACCATGGTTCAAAGCCTGCCTGGGCAGGGAACTCCTCGACACTGTTATCTCCAATAAAGCACTAGAAAACCGGAAGTGGTTCTGTGGCTCAAGCGGTAGAGCGCTCGCCTTGAGCTGAAGAGCTCAGAGACAGCGCTCAGGCCCAGAATTCAAGCCCCACGACCGACAAAAAAAAAACAAAAAACAAAAAAAACATACATTTGTTATTGACTACCTTTGAGTTAAGCATTTTAAGTTGTAGAAAAAGTATCAAGATTTCACTAATATTGTAGGGACTAATAGAGGAAATGAACAAATACACTCACTAGGATTTAGTAGGTGTCATAAAAAGTACTGAATGCCTGGTGCCCGTGGCTCACACCCATAATCCTCAGGATCCTGAGATCTGAGGATTAAGCTTCAAAGCCAGCTCTGGCAGGAAAGTCTGTGAGACTCATCTCCAATAAACCACCAGAAAACCAGATGTGGCACTGCTGCTCAAGTGGTAGAGTGCTAGCCTTGAGCAGAAGAGCTGAGTGACAGGCCCAGGCTCAGAGTTCAAGCGCCATGACTGACAGAAAAGAAAAAAAAAGGTACCAAATGCTAAAGATGGTGCCCTTTAATGCAAATGTGATACACTGATACATTTCAGTCCATTCAGTTCAGGTGTGGTGTCTGTCTTTGCATCTGTACAGTGTGTTTGTGTCTATGTGAAAGAGCAGAAGAGAGAGACAGACAGACAGATGAGAGAGACAGAGACACACACACACACACACAGATTGTATGATGGAAGTTAGAGGATGGTCAAGAAAAGTGGATTCCTTAATGGAACGAATATTAAATTGAGAAAAGAGTTTTGTTTTGTTTTCCCTTCTTATTCACAGGTAGTATACAAAGAGATAAAAGGAATTCTAGGTTATTACCACTTTAATTTGTTCAGTTATTTGTGAAAGATATCCTGAGTGCCTATTCTATAATATAATATAATTACAGAATTGCCAGGCACTTGTACTATAAGAGCTGATTTTCAATCTCTAACCACTAAAACTTGCTTGTCGGAGCAGCAAGTAAGTAAACAGGCAAGATTTTTTTTATTGAGGAAATATGTTGTACCTGGAAAGCATGGATGTACTATACTCACTCAGGGTGGGCTATCAGAACAGTGTTGAGCACCCAGCATAGACTTCTCAAAGAACCAAACCCTTAGGGTTAATTGGGACTTAAAAGGAGGCAAATGATATTTTGGAAAGATGAAGGAGATAATGCATCTATAAGGGGAAGAAAGATACAAAGAGAGAGGTGCTACATTCAAAGAAAAAACAATACCTAGTTATTTATTTATTTCTAAATTTTTATTTTTATTTTTGTCATGGGGCTTGAACGCAGGTCCTAGGTTCTGTCCTTGAGCTCTTTTACTCAAGGTTACTTTATTCAAGGTTATTTTACTCAAGATTACTACCACTTTGAGCTACAACGCCACTTCTGGTTTTCTAGTGATTTATTAGAGATCAGAGTCTCATGGACTTTCCTGCCTAGGATGTCGTTGAACTTCAATCCTCAAATCTCAGCTTCCTGAGTAGCTTGGATTATATGCATGAGCCACTGGTGGCTGGCCTAATTGATTGTTTTTTGCTGGTCTTCAGGGCTTGGGTGCTGTTCCTGAGCTTTGCTCAAGGCTAGCACGCTACCACTTAAGTCACAGTTCTCCTTCTAGCTTTTTGGTGGCAAATTGGAGATCAGAGTCTCATAGACTTCTTTGCCTGAGCCATCTCTGAATTTTGATGTTCAGATCTCAGCCTCCTCAGTAAAAAGGATTACAGATGTATGTCAGCAGTACCCAGTATACTAGTATCTCTTTAATTAATGATTAAGCTTTACTAGGAGATAAAGATTGTATTATAAAGTTCCTTTTATGTGCTTTTCAAACAGGCTAAGTTCTTTGAAAGCATGTTTGTATAATCAATTTCCTATTAATAAGCCATCCCTAGACATCCTTAGTAAAAAGTTTTATCCAGTTGTCAGCACCACGAACTCATGTCTTCAATCCTAATTACTCAGGTGGCTGACATCTTAGGACTACGATTCAAAGTCAGCTCTTGCAGGAAAGTCTGTGAGACTCTTATCTTCATTAAACTACCAAAAAAAAAATAAAAGCCAGAACTGAAGTGTGTGGCTCAAGTGGAAGAGCACTGGACTTGAGCAAAAGAAGTTTAGAGCCCAGACTTGAATTCAAGTCCAGCCCAGGACCAGCACAAACAACATAAAAGCAGTACCAGCTCTTTTTTTTCCTATTTTAAGAATTTACTTAAAAGAAAGAACCTAAAAATTATTTCTGACTTTTACCTCGTTTGCAGCTCTAGATGATTAGATAGTATGGCCAGAGATATGGGAGAAGAATGTGAAGGATATTTTGTTCCTTGAAAGACTATAGAAGACTATAGAAGGAAGTCCTTTCTTCTTATTCTTCACACTTTGAACATCACCTTGGAGTGATATGATACTTGGAGTTATTGCAGCAATCTTGTTGCCACAAGATAAAAAAATGTGAGAATCTGATGTAATACAACATTTCAATCCCAATACAGTTTTTTAAACTTCTTGTTATATTTAGATTTTTAATTAGGTAATTTTTTTAGAGATAGTGGCTTTTATTTGAATTCTTTTTTTAAAATAAGTTTTTTTATTATGAAAGTACTGTACAGAGGCGTTACAATCACATGAGCAAGGTAATGAGTACATTTCTTATCAAGCATTGCTGCCTCCTCCTTTGTTTTTCCCCTACCATCCCTTCCCTCACATCTCCACAATGACATTCCCTTCTCCTGACCCCCCCACTCCCGCCTAGATTGTAAAATTTGTTTTTTGACATAGCGTCTTGTACATCTCATTATTGCAATGGGTCAACCTGTATCTCTATTTAAACAATTTTTTTCCCATCTGCTCTCCAAATTATACCAACATCAAATACAGTGAAAGCAGGGGTTATACTGTGGGGGAGGGACATACAAAGCAACAAAGAAATCATCTTATAATATGTTAGAAACAATACCAAGAAAGAAAAACCATTTGAGTCCTTATCTTGGGGTTCATTTCCTCTAACATCAACTTATCTGACTGTTTTTGCTTGTCTCAGACATATACTAGTTATTGCAAATAAGGGAAACCATGGGACCTATGTTTCTTTGGGCCTGGCTTACTTCACTTAATATAATTTTTTCCAAGTCTTTCCATTTCCTAACAAATGGGGCAAGCCATTCTTTCTGATGGAGGCATAGAATTCCATTGTGTATATATACCACATTTTCTTGATCCTTTCAACTACTGAATTAGGTATTCTAACACCTAGAGCCCAAAGCAGCTTAACCAAGATGATATATTAAGAAACTGCTGTGGGGATATAGAAGGAGAAAAGCACCAGAAACTAGGAAAGTAGCGAAGAGAAAAGAATAGGATATAGGCATCCTGGCTCCTGACTTTCTAGTGGACAACTTCAGACACTCTACATACTTGCCATGTAACTTGGCCTTCCTATATCATAATGTGTCAAGAGTTCCCTACCCACCCTTTTCAACTGAACTCTTGGAAGTCATGTTTTCTTCATTGAAATCATTAATTTGACTAGAATGTGGATGTAGCAATGGCAATAAGGTTTAGAGAAAGATTACAATGGCAATGAATGGGCTAGGATTGATGAACTAGTACAGTGGCATCCATTGTTCCAGATGGCACTGCCTAGGAAGACAATGGTAGATATAGCTCAATTTTCTGGCATTGCATCTATTTCCCTTTTGTATTGTGAGAATATCTTTTGTAGATGGCATCTTTCTCATTTTATTGTCATTTATTTTAGGTAATAATGTCCTCACCACCTCTTACTCCAAGGATGAACGCACACTGCATTTAGCTAGTCATAGAAATTTATTCAGAGTTGAATATGATACCCAATTATCTCTTATCTAGTAAGCCTAGAGCTTTTCTCTGGTGCTTCTGGGAATGAAAAGCCCTCTTTCTATAGGAGTCTTTAAAGTTTGAAGAAACAATCCAGCTTTGTAGGACAGATGCTGCCACCGCTGGGAAGGCATACTGGAGCAAAAAGCCAATGAGTGAAAAAGCTGAGAAAGATTTGAATTCATTTTGTGCTTCTAGATCTAGTCATGCCTAAAACTATCCTTATCCCTTTGTATTTTCAACTGAATAATCAAATGCATTTCATGCCTATGTTTGCAGTTTGTACAGATGTCATCAATTTCATCATAAAGAATCTTTAGTCAACATGAGCTTAGAGGAGATGATAATGAACATGCTATCCATTTGTCAGTACCAATTCATGACTGTAATCTTAGCTACTCAGGAGGCTGAGATCTGAAGATCACAGTCTGATGCAATCTGGGGCATCAGAGATTCTTGTCTCCCGTTACCTAACAAAAGCCTAGAAGTGGAGCTGTGCCACAAGAAGTATAATGCTATTCTTGAGCAAAAAAGGTCATGAACAGTGCTCAGGCCCTGAGTTCACACACACACACACACACACACACACACACACACACTGTTCTCCAAAGAAAGTAAATCATAGAGAGTTAGTTAGTTAAATTGACATTGCCAAATTTAATTTCAATTGCAAGATTGCAACCCATTTACAAACTTATACAATCTGAAGTTTGAAACACAAGGAGGAGCATTACACTACTGGAATGTTTTGAACCATTCTGTTTGGAACATCTACCTTTAAATGTTGTAGACAACAGAGAAGGAGAGAGATAATATTCTGTTTAATTGGGCAACATCAATTCACTAGCTTTGCCCCTCCACCCCTATGTCTGTCACCAGGAATAAAGCTTATTTCCATTATATTCTTCCTTATGGTATTCTATAAAAGCAAGCATTTCCAGTAGCCCGAGCTCCTAACTCCCCACCTACATTCCCATCTGTGGGCTCACTGGTAATCTTTTCTTCCTCTCTTAACAGCTTATTTTTTTAAAATTTAGAAAATACCTCTTGCTGGAGGTGCCAATATTTTTGGGATCCTCCGCAAACGCCTATGGCCTTGGCAAACACGATCATTATATCTTCGTCCTCCCATTTCAGCACTTGTACCAGGGGTGGCAGGCAACACATTGGTTGGAGAAAATCCATTTTCTGCAATTTTTCTTTGAAAGCATCTTTTGGTGAGAAAAATAAATAGATCTTGCACACGACTGCACTTATAAATCATGTTGTTTATATAATGAATTCAAGTTTAGCTTGAGGAGGTGGTGTTTCCTTTTTAAGCTCTCAAACTTTGACCAGTTTAGTTAGTTCATCAGCACAACCAGGTTAAGTCTCTCAGATTACAAATTAGGTTCATTTCCTCTCGTCACTGCTGTATACTTTTGACAAATTATGAAAAGAACAGGCAGTAATGGGATCTCTGTCAGTTAGATTCCAAATGAATCAAAACTATGAGAACTACTCAATAGAGACAGTTAAATGTTCAAATAATGTGACAGTGTTATCATCATTTACACAAGAGACAGTCTCTACATGCTTTTCAAAATGATGTTATTCTACTTTTAAGAGAGAGGGCATTGCAGCTACTGCAGGAATCTTGCAAAAGGAAGAACAAAGTACCAAGGATGACACCTATATGAGAAATATAGGTGAAGACAGGAAAAAATGACAGCCAAGTGGATCGTTCAGTTACGGAAACAAAACAGACAATGGCCTTAGTAGTAAGGTCTATTGGTTAAGGTTTCTGGCTACAAGCAACAGAAAAACACCTAACACGGTGGTAACATTAAGAAAAGGCATATTTTATCTGAATAATACTTGAGGGGTAGAGGTGGGGAGGAACTCAATAAATTAACTAGAAGCTGGACACCAGTTTTGGAGATGATTAACCATCAATATGCTCAGGAAAGTTATGAAATAAGAAGCAGGAGAAACAACACATGTCCTATAACTCACACAGTTGGGACCAGGGTATTAACTTTATTTCCATTACCAACATGAAGACACCATCTGTAGTCACCAATTGTTCAAGACTTGAACTTCATTGAAGGGGGCTCCATTGACTGTTACACAAAATGGGTTAAGGGGCAGGGGATACAGCCCTCACTGATATCCTTAACAGACAACATTCCCTTGGAAAATTCTTTCACCAAAGTGGCATACACATGGTGGATCATTTTCCAGTGCTTTGCTACAGGAGAGAAGCAGTGGACATAGACAGATGACAACTATATTTGTAATATGAGGAAGTTCAGTACTTTAGATGGAATCATCCTAAAATCTTGAACTATAAACAGCATTTATCTAGGATTCTAGATCAAAAATTTCAGATTGCATATCAGAGTAGTGCTGCTTTTCTTATCCTTTGTTTTTTCTCCAGTTCCTCCATCTTCACCTCTTGTCACTTCCTTTTTCTTAATATAGTCACAATATGAACTCAAGATAGACTTGTCACAAAACTTTACTGAATTTTGCTGGAGAAATGGATGATTGAGTTTAATGCTATAGCTTACTGGAAAGCTGATTTCTGAATTAAAATATAAAACATGCTTAATGATAAAATACTATAGTGTTTAATATATAGTAAGTGCTTCAGGAGGTACTACATTATCTTATGATGTTTCGGAGTTTTGAATGTAAATATAAGCTACTACTTTATGGTATATAGCTATACAAAACTGGCTGATTCTGTGCTGATCCTCTGACCTCCAATATAAGAAAATCTCCCTCATTTCCTTGTTTACTTGTGACTATTTTTTTCCCACAAGAGGAAAGTGCAGGGAAAATTTTAATCATTTTAACTTTTAAGTAGATAGGAATGTAAATAAATAGGATTTACAAAATATGTACACTTTTGTATAAGGTTTTCTACCATGTGTTTATTCATATTTTTCATCAAAACATATGGTCCTAAAATCTATAGCACATAATGGCCACTTGTATACAGAAAGACGGGTCTGGAGATTCGTCTGGACTCTGTGAAGAAGATCCCCACACAAGAGTAGGCTGAGTCTCTGCAGCTCCCATCAAAGATGGATAGTTGGCTTCAGGGGTAATAGCATCTCCTGACAAAAGCAGTCCAATATGTGTTTCAGGGATAGAGACTTAGATACTTCAGCTAAGTTGTTCTTTCTATGCTTTTCTCTCTCTTCTCTCTTCAGGCTTTTTATTTCTTCCTTTCTCGTTTCCACACTTGATGTCCTTCTGTAATATATCCTTTGGCTCTTTCTGTTCAGTTCCCAAACCATCATGCAATTGGACTTCAGATCAATTTTGTTCTGACTGGTGAAATAGGCATGTGGGTAATTATATCAGCCAGAAGGAAATTTTTGTCTTAAATGAAGAGCATATTAACCTAAATGGGAAAATGAGTACGAAAACTTTCCCGATTTATCTACTTCAGTTAGCAACTTTATCTTGTACTTTTACCTCCTTTTTACCCAATGTAGACCCTCTCTCTCTTTCTCTCTCTCTCTATATCACTAAATATGTGTAAATGCATGTGTATATGCTCATGCACACAGAATTATACCAGCAAAGAAAATGGTTTGAACAAGTGGATTTTTCATGCATTTCTGTCTTCATTCATCCAATCTATTCATCCAAGAATATTTTTCAATGTCTACTGGGGAGAGAGTAGTGGAAAAAACACTCTGTCTTTATAGAGTTTATACTGTATATGTAAAACACACAAACACATGAACACACAATAAAAATATAAAGTCAGATGGTAGTAAGTTCTATGGAAAAATAAAGCAAGGCAGACTGCTTGGTAGTATTACCAGAAAGAGATATCTGAGGCAATGGTATTTGAATAAAAGCCAATGATGAATTTGAAAAGGTAGCCTAGGGATCAAAACAGGTAGAAACTTACAGATTGTAGGAGAATGCTGAACATAGATTTTAAAGTGACTTTATTCTAAGTAATTGAAGATTATTGAGCAGCAAAGTGTTGATGCAATTTATACCTTTAAATTACCCCCCTCTCCTACCCCAGTTGCTGTGTGGAGACTGACTTTAAGAAGAACTAGCAGAAAAGCAGAGAGGCCAGTCAGGGAACTGGTGAAACACTCTACAGAGAATTCAGGGTACTTGAATAAGAATCGTAATAATGGAAGTGACTAAATGTGGTTTAATTTAAACTATATTTTTAGGCAGGATTTGCTGATGGAAGTGGAAGAGACAGAGATAGAGTGCAGGGTGACTCCAGCTGGCACATGGCTGTGGTATTTCCTGAAATAGAGAACACGTGGGAGCAGGGGAACCAAGGGTTGTTCTGGATAAATTTGAGATGTCTACTGAGCACTTAAGGCGCTATCAAATAGACATTTAAACATGCAAGTCTGGGGTGTGAGGCTGACGTTTTAAGTTTTGGAGAGCATCAACTTATAGATGGAATTTGAAGCCACACGACTGAAATACTTCAGCCCCAGAATGTTTGAATATGATCCAATAGTGTGAGACAAGAACAAAAACAGAAAAAAAAAGTAAAAAGATGGGGGTTGGGGTAAAGAATAGGATCTCCAAATGAAGTGATGACAGTATTGAGTTTTAACATGAAGGGATGAGAAACTGTAAATAAACCACTCTCCTAAGATCACTGAAAGTTTTCATATGTGGTTATATCTATTTCTAGGGATTAACTTTCTAGGAATCACAAGAAAAAAACAAGATGGTCTCTGACATATTGTACACCCTCACTGTCCAGAAAAATGTTATTAAAATATGAAGTTATTATAAAGAGAAGGCAGAGGTGACTGAAAAGAAGACCATGATAGCCTCATGGCATTGGTAATTCTAATCTGAAAGAGAAACAAATTGAGTAGCAGTTTTCTCAGTAGAGAAAGTGAGAAAAGAATATTCAAGGTTAATTAAACTTTCCATAGTAGGACCAGATGTCCTACTTCTTTTTCTTATATTTACAAGTAAGTGTTTAGTATACTGTGTGCCTTCTAGTCTCTTAAAATACATGAATCAGTGAATGAGACATTCAAAATGAATAAGAGAAAATAATAAAAATATTAAAATGATTTGTAGCTAAAGATTGTAGCATAATCATATGACTGAGAGAAATTCATGTAGTTCAGTTTACTTTTGGTATATTTTAGGGTAGTTTTATTTATTTTGTTCTGCCAGTTCTGGAGCTTGAACTCAGGGCCTGCGCACTGTCCCTGAGCCTCTTTGTACTCAACACTAATGCCCTACTACTTGAGCCATAGTGCTACTTCCAGCTTTTGTGAGTCTCATGGGGACTTTTCTGCCCAGGCTGGCTTGAAACTGTGATCCTCAGGTCTCCGCCTCCTCAGTAGAAAACGGGCTTGAGTTACTTGTGCCCGGCTTTGCTTTAGGTGTATTTTAGATGATTAGTGTGGCTAATTTCATTTAGTGAAGACTGCCTATTTTCCATGTAACTTGACAATTCTTGCTCTTCATTTCATGTTTTCCTTCTCAGAAATATGGAGGGAACCAGCAAAGGAACGAGGCATGCTTTGAAAATTCCAACTACATCAGACTTGCTAGTGTCTTCCATATTTGTGAACTCTTCCTACCTTTTAATAGAATCCATTCATTCAATCACATAACTTTGTGTAATTAAGTTGAAGCTAAACCTTTACAAAACTGAGGAGGACATTTTTTTTTTTTTTTTGGTTCTGGTCATGGGGCCTGGACACTGTCCCTCAGCTCTTCAGCTCAAGGCTAGCGCTCTACCACTTGAGCCACAGCGCCACTTCTGGCTTTTTTCTTTTTGCTTATGTGGTGCTGAGGAATCGAACCCAGCTCCTCAGGGATTCAAGGCAAGCACTCTACCACTGAGCCACCTTCCCAGCCCAGGAGGACGTTCTTTATTGAAGGGTTAACACTACTGTGAGATCAATTATTTTATTTGTGTTTGAGTGACAGATAGTAGAAGAAAATCTGATACATAAAATTTATTCAGGTAATTGAGTGAACCAATTCTAAATGATTTAATTTATCATTAGGGACTAGAGATGAAAATGTCATTCAGTGATTGTTGAGAGTTCAAAGAGTCTTTGTGGGAGGGGAAAGTGCTGAAATTTTAACCCATTCCAGATTTAAGCAAAATCTAGGAAGAGAGACTGCATTTTTCTCTATCTAATAGCAGCATAGATTTGTTAGAATCCCAGGTGGTAAGACTTCAATTTATTTGCATGAATGCATGGTTCAATATGAAAAGACTCAAATTTAGTTGGAGTAAAACTGCTTAATGATTTCAAATATTACTCGTAATATATTAATATAACAGGTTGGGATATCTATAATAGAGTCTTTTTCATTTAAGTCTTAAGGGTGTTCTCCAAGCCACTAATGTTGAGTGCTAGGTACACGCTCAAGTACCTAAGAGGAAAGCACTTTAGGTTAAAAGCACTTTCTCTCTCTGCCTCGGGTTAAAAGCTATTTCAGGATTCTGTTAAAGGCATTCTTCACTCCTAAGCTTCAGCTTAAAAAGAGGCTTTGATGAAAAGTGCTTTGAGGCAGGTAAAGGATTTTATAATAAACCATATTGAGAGCTGGTGAATCATGTAGTTCTGTGGAGTAGGCCACTCTATGGAGGTATGGAGCAGGTTCTGCTTAGGAATGCCCATTCCCTGTAGTCTGTTCTGAGCAATGTAGTGTGTTAGTCATTGAGAAACATCTCCAGGAATGTAACTGGAGAGAATGGATTGTGAGCCCAAATTTGTAGGCTATGATACACACTTTTCTGAAAATATTTTGTCCTTTTTGGGCTTCCACTCAAATGTTCCTCATTTTTCAGTTCCTACTGCAAGAAGTGACTATGTGCAAAACAAATTCTTACACACACTGTCCCTCCCTGAAATTTTCCACAGAACTTAGGAAGAGGTATCACAGTGAGTTGCTGCTCTCTGTTGCATATTTCTGAGTTCCTTCAATTCTTTTCAGGCATATTTCTTTTGCAACTAATGGGACCACCTATAGGAAGGAAGTATGTCTTAAAGAAAAAAAAAGAGCAAATTCAGTAAGTGTATGTAATGCACATTACATAAAAAAGAAAAAGAAGTAAGAAAGGAGCTCCTTAGTTGGGTCTGTGTACTAAGTTAGCAGAGCGATATTCATCACCCTAGATGTCTTCATGTAAGAGTTAGCAGTAGGTGAATGACAGTCAGCTGAAAAGCATGTTGGGTCAATGGGAACACTGAGAGATGGAGAATGCTAGCTGTACTCCAACCCCATCCAAAGGATGAGAGGAAATAGATTTGGATACAAAAGAATGCAAGGTTTGCAGCCTGATGTACATGCAGATGAGGTGGGCAAACAGAAGTGTTTCTGCTTTCTCTAGAGACAGAACTGTTCTAGGAGCCCTTTTGGAACCAGATAGACTGGAAAATCCTCAATTTCAAATAGAATGCTCTATAGATAGGAATTCTAGGGTCCACGAGAAGCAGTGGGCGCCCAGAGGGTGTTGGCTACACAGCTTTGATGAGGTGACTTCTTTAGGTAATAAGTGGACAGTGGTGTATAAAGGAGGATGAAACATAGGAGAAGCTAGTAAGACAGAAGATAGGTCTCATGATGTAAAACATACACCAGCCACTTCCAGAAAGACCTAGGGAGACACTAGAGATGGAAACAGTGAGCTGTGATTACATAGAAGGCAAGCATGTCTTGTGATATTTGTGTCTAACGGGTAGAATTATTTCATCCATATACACACTGCTGGAACTTTTACAATTTGGGTTACATAAGAATTTAGTAAAATTAGGTGACAGCAACAATTTTGTAATATAAGATTCTAAAATATCTTTTCATCAGTCTTCTAATAGTGCCAAGTTTTCTGGGTATGCATATAATATTCTTGATGTAAAATAGTTCCTACTAAGGAGTGCTGGAGTGAAGAATGAAATCACATATTTTTGTGATTTCAATATTCAGCTATTTTTGGCACATGGTAACTTCTAAGTTGGTATTTGGCAAATAAAAATAATAATGAATATTCAATTAATAACAAGTTATCTACAAAATGCTTTTTTCCCCCCTACAAATTCATTAGCTTAGAACTCTATGAAACACCTTCTATGGAGCTTTTTGATCATCATGCTCTCAGCCTTTTATCCATTTGGTTTTCCTATAAATGTGTGCCTCAACTGTCTTGGCCATTTCTGTCTTCACAGTCCAAATCCTTTAATTCAAGACTCAGTCTGAAGACTATAGAATAAAAGAAACATTAATCTTTTCTACATTTTTCACTTGTAATATCTCCAAATTTGTGACCTAAATACTCCTCAAAGCATCTGACATTTGAAAGATTACATCATGATATTTATACATTTATCTTCTTTACTGCCTCTCTGCTTTATGTAATTTGCTTCTTCTAGCACAGTGGTTTTAAGAATATATGCCAACAGGCAACATGAATATCCATCAAAACTAAAGCCTAAAGAAATAGGCCAGGAATCACTGGCTTATGCCTGTGATCCTAGCTACTCAAGAAGTTGAGATCTGAGAGTCGCAGTTCAAAGCCAACATTGACAGGAAAGTCCTTGAGACCTTAACTCTAATTAACTACCAAAAAAGCCAGAAGTGAATTTGTAGCTTACATGAGAAGGTGCTAGCTTTGATTAAAAAAAAAAAGTTCAGGGATACACCACCAGCCTAGAGCTCAAACAAAAGAAAGAAAAGAAAGAAAGAAACAGCAAACAAAGAAAGAAAGAAAAAGTAAAGAAAAGACAAAAGAAAAAGAAGAGCAAGAAAAAGAAAAGAAAAAAGTGTAAGCACATTTCTCCACCCTCATCATTGAGGAATAATCATAGTTCTGGACACATAAAATGGTCAAAATGTTGTACAAATGTGTAACATCACAAAAACATGCCACAAAATTTCTGTGTGGTGTTTTTCAGAATATGTATTCTGCAATCAGGAGAATAAACAACATGCAATGGTAACAGTAGTGATTAGGATTAGAATATAAGAATAAGCAATTATTATTCATTACCCTAATTGATATTTATATGTCAATTATCCCACAGGTATTATCTGTAAAGTGTCCAGACAGAGAATTGCATCACCCTTAAAACATGTATTATGGCCAAAATTGGGCTTAAAATCTTAAAATAGGATTAACTTGATGTGATATTCTGTTATTTTTCTAAATTAAAAGAACACATCTCCAGAAATAATTACAGAAGGAGTTGTTGGCATCTCCTGTCTTTAGCCATCAGCTTTGGGCTTCCCTTCCCCCAATAATCTTAAGCACACAAGAAAAATATTCATGTGCTTAATTTTTTAAGGTGTTTAATATACTTACATATCATGTAGAACTAAGGATAGGTTTTGTGCTCAAATATCTCTTTTCTCAAGAATGAGTTGTAATTTTCAAAGATGTTATTTAAGTATGGGAATCAAATCTGGTTAAAATGCTAACATTTGGCTCAGACCGTACCCCTGAAGAAGTTATGTGACCTCCACAGCTATGACATGAAGACTGCGTAGATACAGGCTCCATTTTAGCTTTTGATGAGGGTCAAACTATAATTTTTGATTGTAGAAACAGCTGTATCTTTGGCTTATACAGGAAAGTGCTTTTTATTCAGACTTCACTCCAAAATGTTTATTAACATCCCCACAGTACCTCAGATACCATAGCCCATGTATGTCCCACACATCTTCCAGTGAATTATCATGTGTTTTCCCACAGCTAACTACCTCTTTCTCCATCTCTCTTTTTCTGAATGAAAATGGTAAAGTTACATCTGTGCTGTCCTGGTCTATAGACAAACCTAGTCAGCTCCCATCCTACATACTACCATTTGCAGTACTGTTTTCACACCACTGTGGCATCTTGACTTGAATCTAACTTTATATACATATCTCCTCTGATGTTTATGTGTATTTCCAACCAGTATTATTTTTCTTTATGACTATTTGCTTTTATATAATAAATGATTTTCCTAATATAGATTAGAAGGAGGTATATGTGCAAATTTGTATGTAAATATGTGAACCTTGTATTAGAAAATCTGAGGCATTTGACATGATTGGGAATTCAATTTTCAATGAAGTAAGGGCCTAACCTTATTTGTCTTTCTAAAATGTTTCTGACTTCTTTAACTGATAATTATGTGAACAGATTCATAACCAAAATAGGCTTTCACCCCTTCTTTGACATGTTTAATTGTTTCTAAAAAACATTAAATAAGGTCCTGTCAAATTCTTTATATAATATTCAATAGGTTTTCATGCTAATTGATGTTTTTAAAGATAGAAAATTTGTAACTGGCCCAAGGCCTCAGAGCATTTGAAATGTGGATCCATGAAAGTTGCAAACATTAGTATTTTGCTATTCTTTTTTTTTTTTTTTGTCGGTTGTGGGGCTTGAACTCTGGGCTTGGGCTCTGTCCTTGCGCTCTTCAGCTCAAGGCAAGCTCTCTACCGCTTGAGCCACAGCACCACTTCCAGTATTTTGCTATTCTTAATGCTTGGTCTTTAGCTGTGTGATAAATTCATTCACTGTAAGGTAAACAGAGGCCAGGTCTCCTCCAGCTCCATCTTTTATTCTGCTTGTATGAATTTGAGTTCTAAATTCAAAGAGACATGTGACGAGTGATATATTCAAATTAATGGACCTTCCTCCCCTGTGCTTAACTTAGATGACATCTCTAAATTTTCTGTCCTCTCTGATAATGGTAAATAAGATAGTCTTTAAAGAATTGGAAGTCAACAATTGTTGAAAGAGATCTCTCATGTTTGCCTGACATCTCTACGGGCTGTACATACTATGCCAATGCCAGTCTGGGATGACTACATGCAGGGATTATCACAACAAAAGCATGATTTGAGGGTTGGGTGTATTTCAGTTTTAAGAGTTGGTCCAGTTCTACAGGTTGTAATATGGTAATAAATTTCAAACAGCAAATACAAAATGAATTTCCTTGTAAACAGGAACCAGCATATTAACAATGCACTGTTTTTTTGAATGTCTAATCTAAAACTTTATTGTTTAAACACTTACTCTTTGCATTCCTCACCATTTTCTTTTTCTCTTCAACTTTCTCAGTGTGTTCACCTAGTAATCACAGCTTTCCATCACAAACTTTGGAAACTCAATTTAAAACTTTTGATATAGCAGCATTCAAGTTTCTAATTTTTTTTAAGACTCAATATATTTTATTTTATTTATTTTTTGGGGGGGGCGTCCGGCTGTGTGGCCTGAACTCTGGACCTGGGTGCTGTCCCTCAGCTCTACCACTTGAGCCACAGTGCCACTTCCGGCTTTTTTCTTTTTTGCTTATGTGGTGCTGAGGAACCAAACCCAGGCCCTCATACATGCAAGGCAAGTGCTCTACCACTGAGCCACCTTCCCAGCCCTGCACTGTTTTAAACTTAAAGAATTCCTTATAATTTGATTTTTTTTACATATTTGAACATATGTCATACCATTTCACTGATGTTATTGTTAAAAATATGTTTTATTCCAGTAATTATATTAACACTGTGTCAATAATTGCCGCATATTTTGGCATATACTAATGAAGATAAAATTTACCTTTTACTAAAAAATGAGTATGTTAAATGGGTATATATTTCTCATCAAATCCAATTTAATTATGCTGTAGATCAAAGCTAACAGCTTTATAATATGATTCAAATCTTAATAATGGAATGTCAAAGGTAAAATACTAGAGACATTTGAAAATACAGCAGGGTTAGGTCATAGCATTATATAGCAAAGGTCCTGAGTTCTTGAAAAAATATGAAGGCATAAATTATAAACAGTTACTTAAAAAAACTAAACTTGAATTTTTTATAAATTATTTTCCTTACTGTGCCTTTCCCCTAAGTTAATATTAACAATGAAAGGACATTTACATAAAACCTGTTTTGTATAAGGTCTAGCTGATTTGAAGAGGAAGAGAAAAGTTTCCTTATTCCTCTTTTGTGTTCTTTATCCTGTGTGCAAAGCAAGTATTCAGAACATCTTTTTAAATAATGAAAACAATAATAACTGTTCCCAGGGGAATGAGGAAAAGAAAGAAGGAGCTTTGTTTCACTTATCTGTGATAAGGCACTTTGGAACTTCGGTTTTTATGAGTTGAGGAAAGAGATGTACACGACACGCCAACCCTTCTATTATGACAGTTTATGCTTCCTATACAGCTTATTTAACTCAAATGCCTGGGAAATTGACACAATTACCACCTTATGGAATGCTACTTAACTTTAAATGTTCCCTACAGATTAGAACTTCACTTCATCAGAATTTATCTCAAGTTCTCAGGAATTATTCTTCCCTAAGCTCCTGAATATTTCTGCACAATTTAACTTTTTTTAAAAACTGAAATAGCTTAGAAACAACTATAATAGAAAAAGAAAGGGGAAAATATTCCCACACTAGTGGAGTCTGTTTAGAAGAGTTCTTCTGAAAGAGCTGTGTCCTATGCCCATGTACACTTTAATCATTCACTCTTTCAGCTGTTATCAATTTAAAACCAATGAAACTCCCACACTGAGTCCATTTGAGCAGTCAATTTTAATATCTCGAGGCATCTGTAGTTATTCTGAATTGGCTGCAAAAGCAGAACTAACAAGTTAAGCTCTAACCATAAGTCGACATCAGGCTGGTAAAGCATACATCAAACACAGACAGTTAGTCAATACCCCAGTATGAAAAACCAACTAGCATTTTTAAGAAGAGCAATATATTCATAATATATTTGGCAGTCTGCTTTGTATCTCCTCCTCCTTAGCTGTGCATTCAGTTTTGTCAGTGGGGTAACTCTCCAGCTAGCAAAGAATTACGTTGGAGAGAAAGCTGGTCACTTTTGTAATCTGTAGATGACATTTTTTTTTTCAATGAGAAGAAAGATATGAGAGAATGAGTCTTTTGTGAATAAGATTCTAGAAAGTTTAAATGGTGGCTTTTATAAGAAAACTCTTTCAACCATATGTTCTGGATCATTGAGCACAATCTCAACTTCAAATATTATGTCACTGTCAGGCCATGTGTCTCAATTTTGTGTTTGGAAACTATGGTTGCTAGAAATACCTCTTTCCCTCCCAGGGGTGACTCTGAGACAGGGCTGTTGCCTCCCAGAGAGAGAAGAGGACAATGAGGAAGCAGAAGTATTCAAACAAGATCAAGGCCGTCATCACTTCAATCAAATCATTTCCAAATTTTGGGAGAGGGAGCCCTGGGGGAGGGGGAGTGAAGGGTGTTTATGACATATTGCTGCCTATTCCCAGAACTCTTTTATGTACTTTTATTTTATCTTCAAAAAGAAAGGGCATATTAAAGGAAAGTATCTAAGGAGGAGCAATGCTACATAAAGTTTATGTTTTCAGATCTGTTGCCTCAGAAAATGCTTTGATAAAACACACTTAGAGCACCATAGTCAATTTCAAAGAAAAGCTGAGAGATACACTTCTCCACAATGCAATTTGCCTAACATGGACAATCAACTGTGATGGTACAAACCTTGCTTATTTTCCACAGACAAAAATATAAAACACATTTTTTTCTAATTTGGAGTAGTTTTACTACTAATAATTTTACATGAACTAGAAGTTATCTATCTATCTATCTATCTATCTATCTATCTATCTATCTATCTATCTATCTATCTATCTATCTATCTATCTTTGTGTCATCTATGATCTTTTATCCATCCAATCTTATACATACACACATACTTTCCTTTTTCTCCTCCCCCTCCTCCTCTTCCTCCCCTTCCTCCTCCTCCCCCTCCTTCTCCTTTTCCTCCTACTCCTACTGCTCCTCCCCCCTCCTCCTCCCCCTCCTCCTCCCTCTCCTCTTCATCTTTTTCCTCTCCTTCTTCATCCTCAGTCACTTTAGTGGCTTGTTTCTCAAGCTAGTCTTGAACACCTGGGCTCAAGGGATCTTCTGTCTTTTGAAGAGGTGAGGTCACAGGCATGTACTACCACTAAGCTTGAAGCTTGATGTTCATTTTTTATTATCAAGTAGGATAAGGTAAAAATGAACTATTGTATATTGAACAAAAATTGGGATCATAATAATTTGATATAAATCCTTTATTTTTGTCTTGGGAATTTATGAAACATTTATAAACAATAGATATGAGTATTAAGGGAAAAGATCTGTAGGCCAAACTGTCAATGATGCTAAAAGACACAAAAGAGCAGTTTCTTAATCTTAAGACACATCAAAATGAAATGTTGACATTAATATTTCCTTGCTTGTAGCAGTTTAGCACATCTACTGAATGGGGTCCCTGCTGAGACACTGGCTACTAGAGCTCTGATATATATATATATATATATATATATATATATATATATATATACATATATATATATATAATCTTTTCACACACACATATAATGTGGACTCTTAAATCCAACTCCTACTACAAATAAGGAAGGAGTAGGACCTATTTTCTTGAAAAGAATGGAAAATTCAACTTGTCCAAGTGTATATGAGACATTTGTGTATTTTAGTATCCAGAATCAGAATAATATTCTCATTTAAACTCTCTGAATGATTTGTCTCATCATAAAATGATATCGCCAGCTAGCACTTCAGATGAAGAGTAGATTTATAAAATCATGAAAGAGGTAGCCAATATTCCGCACTGGCTCTGTGTACTGTTCTTAGGGACAACAGACACCCCGAAGAGCTAACAAGAACTAAGCTGAAGAACCTTCTGCTGCCTGCAAGCTGGCTTTAGGAGTCAGGAGGGAATGCCACAGGAGGAGAACACCTGCTGGAGAGCAGCAGGGTATCAATAATAAATGCTAACCTTTAAAGAAGGGGGTTCTTCAGCACACTGACAAGCCCTGTATCTTCCTTTCTCTTCAGGTGGCTTCACAGAGGAAAGATTTGGGATGTGTTCAGAGGATTGAAATGGCCATATATAACTTCTCCAGAGAACAACCTTCTAACATTAGAAGATAATGTCACATTGTGACTTGTGTTCACTTGCAATTAGCCCAGGGCACAGGTTAGTGAGAATTAGTCACCTTAGTTTGTCCGATGTTGGGAATAGAAAAAGTGTTGCATCTTTTCTAAAATGTACACATACATGCACACACACACACACACACACACACACACACACACACATAGGATATTAAGAGTTAGTGCACAAAATAGACTTAAATCATGACACAGATTTACATGATGAAACTAAACATCACTCTGCTACTGCTTTTATACTGGTACACATGTTTTTATTCCTTTTCTTCCTCTCTTCTCCTTCATCCTTTTCCTCTTATTACTTCTCTGCAGTTATTGGGTTATTGAACCAAGTATCTCAAGTTTTCTAGGCAAGGGATGTACAACTTAAACTATATCTCAAACCTCCTCCATTTATTTATTTACTTATTATTTAGTTATTTGCTTTAGTTGTTTTCCAAATAAAGATTTATGCTGACCACGCTCCTTTTTTCTACACATCTGCCCATCTGGGGCTCCTGATCTCTTCCTATAATCTCTTGTTAATGAGATGGGATCTTGCTAACTTGTACCTGAACCTTAATTCTATCTCGACCTTCCAAGTAGCTGAGATTTACAGGCATAAACCACCATACTCATCATATTTCTTCTTGTTTTATATAGCAACCTGATAGCACTCAAACTGGAAGACTCGAATACAATATTTGCAATTTGTACCAAAATTTAAATGACCATGAAGACTAGCACAAAATTATGGGCAATGGGTTAAGCATGTAAAAAAAAAAAAAAACAACCAAGCATTTCTTCCAGGGAAGGAACTAGAATGGGGTTGTCTAATACTTTCAATCTATGTGACATCCACAGACATAGAACTCATGAATATGGAAGATTGGCAATATAGTTAAGCCTTCATCTCAAATAATATTACATGTTACTCATCATCTATATAAAAGACTAGTTCCATAAGAAAAAAATTGAACCACAGACTTATTTATTGTATCAGCGTATGTTTTTACCCTATTATCTAACAAACTCCATTTCTAGACTTCATTTTCTTTCATTACTCCACAGTTAATCTGCTTTTAATATCAAATAGAACCTGCATCATATCCTTCCTGAATAACAGGCTTTTAAAATGCATAGGCTTAACCTGCTACATAGGTGCACATTTCCCCAACATTTTTCCATCTTTCATGGTGACTTATATTTTATTATTGAATCAAAACTAACTATGCGGTACTCTATTACCAACACATTTGCTCCCAAGGGCCTTTAAATAACAGAAACTGCCTTGAAACTGTTAATGCAAAAGCAACCAGGAAGCTTGTAGGCCAAGATAAAGAAGCTTAAGGTTGACTATTAATTTTGGCTAATATTAAATCATGACATAGCTCACACATAAGGATCACAGTTCAATTATGAACCATAAAGAAGTTTAAAGGAAAGAAGATTTACAAGATATTTTAAGCACATTAGTGCACATTGTGTAAGTTGTGAGAGTATTTCAAGCCTAAGCAATGATAGGCCCATGCCCTGGTATATAAATTCAAATACATTTATTCTCAGACTAACACTGATAAAGTGGAAGAGCTGGAGCAGGTCTCTATTCAAAGCTATATTACGGTGGTGCTTACACACACACACCACACACACACACACGTGTGAACTTAACACTGTGGTGTTAAGTTTATGCTGTCATATATCAGTTCTAAAAATTTTTTTTTAAAATACACTCCTCTTAATGTTTTTCTATTCATAAACAGGCTGATTATACATCTTAGGACTGATAATGTGTATCTGCTATTTGAATGGCAAATATATTTTTACTTTGATGGAATTGCCATATTCTACAGAAGTACCATAATTTTTCAAAGACATTATTTTCTTTGACAGAAACCTAAAATATTATTTGTGTCTCTGTGGATAATTACTAAAATGATATTGCAAATAAATGACACTATGAAATGAGTGTAGTAAGAAAAAAAATGAGCACATGCCAACTTAAGTACAAAAAATTATATGATAAAAATTACCAAACAGGTAAATATAGGTCAACCCCAAATTCTCCAGATACTTTTCTGAAATTAAGTGCAATACTGTTGCCTTTAGTAGACACTTGCCTAAACTATTTCCTCAAATTTTAAATGAATACTTGGGGAGAATGGTTTACTAGAACCATCTTGGTCATAATGTCATCAGTGACCTAAAGAAAGAAGAGAAAAATTAAGGTTAGAAGGGTAAAGGAAGGAAGTGAGTTAGGAAGAAAAGAAGATTAAGAAAGTGGGAAAGAAGGAAAGATAAAAAAATGAGGAAAATAAAGAAAAATTAATGGAAGGAAGCAGTTATAAAATGGCTAAGACAAACTGAGTCTTGTGATTTTTTCCATATATTATTTAATTTAAACTTTATAATACAAATTTCTTAGAGGAGAAAGTTGAAAACCACATACTAAGTTATACAGTTAGTAAGTGGTAGAACTCATTGTTAACACTAACAGTTGGAAAACTGCTACCCTTTTAAATATACTAATTGCTTTTCTCCTCAATTTTCATAATTGTAAAAAGGAATTGTGATCTGTTCTATCATCATAGTTATTAATTCCTCTTATTGAGATTATAAAGAAGTATTCTATGTCCAAAGCAAAATCATCTAATTGACAAGCTCTACCAGAGAATCCAGAGCTCCAGCTGGCCCATGTGGGACCATTCTTTATGAAGAATGGGCAATCATTGCCAGCAGTTATTTGAGCAAAGTCATTAATTTGGTAGAAATAGAATGAGACAAATAAATGGAAGAAAAGGACCTAAAATGAAATGGATGATTTAGACAAGAAAAGGGGAAACTCAGAAAATTACAAACTTAAAAATCTAGAACAATAATAAATTCTATTTTGTGTCCTCAGACAGTTAACATACACATACACATACTCTCTCTCAAACACACATGTGCACACACACACACACACACACACACACACACACACACACTTCTACCTATTCAGTGAATGAGCATTTGCTTAATATTAATATCACTCTCATTATAAGGTGTGGAAGTAGAATGAATAAAGAAGTTTTTTCTCTTGTGTATAAGAGGATTAGGTATGAAAATGCAGCAAAAGAAAGAAATGTAAAAAATGAAAGTAAGATTACTAATGTTGAAACAAATTAATAAAAAATTGCGAGGAAAAACTATATTTCTTTCAGATTGAGAGGAAAATTAAGATAGCATAAAACAACCTATCCTGATGACTTAATATTCTCATACTAAAGATTTCACTGAGGGAACAGTGCATACGTGTTGGAAGCAAATAAATATACTAACAGAAAAGTAAATTCCAGAACTGAAGGGTAATCATTAAGTGCTAAACAGAATATATTTTCAAAACTGTCAATATGTACATTATATTTATTATGAAATTTCAAAATAAAAATATTCAATATTCAGTTATTACTTTCATGAGAAGTTAATATTCCTAAGTTTGGAGCATACAACAGTTTTCTAGAGTCAATGGAATTTAATACCCAACAAAACTATTAGCTAATTGTGTGATCACATTAAAGGAATAGTTTTAGATATTTAATGTCTCTTGATTTTGGAAGGAGATAATGAATCCTGTTATCTAATAACAAAAGGGATTATATCCTGAAAGAAAAGCCAAGGGGTTCAAAGGACTGCATGTACAACCCAGAAGAATGATAAAGAAAATCACAGGGTAAAGCGACCAGAAACTTATCTAATTGAAGGGCAAGATTGAAGACTTCAGAATATATAAGAGTTGAACATGGTGATGCCTGCTTAGCAAGAGCAGAGCCCAAAATTCAAATCTCAGAAGAAAAGAATGAAGTTAGAAGTTAGAAATTTAGGAAGGGAGGGAAGGTGCTAGAGTGTAAGGGAGACGAAGGAAAGGAAGAAGGGAGTGAAAGAAAAAATAAGGGAGGGTAGAAAGGAGGAAAGGAAAGGAGGGGAAGAAAGAAAAGGAAAGGAAAGAAAGGGAGAGCGAGAGTGAGAAAGAGAGAGAGAGAGAGAGGGAGAGAGAGGATGGAGGACAGTAAGACCAACTATTTTTGACTGTTTATTTGGAAAGGAGAAGAGCCAGCTAAATGAGGATTAGTGTTACTTTGTCAAATGGGCACCCATTACAGCAGAAATATAATGTGTTGTGTAAGAAAAATCAAGAGATCATAATACTGAAGGTGAAGAAGGTATTGATAAGGGAAGTTTTGACAGACCAGTCTGCATCTGCAATAACAAATGAGCCTACTTCTAGAAACTGGAAATACAATCCATTTAAAGTGGCACTCCTAGGGAGCAAAGCTAAGGTGAGGCTGAAAACAACACTTTTTATACATTTCTGAGGTATTTCATTGAATTTTCAACTCGACATTATAATGTGAAAAATATAACACAGTATTTTCAGTTCTTATGGATGCTGTCTAGCTAATTGCTAGATAAGTAATAGAGATAAAAATATTTAAAAAATCTTTCTCTTATTTTGATATGGAAAATATTAGTAGCTCTTAAATTAAAAAAATAAACACTAATTATTTGTTATCTTTTTAAAAACTGTGTTTCAAAGTCGTTCTTGTTCTTGGATGTCAGTGCTATTATTTGAAAGATTGTATAATCTGGCTGAAATTACAGAGCTATTATTTTGAAACTTAAGTAGAAGTTATGTACAAATGTACAAACAAATTTATCACCTTAAAACAATCTCTCTTGATGATAATTTACAAATTACATTGATTTAAACTTTTTTCCAATGAGATGTTCAATGTAATAAACTCATCTATTTGAAAATATTTGTCAGCCCTTGGCAATGTGAATACACTTGGAGAGCTCTTTAGAACTCATTGCTTTCGGCAAAGCTGCAAGGACTGCTAAACTCCTCCAAGTTATTAATAGTTTTTCCTATTGAGCAATCATCCCGAATTA
This sequence comes from Dipodomys merriami, assembly GCF_024711535.1. Classification (NCBI taxonomy): domain Eukaryota; kingdom Metazoa; phylum Chordata; class Mammalia; order Rodentia; family Heteromyidae; genus Dipodomys; species Dipodomys merriami. The sequence goes on from NW_027202270.1 coordinate 68,967,907, forward strand.
CCTGCTTCATCCCAAATGACTGCATCCCATGTACCCTTCTCACATGTCACTTTATTATTTATTTCCTTTTCTTTTTTTATCTTTAAGTAGTTGTACAAAGGCGTTGCCATTTAACAAAGTACTTCATGACTATAATACCTCTTGATCAATGTCACCCTTTTTAACATTGCCATCCATCCCGCCCCACCACTCCTTCCCTTTCCCTCACTTGTCTTAATTTTATAGAATACACATTAAATGATTGACTGCATTTTCTCCTTCTCTTCATTGGTCTACTCCTTTCCTCTTTCCTACCCCTTTCAAGTACCTGATTTCTTATTCAGATTTCCTTCCTTCCTTCCTTCCTTCCTTCCTTCCTTCCTTCCTTCCTTCCTTCCTTCCTTCCTTCCTTCCTTCCTTCCTTCCTTCCTTCCTTTCTCTCTCTCTCTCCCCCTTCTCTCTCTCCCCCCTTCCTTCCTTCCTTCTTCTTTTTTTTTTTTGGTCCTGGGGCTTGAAGCCTGGGCACTATCCCTCAGCTCTTCAGCTTAAGGCTAGCACTCTACCACTTGAACCACAACACTACTTCCAGCTTTTTCTGTTTATGTGGTGCTGAGGAATCGAACCCAAGGCATCATGCATGCAAGGCAAGCACTCTACCACTGAACCACCTTCCCAGTCCCCATCCCCCACACTGTTCAAATATCTGCTTCCTGGTTTTTATTTTGTTGAACTTTTACTTTTTCTAAGGAATTACACTGTTTGAATTCTTCCTTGAATTTATCATATTTCAGTTCATATATTTGTATATACTTGCAATTTAAAGAACTTAGTAATGGAAGCCTCATCAATGGACTATTTCCAGATCTAGAGTCTCACCAATGCCATCACATTTTGGCCAGTTCTCCATGACTCCAAAAGTAGATAAGTAGGTTTTCATCTTTGTGCCAGAACTGAGGTTTCAACTCAGGGCCTTATACCCTTACTTTGCTTTTTCACTTAATGGTGGTGCTCTGCCACTTGAGCCACCCCTCCACTGCTGTTTATTTTTTGCTGATTATTGGATATAAGAGTTTCATGGATTTTTCTACCTGGGCTGGCTTTGAACAGTGATCCTCATATCTCAACTTCCTGTGTAGCAAGGATTACAGGTATGTGCCTCCAGTGCCTAGCAAAAATAGGTTTTGAAGAGAGGCTTTGTTATTTAATTGAGACTGTGTGATATCAAGCAATTCTTTTCACATATGAGGCTTTGTGGACATGTCTCAGATAGTTGCTCCAAAGTCCTCAAAGCATTGAATTTCCTGCTAGCATTGTGATGCTCCATGAAGGCTAGTTGAATTCAGAGCTCTGTCCCTTCAACCTTTGGTGGGAACAGTGTACAAAAGAATAAGCACTTTGCAGAGGGGTAATGGCCCTGCAGAGTCATTCTTAGGTCTCAGGAGACACAATCATTAGAACCAAACTATGAAGTAGCGTTCTGCAATGTGGGCCTTGTGTCTGACACAGAAGGTCAGAGTTTAAGGAATTTGATCCTTTTTATTTTTTTTTGCCAAATGTACTGCAGATTAAGACCTTTATACCCTATTCTAAATACTTCTTTACTTTGAAAGCTTTGAGTGATTTTGTTTGGAGAAATTAACCATTTAGCCATTAATTTAATTTTATGTAAGTAATTTATTAACACATAATCATTATTTTATGTGGTATTTCTTAACACTAAAAATAATGACTATGTTTTTTCCCTAATCCTTTGCCTTAACTATAATAAGAAATCAGATTAATGTACTGGCTAGATTCTTTAAAAAGTTGGATTACTGCCTTTTATTCAGTTGAAAATAAAAGTCAGTGAAAGCCTTCAGAAAGGTTCATAGTTAAAATTGAAACAACCCCAAGAAGTGACTATATTTGCATAACTTGATCTGTAGTTGGAAACAAAAAATCTACTGAAGACAACAATGGAAGCTTATCAAATCAGAATTTCACATAAATTTTCCATAGCGCTACTAATGAATACTGACTCATTGGTCAGCTATAGTGAGGATTAAACATAGCTCTGAGGTAGGAAAGGCAGGCACCAAGTGCGTTCAGTGGTTCTGCACATTGTATAGAATCTGTATTAGTTGTCTAGTTGCTCTGCTGCTTTCTGACACCAATTCTAAGGCACTTCTGAAGTTTACTCAGTCTTTACTATTTTGATTGCAGCCAAATCTGCCACTGTATTAAAAGGACTCATTTGCCACAGCCACGAAAAAGCATTAGTTTTTATTTGTCTTAAAATGGCAAGTAACTGATAACTGAATCTTTTAACAAATTAACAATCTTAATGAGTTCTTTAACAATCAAACAATGAGTTCTAAGGTAAAAATGGAAGGTTCTAGTATATTGTTCTATGAAGTTAAACCTGTAAAGGGTTAAATACCCTTTCCATGTTATGTCTAAGTATCCTCATTTATACAAATGAGAAAGCTGAGGCTCAGAGAGATCATGATTTGTTCAATGTCATTTACTTGATCTACCAGTGAATGTTAGAATCATGACATGAATTCCAACTCATAATGTCATGAAGCATATTTTCTCTTCTATTGGCTGGGATGTTTAGGAATTTCTCTTCCATATATCTTTCATCACACACATATGTATGTGTACTATGTATATATATATATATATATATATATATATATATATATATATATATATATATATATATGTAGTAAAAGTATCTCCTCCCTTCATTTTAGACAAAGCTTGTAGCCCCTCCAGATGTCCATATCTATGTATATGTTCTCCTGAAATGAGTTTGCCTTTGACTATCTACTTAGCAATAGTTTAGACTATGAAGTGAACAAGCAGGAAACATAATCCAAATCAGGTCATATATAAGAATGAAAAGGGCTACTGCTAATGAGTAGGGTGTGGGATCAGGTATAAACTAGTATGTTTAGGCATGGAGCATGTGGTTATTCTAAAAGGCCAGCTTCTGTACTCTTGGTCCAAAACTCAAGATTCTTGGAGTTCCGAAATTTGAGGCCATCTCTATTTTTCAAGGTTCATTTTTTTTTTTCTAGATGAGTCTATTTTCCTCTGTTGTAGATCAGTAAATTTAAAAAACAACATGAAATGGATAAAATATCCTACCATTTGATATGGAGACAACCACATTCACTTATCACAGTTACAGTACTGGTATAAAATGTTCTGTACCTTTAATTAGTCCTTTTTCTTGCAGCGTTTTCAGGGAAGGTCTTCGGGTAATAAACTTCTTTAATCTGCTTTTAACTCTGTTTTTGTCGCTGGTATCAGAAGCACTGTGATGCAGTCTGAACACTGGAGATTAAAAATAAGTCAGAGACTTTCAGTAAATTTCTCTTTATGATTATTACATTATGCAAATGTAAATAGAAAACAGTAGTTATAGAACAACTACTTGAATTAATAGCTTAGGTCCATCTGTGTAGATGAGACATGTATATAAGATTTGCCCATATGAAAGTATTAGTCTGACTGCAAAATATTGCAAAAATTCTAAGAATGGAGTTAGCTCTATATATTCATAATTTATTTTAACTTTCATTCCCTTGTATTTAAAATAATAACATTTATCTAGTTAATCTCTCCTTCCCATATCTAAACACAAAATTATGGTCAGAGTAAAGAAAAATTAATCTAAAAGAAGGACGTGGGGGTAGGATTTAGCCTTAATTTCAACTTATGCTATACACCATCCATAACGATTACATGCATGTTTGATGGTCCTGCTTGCACAAATAATTTTGTCAGTCTTTTATTTTCCGTGTTAACAAAAGATGATTTCTTTTCCTGAAGAAAGTGTTTCTGGTGCTGTTTATTGATAAATTGTGACCATAAATTCTTGGAGAATGTTTGAAATACAAGTTTGCTTCATTTTCTCCTGTCTTTATTAGTCCCTTATCTTCAGTTTCCTATGGTTTATTTTCAAAGTCATGTATGTGTCAAGTTCATTCTTGTATAAAAATTTGTTGAATGTTGACTACTACAAAGGTTGTACAATAAAAGCTGTGAATTACATGATGAATATAAAACATAAAGTCTTATTTATTAGCTATAGAATCTAACCACATGCAAAGTATTTTAATAACTAATACAGTAATTTATTTTGTCTGTAAGACAAGAAATAGATATTACCCAGGTCATAATGATGCATGTTTTAACTGTTGGAAGAACTGGCGATTTGAAATAATTTATTAGTTAGTTTTCCTTTTTAAAATTTATTTTTGATGCCCCTATTAGGTCTTGAACTCAAGGTTTCATGCTCTTGCCAGCTTGTTTTGCAGAAGGCTGGCTCTCTACCACTTGACCCACATCTCCACTTCTGGATTTTTGCTGGTTAATTGGAGATATGTGTCTCTTGGATTTATCAGCTGGGGATGGCTTCAAAGTTAGGTACTCAGATGTCAGTCTCCTGAGTAACTCTGATAATAGGCATGAGCAATTGATGCCCAGTAGTACCATTAAAAAAATACGTTTACTTTTCAAAATTTGCCTTGTTTAGAGTGTGAGAAAACTTCAGAATTGGTTAAGGGTAGTTTTGCATCCCTTGGAAAACAAAGCAAATTGAGTAAACTTTAATTTTCAAGATAAGGAGGTAAGGGAAGTATGGTTAGGGAAGGCAGAAGACCATCCTGCCCGCTAGCTGTGAGAAGGGTAAAGTTCTTTGTATTAAAGCAAATTCAAATTCTGTTCTCTTCAATTTACATGTATTTTTCATCTTTTTTAAAAATCAGAAAGTTTTGACTGAAACATATGACTAGGTGCTATATTTAATTGAGATGATGCATCTTACTTAAAAAGACCACAAGGAGCCGGGCACCTGCAATCCTAGCTACTCAGGAGGCTGAGATCTGAGGATCGAGGTTCAAAACCAGCCCGGGCAGGAAAGTCCGTGAGACTCCTATCTACAATAAAGCACTAGAAAAATGGAAGTGGCGCTGTGGCTCAAGCAGTAGAGCTCTCGCCTTGAGATGAAGAGCGCAAGGACAGCGCCCAAGCCCTGAGTTCAAGCCCCACGACTGACCAAAAAAAAAAAAAAGACCACAGGACCTTATTTTTGCTTTAAACAAGCACAACTCCTGATAAAGGGTAGACAAATTTTTTGTTGTTGTTGTAGAAGGCTATTTTGTGCAGGCTGTTGTGGATGGTCTTTTATTTTATCTCTGTGTTCTCCAGTCTCTTACCAAACAATATGACAATAGCACCCCTTTCTTAAATGTGACAATCAAAATCATCTCTATACATTTCCTAATGGGAAATGTAAATATGTTTGCTATTGAATATTGCTGCCTAAACTCATCGGAAAATATATAGAATCTGCTTAAGTTCTTTCTTGGTGGTAAATGGTCTATTGGAACAGAGAAAAATGTAGACCATTGAATAAAACAAAGCTAAACCTACAAATATCATTTTTTACATATGCATAAATACAGGTCTACAAACTATCATAAGTGATTAAATGAATTGGTAATAACAGTACAATTATTTTAAAGTAAGGGATATGAATGAGTCCACAGCTTGAAAATTTTGAGATTCACTTCTATCTATAGACCAAGGCCTCTTAGCTACTGTGTTCGGAGGAGTTTATTGTGTGGCAACTCAGCACTCAGGGTAATAAAGCAGAAGCAGGGCATTTGAGTCCCCAGGGCAGTTGTGTATGCTTTGACTATGCTTTCACTCTTTCCCACATAAATATTACCACTTCTTATGGGAAGTTAACTTCAACAGTTTGCAAAGCTCTGCTTTGCACCTGTGATAGCCAATATGGGAGCCACTAATGGTTTTGGGTCTTTGAGCACTTGGAATACATATTCTGTGATATGTCAAACTGATAAGGCTTTGAATAGCCTCAGCTGAAAGAAACATTATTAGGTAGTGCTGCTGTGACTCAAGTGGTAGAGAATTAGCCTTGAGCTGAAGAGCTGAGGGACAGCATCCAGGCCCAGAGTACAAGCCCCATGTTGGACCCAAAACCATTTGTTAGGAAATGAAAAGACTTGGAAAAAATTGTATTAAGTGAAGTAAACCAGGACCAAAGAAACATAAGTCCCATGGTTTCCCTTATTTACAACAACTAGTATATGTCTAGGACAAGCAAAAAGGTCAAAAGCTATGTACATATGACCATATAAAGTGATGCTAAGCAAAATGAACCCAAAGATAGGAACACAAAAGGTTTTATCTTTCTTGCTGTTTTTTTTATTGTACGTATAATGTACCATGTGATTTTTTTTGTTCCTTTTGTATGTTCCTCCCCCATGGTATAACCCCTGTTTTCACTGTAATTGATTCTGGAGCCCTGCATCTTGTATATACAGTTTTCTAATTTGGGTAGGAGAAGGGAAATAACAAAATGCTGAAATACAGGTACAGGTTGACCCATTGTAGCAATGAGATATACAAGATACTGTATTGAAAATGAGTTTTACAACTTTGGGGGGGCAGAGGGAGGAGTTGGGGAGGTAGGAAGGCTGGTAGGGGAAAAACAAAGGAGGAGGTAACAATGCTTGATAGGAAATGCAGTCATTACCTTACTCATGTAACTGTACCCCCTCTGTACACTATTCTTACAATAAAAATATATACACAAAAGAAACATTAAAATTAATTAATACATTTTAACTTAGTTTATGTAAAGGTGACTATTAAAAGTTTTACATTACACAATATGTTTCTGACAGTGCTGCTACCTAATACAAAATACATTGTTTACCTATTACATGAGTAAGTGTTGTGACAGCATACACATGAGATCAAGGAATCTTTATGACATGATTGACCACAGGTCATTTTGGAGACATGGAGAATGTCCTCAAAACCCAAGCAGGTAAAAATTGCTTTTACAAGACCACAAACTTGCAGGAAGTAGCTGTTTCAAAACAGTTTTTCTGTGTGTCTTAATATACTGTGCCCACATACTATCCTGTCAGTTTTAATTATAAGGTGAAGTATTATAAGGAGCACCAGTGGTAGATGATCTACTTTAACTTATATTGTATTCTAACTCTACAGACGTGGCTCTGGTGTTTCGGGATAAAGGAACACAATGTTTTCAAAACACGATCTTGGGAAATTTTGCTCTTCTTGGAATTACATAAGATAATCCATTTATACATTTGCAGGTAACATTTTTCATTTCTGGTCACCCTCAAACCTCACTATTTTCTATAACAGAATGTTAAGAAAAATGCCAGGTCAAACAACATCTGCCATTTTAGAACTAGTAAATTTGATGTGATTAGAAAGTTGCAAATCAAAACAGATGCAATAGAAATGATAGATTATAAAAATAATTATGTAGTAAGCTATAGTTTTGAAACTTCCTAGGTATTCTAGTGTTAATATTCTTTCTTTTTTTTCTTTCAGGTAATGGGGCCTGAACTCTGGCCTGGGCCCTGTCCTTCAGCTCTTCAGCTCAAGGCTAGCACTCTACCACGTGAGCCACAGCACCATTTCAGGCTTTTTTTTTTTGTTTATGTGGTGCTGAGGAATCGAACCCGGGGCCTCATGCATGCAAGGCAAGCACTCTACCACTGAGCCACCTTCCTACCCCCAAGTATTCTTAATTATGTATAATTATAAAATTATGTGTGTATTATATTCTTTTCAATACCACCATTTGCCTTGACATGCCAGAAAGTCTGTAAGTTATGTTGGCTTTTCAAAGGAAATAGAAATATATTTCTAAATGCTTTATTGTGTTTCCTTCTCTCACTTCCTGAGAAACTTGTAGTCTTGTGTATAATCACAGTTTTTAATACAGCCAAAATGTCCCCAAAGTTGCCTGGAATGATGATTTTCCTGGAGACAGTCTAGAGCATCAGCTTCTATTTCCTGAAGCTATAAATACTTGTCCTCAGATGACAAACCAAATTACAAGGCCTTTGCCATCATCCATTCTGCTCATTTTGTTCTAAGAAGAGGTATGCAGAAGTGAAAGTCAATAGATGACTATAATATATGACATCCTTTTTATTAACCAAATAACTTGAAAGCACTATAAATACAAAATTAAAATGTAAGAGATGCATGGTTATAGAGCAAAGTTCTTTACCAGGTCCCTGAAAATGGCAGTAACAGTCTTGGAATATTGTGGTTTACAAATCTGATTTTAAAAGCCAAACTTATAAAACAGTTTACGCTTTTCTGTTGTCAAGGGAGAAAAACTTGCCAAATTGTTCATTTTAAGTAAATACAACATAACCAATTAAGGAAAGCAAAATTTAAACACATGCCTATGATAATCAGGACATAGTTTGCTTCTGATTTCACTACTGATTTTAACAGAAGTGTTCCTTCCAGTTTCCCACAGCACTGAAGTGACCCCACACATACTTTTAGAAACTTGTAATCACACAGTGCAAATAAAAGGACACTTTACTGGAAAATACACAGTGTGGTACAATAATCCATCATTTATGAAAAATAGAATTCAGCCTTTTTTTTCCTCAGAGAATCAACTATTTTTTGAGGGTGAAACTTCCTGCAGTTTAAAGATTTATGTTAAGCCAATGAGCAGTTTTTTTTTCCAGTCCCACTTAAACTTTTTTTTTATTATTTGACAATGGAAAGCGAGGAGGGAGATATGGATTTAAATTCTAAAGCATTTAATCTGACTTACATAGGAGACCAGAGGAATCCCACTTAATTCTACATATTTTTATCTTCACAAACAGTTAACCTAATTATACTAGCTTTCCAGGTTTGTTAGTTAACTTAACTTCTTTTATGTTTTCCAATTATTTTTTCCTACTGATGGATGATCTTTTCTTTCAAGCCCAAATGAAAAGAATATTTTTCAAAGATGAATAATCTTGAATAATAATATGCAATTTAAGTCTCAACATACAGGGCAAAGGCATTAACTTTAAGCAACATTCTTAACCAGTTGAGAGATTTAATTGTTGCTAAAGCTGGTCTCCTAGCAGAGAGGCCTTAGGATCCTGGATTTTCAGATGTTAGGATAGTGAGCTTTCTAAGATGATCTATATGAAATTGCTTTACATAAGAGAAAAAAACATTAGCTCAAAACAAGTTTCATACCTGAGAGACATTATGGAGTTAACATCACTTCTGGAGATGGTAATGGTTATTGTAAAGAGTATACTTCACATATTGATTTTTCCCACAGTAGTAATAATTGGGGCGATTCTACAGTTTTGATGATGGTCTCTTATTACCATTCTATTAAGAATATGGGAACCACAAAAGAAAACCCCCAAATCTTTCACAGTTTGGATAACACGATCCAGGATTGTACATCTGCCAGAACTTTCTTACTGGAGACCTTATTTTGAAAAATCTTCTTTTCCTGCCAAATTGCTGTTCTTGAAGTATTCCCTTGATACAATTACATGTTGTTGTTATTATTATTTTTAAATTTGGAAGTTCTGGGAGAGCTAACATTTCAGAAATGATGCTAAAGGATAGTGGAGTCACTGCTATTCTGAAATGCTTTCCCAAGCAACTTTCTAGGCTACTTGTTCTTTAGTGGTGAATTTTTATATCAGGATCAGCATTGGGTGTAGGTAGATAGTTTTGTATCAGTTAAAAGTACTCAGACCTTCAATGAAATTTCAAGAGGACATCAAGACAGAAGTGGCAGCACTAGCTTCATGCAATCGTTTTATCACACTGCATTCCCAGAAAAAGGGAACCAGAAAAAAACAAAATGACAGCATAGGGTTATGTCAAGTTCTTTATCCCCAGAGATTCCAAAACCTATCCCAAACCATCGAAAACATTACATAACAATGTATGGATTTGTCTGCACTCATATTTTCCAATACAACTTTCTCATACTTGGAGCTACTCTGTCTTACCAGTCTCTAAATTACTGAAAGAAGAGCATCTTACCCAAAGTACACTGGAAAGAAGAGTAAAGTTAACTAAATATTTTTTTCAGCATTTGCCTGATTCTTTTCAGGGCCTACATGCTTGGGTTAATTCTTGGACTTTTAGTAAATACAGTAATAAACACTGCTTTGCTCTCTCCAGATGCTGATTTATAGCATGCAGAAATCTGCACATAACTCCTGGAGTCAGAGTGGACAAAAAGGGTAGGTTTGATTTTAATATATTGTTGATCATTTAATATCTCTCTCTCTCTCTCTCTCTCTCTCTCTCTCTCTCTCTCTCTCTCTCTCTCTCTCTCTCTCTCTCTCTCTCTCTTATCAAGCTCAGTGTAAACAGAAGTCATCATTTTAACCCTTCAACTTATAGCCTAAGTTATTGAAACTTTAAGTAACTTACTCAAAACACAAATTATAGTTAAATCTGGAAATAATTGAAAGAGCGAATGCAGGGTGTTTTAACAGCATTACTTTATTTTAACCACTTAATTCCTGCTTAGACATTGCAGAAATACAAAACAGATGATTCACTTCATAACAGAAGGGTAAGCACACATTGCATATTCAATGATTCATATTTATGTTATCTACCCATTTGTGGAGTAGTGAGAATTTGTATAATGAAAATGTTTACTTTTATAATAAATTATCTAGTTAAAGAGTCAAAGCTAGCCACATTTTATATTTTCAGTGCTAATAAAGAGCTGGCAAACTGGTATCATTCAGCCATATGGAAATTTCATGTTTACTATTCCCAGTAATAGATGCATCCATGTCCTCTACTTCTAATGCATTCATTTGTCTATGATGCAGATTCTTCACTATCATGGAACTTTAATATTTTTATTCTGCTGCCAGTATGTTCTTTATCATAACATTTAGCATAGTTCTGAGTTGCATACTTTCTAAGAAAGTGATGATGATTTCATTACTTTGCTACTAATATTGAGCATATCACCATAATATGTGATTCACCTTCCATTGCAGTTTTCTTTTTATGATCCAAAAACAAAAATATCTTTGCATCAGAGGTTAAAGGTTAAAAGTGCATTTTTCAGGGCTGGGAATGTAGCTTAGTGGTAGAGTGTTTTCCTAGCATACATGATACCTTGGGTTCGATTCCTAAGTATCACATAAACAGAAAAAGCCGGAAGTGGCACTGTGGCTCAAGTGGTAGAGTGCTAGCCATGAACCTGCCCCAGCATTGGAAAAAAAAAGTCTATTGAATTTTTCAGAAAAACAAAGACAAGAAAAGAAAAATATACCTCAATAGCAAAAATATTTTAGGTATGTATAGAAACAAAATGAAAAATTCCTTTTACAAAAGTGAAACAATCAGTTACAGTGTATGAGACAAATATTCAGATCATTAAATCATTCTTCTATTCAATAGGTATTTCATCTTGGTTTCTTAGGACTTGGTGGAGTGTCATTAAACCTGTCACTTAGAATTGCTCAAAACTTTGATAGATTTGCTAATAAAGTAAATGGCTACTATGCTAGGGCAGTGGCTGATTTTTACAGCCAAATTCCTAAATAATTTCCTAAAAGAAAAGGAAAAAAAGGCATAGAATTCGATTATATATATATATATGTATATATCACATTTTCTTGATCCATTCATCTACTGAGGGGCATCTGGGTTGGTTCCATATCTCAACTATGGTAAATAATGCTGCAATAAACATAGTTGTCCTGGAATTCTGTGCCTCCATCAGAAAGAATGACATCGCCCTATTTGTTAGGAAATGGAAAGACTTGGAAAAAAATTATATTAAGTGAAGTAAGTCAGGCCCAAAGAAACATAGGTCCATGGTTTCCCTTATTTGCAATAACTAGTATATGTCTGGGACAAGTAAAAAAGGTCAAAAGCTATGTACATATGACCAGATAAAATGAAGTTAAAAAATGAACCCCAAGATAGGGACACAATTGGTTTTTTTCTTTCTTGCTATTGTTTCTAACATATTTATAAGGTGCCATGTGATTTTTTTTTGTTGCTTTGTATGTTCCTCTCCACTCACTGAATTTGTGGTTGGTATAATTTGGGGAGTAGAAGGGAAAAACAAAATGTTTAAATAGGGATACAGGTTAACCGATTGTAACAATGAGATGTATAATACACTATGTTGAAAAACAAACTTTACAATTTAGGTGGCAGGGAGAGTGTAGTTGTGGAGGTGGGAGGGAAGGGATGGTAGGGGAAAAACAAAGGAGGAGGCAAAAATGCTTGAGAAGAAATGTACTCATTATCTTGTTCATGTAACTGTAACCTCTCTGTACAGTATTTTCACAATAAAAAAACTTATTAAGTAAAAAAAGAAAAGAAAAAAGAAAAAGAAAAAAATAACATTGGACATCAATCCAGAAAAAGGGCATGATGAAGAGAAACACATTTCCCTCAAGGAAAGTATATATATAAAGTATAGGAATGGGTATCCTTATGACAGAAAACAGGGTACAGCCAAATCAACCAAGAATAGGCTATATGATATGAACTTCAGTTCATGAACAGAGAAAAACTCCCAAACTACAGAGCTGTAGGCATGACAAACAAACTGTAAACATAAGACCATAGCAGAATTCTAGGAAATTAATATTTCTATGAAAAAATAAGTAAACTTGGAGAATGAATTAAAATTTACATTTAAAAGTAATATATATTTCAATGATGATATACTGAGACAGACTCTAGACTAGTCTTAGAAGTGTTTGAATTGGGTAATATTTAAATCTACTCTCTGTGTATACATTTATACTGAGGCCTATGAAAGAATATAAGGCATGCATATTTGTGTTGTATACTTGTGAAAATGTATTAAGATGCATTATCAGTAGCTGTTGGAGTAGAATAACAAGTGAGGACTTTGAAAGTTTTCCTTTATATCTTTAAATTGAACCTACGAATTCTACAGATATTTATAGAAAAGAACATGGGTGTATCCTTATATTTTTGACATAAAACACAAGACAGAACTGAAAAATATAGGTGACAGATATTTTGGGAAATGACTTAAAGCCAACTAATAAATGTTGATTTTTGATTATAAGAAAAGTACAAGATATATTGTAAACAATTACATGTATTTAACATTCATATATAGATATTATATATTTAATGTAGTTATCCTAACATTAGACTTATTCTTGATAATGGGTAACATTTTTGGGTACTTCTTTCATGTTAAGAAAGTTACCAAGTTACCTATTTATATATATATATATATATATATATATATATATATATATATATATATATATATATATATATATATATATGTGTGTGTGTGTGTGTGTGTATATTGCTTGGTATATATATATATATATCATTTAATCCTTATAACCATTAATATTACTATTCTTTAGATTTGAATGTGAGTTCAGAGGGGTTACAGCATGTTGCACATAAGTGACAGAGTCAGACCTCAAAGCTGTCTGGTTCTTGCTCCAATGTCCTGCATCTCCATTTGTTTAGCTGTCAAATATCAGAAGACAGAAAGTAGAGAATTGTTCCCTTCCTTACCTCTAGTACTTCCAAAGGAAGTTCTTACATCATCTACTTTGCATGGACTGCTTATGGAGAGTTTAGCTTGGGGGCAAGTGTCATTGTTGCCCTGAGAGATGTGAGCTGCCTTAGATAAGAGTAGAGAATCATGGCCCAGCAATGGAGTGGAGGTCTGAGGAATGTCTGAATTGCCAGTGAGAAGGGGTAGAAGAGATATCTGATAGTGCTGAGTGATCAGTCCCAGGAACAGGAATTGAGTTCCGTTGCAAGGTTACATGCTCAGTGGACAGTGAACCCCTCACTATGCTCCCACTTGCTCTATGTTACAAGACCAGAAAAAGAACTTAGAAGTAGAGTGGAAGGTGGAATTGAAGCTCCCTTTAAAATATCATTACTCAATTTCTCAGTTTCACTCCATCTATCATATAATGTTTTCCAGAGACAAAGGTATACTTAGAACATCCAAGTTGGGGAATTCTGCTCTTCTCTCAGAATTCAGTGACTTATTCCTGGTTGCTTCACAAGACCCATGTGAAAAAATTAAGGTCAGCACTTAAGGGGAATCAGATAAAAACTGTGGATATGGCTTCCTTCCAAAGGCTAATGGCTTTCTTTAAAAACACGTGTTCTGTTCTCTCTTAGGCATTTTTCTTCTTTTGAACTCAGAACCTCTTACTTGATCAGTTTTCTTGCTCACACGGAGCTTTATCACTTGAGCCACACCTCCAGCCCAGACTGTCTAGTTAATTGAAGAGTGAAAGTCTCTAGGATTTTTTTTCAGAGTGACCTTGAACCCGACCTTGAGCCTCCAGATCTTAGCCTCTTGAGTAGGTAAGATTATAGAGAGGCATGAGCTGTTGACACTTGTCTTTCACTCTTTTTTTTCCATTTATTTTTAAATTGTGAAAATACCATACAGAGGTGTTACAATTACATGAGCAAGGTAATGAGTACATTTCTTTTTTTTTTTTTTTTTTTTTTTTTGGGTCCAGTCGTGGAGCCTGAACTCTGGGCCTGGGCGCTGTCCCTCAGCTCTTCAGCTCAAGGCTAGCACTCTACCACTTGAGCCACAGCGCCACTTCCGGCTTTTTCTTATGTGGTGCTGAGGAATCGAACCCAGGGCCTTAAGCATGCAAGGCAAGCGCTCTACCACAGAGCCACCTTCCCAGCCCCAGTACATTTCTTATCAAGCATTGTTGCCTCCTCTTTTGTTTCTGCTTCCCATCCCTTCCCATCTCCCGCACCCCCCCTCCAAAGTTGTAAAGTTCTTTTTTCGGCATAATGACTTGTACATCTCATTGTTGCAATGGATCCACCTGTATCCCTATTTAATGAATTTGTTTTTTCCCATCCCCTCCACAAATTATACCAACATCAAATACAGTGAAAATGGGTTATACCCTGGGGGAGGGACATACAAAGCAACAAAGAAATCATCTTATAAATATGTTAGAAACAATAGCAAGAAAGAAAAAAACATTTGGATACTTATCTTGGGGTTCATTTCACCTAGCATCAACTTATGTGACCATTTCTGCTTGTCTCAGACATATACTAGTTATTGCAAATAAGGGAAACCATGGAACCTATAAAATACACTTTCGATTGTAAATTTTAACTCATCCTATAACATGGATAGTTGATTACATAGCTTATTCAAGCTATGTAATTTTTCTTTTGCTTTTGCATCTTCATCTGATTAACAGAGATAATATCCCCAGCAATAGTTGCTGTGTATGTTAAATGTCATCATTTAATTTCTGTATATTGTTATGATAGGTTTTGTAGTTAAGATTATGATTGATATCTTGTATCATTATCACAAAGCAATGATCAACAAGTAAACATGTGTTATAAGCAGCACCATCCTTAAATCTATCCCAATTCCTCTTACTTTTTCAACATCCATTGAGCCCATACTACGTATTTTACATACTTGATTATACCCTTAGTTGTTGCATATACATACACACACATGCATACACAAAAATGTGTGCATATTTTCACATATGGATATATTTTTAAATGGATGATTATTTGTCTTTAGTTTAAAAAAGAAGAAAGAAAAAAATTCTTCTATACAATCCCAAATATTACCTGTGATTAATTTCTGCCAGGTAGAGCATATTTTGAGACTTTGAGCATGTGTTAAAATCATTGGGTTTTGAAGAACTATCCATTAAAGGCTTTCTGAACTGTGACAATGGATATTGACAGTGCTTGTCAGACTAAACCATTATTGATTGGCTCACATCATGTGTATAGCAAAACCAATTTCTTTCAAGTGCTTCTTCCTAACTGAAATACATTATTGCAGCCTTCCTCTCTGTTTATTATATCACCCAAACTCTTCACATGTAACACTCCAGCAAAAAAGGTTTCACAATGAACATGGCAGAAAACTACAACACAGGGAGAAGGGAAGGCACTTAGCAATCCAAATGCTCTTGTTCTATAAGTTGCTGTTCCTTCTAAAAATATTGATTCCTGGTAGAATCTTTGTTTTTATTTCACAATCCTGTTGACTAGAGACAGATCATGGACGAGCAGAGCTTTGCTATTATTTAATGACCCTGTGACTCTCATGGTTTCCACTCGTGACAGAAACTATTTTAAGTGTGTCTATGTTTAAGTTGTGGGAAAGAAAGTGTTTATGTTGGGTCAATGCTCTCCTGCCCATAAACATACACACAGCCCCAAACACACACACACACACACACACACACACACACACACACACACACACACACACACACACACACACACACACACACATACACACACACTCAGAGGAATATGTCTTTTTCCAAACTTTAGAATATTTTCTTCTCTGAATGATTTAGTCCACCTTCTGGCATATGTTATATACTGTACTGTGAATCTGAATTTTCACTGTGCCTTATTTTCTAAGACAGCTCATTTCTTATTAAAGGAAGAATCTTCCATAACAGTAATTTTTCTCCATGAATGGGAAAATTCCATATACATATGTATGTATGTGTGTATATACAGTAGAAAATATCATTAAACAAAATCCAAAAAACATCCTCTCCACAAGTATTGAATAATCCTACTCCATGTGTCCTGTGCCTATTGCATGTGCTAGGAGTAACCTCGAACACAGGGAAACTTCGGTCCTAGTTTTTACACTTCAAGAAACTTACAGTTTGGAGCAGGTGAATGCCTGCAGGAAAGGCAAGGCATTCTTAGACGCTCAGTGTAATTTTCAGGGTATCCCTAATATGGCCATCCCTCTAAAAATGATCCCTAAAGCTCAGATGACTTCCTCTGATGGTGAAAACAGACTAGATTATTTATGTACTCTGCAAACAATTTAATTAAATCTGGTATGGTGATGCCAATTTTTTTTCTTAGTCTAAACAAGCCTGAAAATATGTAATAAGCAACAACAAAAAATTGCTAAGAAGACTGACAAATTCTAGTCAAGTAAAACTGTCATCCTTCAAAGCTCCTTCTTAAGCCACAGAGATCCAAGGTTACTTGAACATTAGATGCAGATACTTTTGAGTCTGTTCTGCTCCATATTAAGGCACAGAGGAATGGCCCACACTCAGCGCCCTGTGCTGTTTCTACTTCACCCCTTTGAGTGGCCTTCTTATCCCACATTCTCTATCTCTGAAGCAGGCACCTGGCCTTGGGCCCATACTCTTGGTTCTGTTCTGCAGGGCATCCTGTGTCTTGAGGAATGGCGGGACTGCCAGTGGGACCCTTCCTTTCCATTTCCAGGACATCAGAGATCAGCAAGAGTCAGCCCAGTGTCACTCTGTCTTACAGAAAATGGTTTTGTTCGAAGCATCATTTTGAAATAAGCATTAAGGTATTTGTTCCAAAATATGTGTGTGAAGTACTGATGCACTCCCCCACAGGAAGTGTATTGAAAATGCAAAGGGTGAGCCTAGCATATCTGAGGACCCAGTATGTCGTCTACGGCTAAGTGATCAGGGATAGTGGGATGGTTTGTCCTCACAAATGCTGACAGACAGCTGCAGTTTGCAGCTGGCGGGAGCTTATGCTCGCTAAACAAAGATCTAGCTGGAGCCTGGTGAATACTTGGCTGTATTGCAATGATCATAATTCATAACATACATTTCTAAAGGAGGAGAAAAAGCCTAAGAAAAGGCCCAAAAAGAGTCACATCATTTTGACACTGGATGTAGTCAGGATATAGACTATTTTATTTGTTGTCCATTGTGAAATCTCTCTGGGGTCACCATATCTGTGACAAATGAAACTGCTGTCTGTTTTGTAGCTACAATTTCAGATTAAATCTTCCTGCCATTAAAAAAAATCATGACAGGAGTTTTACTGCCAAAACCTAAATGTTATCCCAAATATTTTATTTATTTACCTAAATGAGTTAATTGTAATCAAATTGCCAAGCCTGTGTGTGTGTGTGTGTGTGTGTGTGTGTGTGTGTGTGTGTGTGTGTGTGTGTGTGTTTGAACATCAGATAACCTCATTCTTGGGCACAGTTCTTGCTGGAATATCCAACACGTGAAATGTTAAATCTGGACTGAACTTAATCGAATGGAGTCTAAATACTCCAGTTTATAAGAAGAGGAAAAAGATACTCACAGTGTTTAAGTCACTTGCCCTAGGCTAAATAGTGAGAAACAGAGTGAAGATTTAATCCAAATTTTGTAACCATCAAATCTGGGGTTTTGTTAGCGCCTCCTTACTTTTCTTGAATCCCTGATGGGCTTTATTAGAAATTCCTGAAGCTTGTCTCCAGAGGGGGCAATTCCATGGATTGGGGAGCCTAGTACGGGCCCTATTCTCTTCCAAGAAAAAGGAATTTTGGATTTGAATCTAAATGCAACAATCATTGCCATCAATTAATTCTGTGTCTTTCTACATATTTACAATAGCAGAATTTTGAATGTAATATGGAAATATATTTAAATTTATATGCATAAATTGTGTAAAATAATATGAAAAATACATGCCCAAAGGGGGTGGGGAGTATTACAGTAGTCTTCCTTTTGACTTGTAACAAATGATCTTAACTGTTTTGCTATGATCCTTTTCTCTAACTTTTGGTAAACTGAAATCTGTAATAGATTATTATTACTGGTATTTGGGGTTTTCAGCCTCCTCTTTTCCCCTGGGGGAAGGGAACTCTCTTGCCTAATGCCAGGATACCCTTCCAGATGTGAAATCCCAAGAAGATTGCTCTGTGAGATATTCTTCCCATGTGTTTCTGACCAGGCTGCAAGGGCATGTGGAGGCTATGGATGGGAAGTTCATTTTTGCCAACTTCCAACCCCTCAGAGTGGACTTATGAGCAGGGTATGATCATGGTCTTTTGCAAGCTTATTTACTCTTGACAAAATGCAACTTCTGGTCTTGGGAATAAAAAAATGTCTTTGGGTTTTAAAGACCACCACAGGCTTCTTGAGACACTAAGTACCTCTTACATAAAATAACAGAATGATGATTTAAGACCTGAGGAACTCAAAATGCACAGATTAAATGACCTTTAAAATGCACATAGGTTTAGAATTGAGAGAAAAATGCACTTAGCAAAAAGGCATTTGGGATTTATTTCTGAAATATGGTTGGAAACATTAAAAAAAAAACTCAAAATGAGGCAACACACACACACACTCTCTCTCACACACACACATCCTCCTTTTGACTTAAAGATTTCCTTTAAATAACACAAGAGATGTAGTCATCAGCATTGATTCCAGCAGGGACACTGTGAATGGTGAGAAAGACACGGTAAGACTTGGGTAATAACAAGAGCTACTGTCATCGTTATCCCTTAATTCTTCAAACTGTCAAAGCAAACTAGAAATAGGAGAGAAATATTCTGGCAAGGTCTGACACCCTCCTCATTTTTTGTTAAGCAGTTCAGCTAGGAAATACTCACCCAGAACTATTTCCTTAAACTGGGCACCAGAAAACAAGTTTCTCTATTTGCATCCCATGGAATAGTAGAAAAAATTGTGAAGTCCACCTGTGGACTTCATTATGAAAAACACTCCTGACAACACAACCAGGTGCTGGCGTGTGTAAGAAATAAGGGAAGGAGAGGGGGACAGAGCTGTGAATTGTGGGTGGGTTCTTGCAAAGGAAGTCGAACTTAGATTGCTGCATTAAGGAAATGGCCAAGGGAGAATTGTTCGGGAACTTGTGACTGACAGAAGTTTTTCTTTTGTCAGTTTTGTGGCAACATCATGTAAACTGCTGTTGAGCTACATGCTACAGTTGAAGTTGAAGGCAGAGGGATATACATCCTCATGCTATACTTCCAGATTTGACAGTGCCAACTACATGTTCCTCAAGAACAGTAGTAGGTAATAGAAAATTGCCTAATAATGAGCTAGAGTCTGTGCTTCGATGTGCACTGGAAAGCAAACAGCTCTGTGTGTTGAGATATGATTTTGAATTTCACTTCTACAACTTAGCTAAGTTTTGATTTAACATCCCTGAATTTCAATTTCTTCATAGACATAATAGGGATTAAAAGATCTTGGTACAATGTTGCCTGGATTAAATATAATGTTGTATAAAATCATAGTCCTTTGTACTTCCCTCTGTATCCCTTATTCTTTTTCTCCATCATCTTCAGCACATTATCATAATTTACAGTTCACACTAGACTCTATCAGGAGCGAACAATTAAACATTACAATATTACCAATATGAATAAAAAGAAAGTGATATTGATACTTTAGGAAACAAGGAATTAGTGTATACAATTTGTTAAAACAATGTCAATGTAATACTATATCTATTTTGTATAAAGGAGCTCTAGGAACTGCTCATCAAGATAGTGTGTACTTTCTCATGCATATAATGCATCCCAATTCTCCAACTGCCTGAATGTGTACTAATTGCAATTGTGATGGCGACGAATAGATTGGTGCTATAAATCTACCCAGGTGAATACATGGTGAGGTTTAGTATAACCACTTCTAGAAATAGTAGTTTTAAAATATATAAAATCTTTAATTTTATACTTTAAGATTTAAGTCCTGTATCTACTCAAACAGAAATAGCTGGACACTTGTTTTGATAATCATAGCACCAAAGTTAGTTACTATATATAAAGATAAATGTTATCCTAATGGTATCAGAAGTATATCCCTTTTCCTGCAGCCTTGGGGCACAGAAGTGTATGCTTTAATAATCACAGCTGAATATCTTTTACACATTACAATATTTTTTTAAAATAAAGGTCCTGAACTCTGATCAGTTACAGATTCTAAAAATCCAAGGAACAGGATTGTAAGTGTGTTCAGGGTGCAATACTAGGTTAGTAGTAAGCAAAGACTCTTACTTTTCAATAACCTGATATAAAATCATATTCAGGGTGTCAGAATAAAAGGCAGTGATTGCCAGGGATAAACCAAGAGGAAAGGAAAAATGAAATAAAAATAAGAGAACTTGATATAGTACATTGATGACAACAAGTTCAACAACCAAAAAAGACCTATTGTTTCCATGACTTGGAGTTCATTTCAGTTAGCATCATTTTATATGGTCATTTGTACATAGCAATTGAGCTATTGTGATCCTCTGCTAGGACTATCCTAGACATACACTAATTATTGCAAATGAGGGAAACCACAGAGTCTATGTTCATTGGTTCTGCCTTACTTCAGTTAATATGTTTTTTGGCCAAGTCTTTCCATTTCCTTATGAATGGGGTGATGTCATTCTAAGAAAGCACTCTATCAGTGAGCCACAACTCTAGCCATATTTAATTTCTCGAGGCTCCAATTCCCAGGCTAGAAAAGTGTCAAATATAAATGTGCACAGTGTCCATTTATTGAGTGAAATAAAGCATATTCTAAATTCCCTTTCTAAAAAAAATGGGCTAGGAATGTGGCTTAGTGGTAGATTACTTGCCTAGATGCATGAAGCCCTGTGTTTGGTTCGTCAGTACCACATAAACAGAAAAAGCCGAAGTAATGCTGTGGCTCAAATGTTAGAGTGCTAGCCTTGAACAAAAGAAGGTTAGGGACAGTGCCCAGGCCCTGAGTTTGAGCCCCAGGACTTGCAAAAAAAAAAAAAAAGAGAGAGAAAAGAAAAAAAGAAAAAGATCTTTAATTTCTATTTTTATTTATAAATAAAACCTCATGTTCTGAGAAAACAATCTAATGTTTTATAAAGAAGGAAAATGTTTACTGGTAATTATCATTAAGTGAAAGTCTGCACTTACATCTACAGAACAAACTTTTCTTCACATCTTGATGTCTAGACACAGAGTATCCTTTTCTTATTTGCTTATTCATGGATATAAATACAAAATCTTGTTATCTTATTTAGGAAAACAGATTAATTCATTACTTTAACTTTCATTTAAGGAAACATATACTGCTACAGGAATACATTAAACTTACTCCAGGTGGGGTTTGTTGATACAAAGCTTAAAGAAAAATGATTAAGAAAGTAGTCCTATGGGATAATGAGGACATTGAGGATGATAAAGACCATAAGCTTAAATCTCTGTATCAATTTAGGTATTGGATCCAGGTTGGGGGAAGGTGAGAAAACAGAGGGGGGAGGGAGAGACGGAGAAAGTGGGAGAGAGAAAGTGTGAAAGGGAGAGGAAGAAGGAGAGAGAAAGAGAAAGAGAGGAGAGACTTGATTCTTGGAGAATATAACTCAACTTGGGGCTAAGGTTATAGCCTATAAATCATCACTATGCAGTAGATATGAAGCATACATATAATTAAAAAATTTGTAGTAGCCACATTTAAAAGCGTTACTAAGAAATAGTATCATTAATTCTACTAATGCATTTTAATTCATTGGATCTATTGAGTATTACCATTTCCCCATGAAACCATTGTCAAAAGCATGGAGATGTTTCATAGCATTTTTCTTGTTCTAAATCTTTGTGTGGTAGAGGTATCATACCTAACACACATTTATTTCTCTTCAGGCTAGTCATCTTTCAAGTGCTCAGGGCCAGTTGGGCCCATATTGGGCAAAGCAGTCAACAGCAAGCCTCTGGTGTAATCTTGAGCTCGGTATAAGTAACTCCCACTGGTTCACATGCAGGGCTTTGCTACAGGTGCACAGCAGCCAAGGCAGAGATGGACTTACTGTGGAAGTGGAATGGTCAAGGGAAAAGATCGTATCTTCAACTCCATTTTATTGCAGGTTAGTGGAACAACTCATAAAAGTTAGAATTTATTGTGTTTTACCTGAAATAATTTGGTTCTGAGTTTTGATACACCCCATTCAAATGTTGCTCTGATGAAGCTTGCTCCCTGTAGAGTTTTCTACATGTTAGCCATCCCTCCATAACTGCATTTATAATCAAACTCTAGAATATAACTGAAAGGAGTACATGAGCTAACTAAGATTAAAATCTTAGTTCTCTGTGATTAGGACCCAGAAGATTATGCTTATCCAGGCCCCTCCCTTATGAAACACATTTTGTACTTGAAAAGCCACAGCAAATTAACAAACATTACTTACAAAAACAATGGTTTCAGACTATGGGAAAGACTGATAGGAACTGTCTGGTGTATAGTACATTCTCTAATTCACAACTTTTCTTGAGAGAGAAGTTGGAGAATCACACAGTCAAACACAGGAAATATGTGGACTACAGAAAAAGTTTGTTTTAGGGGTTTGATTTTGCTCTTCACTGCCATATATTTAACTAACCAGACTATAGAATGATGTAAACACACTATTAATTCTGTTTGCATGCCATTTTCCAGAATGTAGTCAGTTCTTATAGCCTTAGCCAACACACCTCCCAACTTAAAAATGAATATGTCACTCAAATTTTGCCCCCACTCAGATGAACTCACAGCAGGTGAGTGATAGTGTACTGTGAATGTCTAGGATCTAATTATAAAGCAAACAAACAACCTACTTTGACACTGGCTAGAAGCAAAGGAGAATCTGAAAGCCATTTATTTCGATAAATGCTAATAAACAGCATCTATTTCTCAAATGTTTATGAAATGATGGAACTAGTTCTTAAAACCAAAGTCATATTCACTGTACTTTCATAAATGTTTGACAGGCAGCAAAATTTTGTTTCAGATTTAATTTTGCTTCAAAATATTTTGTTCTTATTATATATTGTCATCAGATAATATTTAAACATACTTAGCTTTTGAAAGTCTTTAAAGGAAACAAATTGAAAACACTTTCATTTAAGTTTTAGACACAGAACACACACACACACACACACACACACACACACACACACACACACACACACACCCCACACACACACATTTTGTCTGTCATGGGGCTTGAACTCTGGGCTTGGGCGCTGTCCCTCAGCTCTTCAGCTCAAGGCTAGCGCTCTATCACTTGAGTCACAGCACCACTTCTGGTTTTCTGAGTGGTTTATTCAAGGTAAGAGTCTCACAGTCTTTCCTGCCTGGGCTGACTTTGAACCGCAATCCTCAGATCTCAGCCTTCTGAGAAGCTAAGGTTACAGGGGTGAGCCACCGGTGCCTGGCCCCACAAGAACATATTTTAAATAAGAGGGGTAAGGTATAAAAGGAAAAGGGATAAAAGGAAAAAATAACTGTTCCCATTCTATTTGAAAATTTTAGTGTGTGTGCAAGTACTTAAAATATAAACCATAAAATAATTGACATTGCAGAGCAATATATAATCAACCAAGACACCATGAGGCAGATTGCAAACTTTCCTCCATCATGTTTCCCAGCTTTAAAGAAGCAAAGGTCTAATAAACATGAACTTGACCACAGTGAACGTCCTTAAAAAAATAGGTATTTACAACAGCAATGTAGTACTTTACTGACAAAGATAGATGAACCAAGCTTAGATCTGTGCAATATAAAAAAGGAAACAGTGATTATATAGTACAAATAATTTTGCTGTAATATGACAGCCTAATGACTTAAGTGCCCAATATCGTCATTATGGTTCTGAACCCCATGTGCATTAGCAATAAAGACTCAGTAAAACTACTGTGTAATTCACATTTTTGCATGAAAATCTTATTATTCTTTTAAAGATGTTTCATGTATAAGAACCATAACCCTAATAACTTGAATTATGTGTTATGTTATGGTGTGATCTGAAGGTATCTTCAAAGAACTTTCTAACATAGGCTTTTGTTGGAGGGAGAAAATAGGTTTAATACATTGGTTTATGTTTGTTGTGCTTTTAATCTAGCAAGAAATATTACTTCGTTATACTGACACATTAATTTATTATGCAGATAATTTCCTAGGATATACAATCTAAGGTAAACTATGATCCTTGGTGGTCTAATGCAATTAAATTTTCTGGAAAAGAACAAATGACTGAAACTAGCAAGTATTGAAAAATTTAATCACTCACACATCATTTTTAGATAAGGTAAATGAAAGAAAGCTATGTTTATTTTAGAGACTGCAGAAAGTAGCGATCAAACTGTTGACTGCAAAACAAATCCATAGTTACTTAACCTCACGACTAGGTATTGTTTCAAGTTTTCGGATCTTCATCACAAGTCGAAATGTTTGTTAGAAGTATTTCCCATCACCTGCTATCATTTAAAGGGAAATTGTGTTTGCAAGTGTAGAAAATTAGGTATTTTCAGGCAATTGTGCCTTGGTTCACTAAGCTATTTTTCTACAAGATGCTAAGAAACATGAGAAAGTAAAAATATCATTATATTTTCTTTATCCTTCTACTACTTGTAAGGAAGCTGTGTTCAATTCTTAGGGTAAATGGGAAGCCTTGCCAATTTTCCTCATCATCGTGTTTGGAATGTACTAGGGATGAGAAGTGTGTCTCATTATTTTTGAACTGGAGTTGTGACAGCAACTATAATAGAGGTTGTGTTATCTACCTGTTAAACTGGTGGACATCCTTACAGGAAATAGGATTCTGTAGAGTGGAAGAAACCATTGGCTTTACAGAAAGAGAGTTTTACAAATACATTTTTTGGTCATGTACAAATTAGGTAAGGACAAGCCCCAGAAAGGTGTCCCTATAATGAAAACCATCTATATTTACAAATGAAAACACAAAAAAGAAGATGAAATTACTACGTGAATAGCTCCTTTCCATTACCTACTTTGTGCCTGAATATGCTTTATTTATGAGTATCAGATTATGGGTGAAGAACTTTGAAGAATGAAATGAGAAAAAAAATCCATTGTATAAAAATCCTCTTTCCAACTAACACTTCAGGTACTCTCTACAAGTGCTTGTACAAATATATATGCTGGGTTTATTCAACCAACACTTTTTTCTCATAAGCAAGAATTGAAAAAAAAAAATTCAATCCAAGCTGTCTTTTCCACAAGTCTTGGGAAATTGCATAGTTTTGAAAAAAATTGGCTTGATTTTCAAAAAATTTTAAGAAAATGGATATGGAAAGAATATGATTGTGCCCATAAAAGCCAATTGTTTCCAAACCACATTATATTGTTTGGCTCAAATAATTTATCCTTCTATATGGAAGGAAGGAACCATGACAGACTGAAACTACAATAGCCAATCAAAACAAAAGTTCTCTTCTGGAATGACTTTACTATTCTAGGGATATTGTAAAGACCCAAACTCATCCTCTAGCCCCTTGCCAGGATGACCAAGGCCAACTACAGAGAAAACAATGATGAAAATATGTCTTCATTGTTTAAGGATCTGGTTTATTGACTCACAAATAGACAGGAAATCTGTTAAATGGATCCCTGAAAAGAAGCCTGGAACACCTAAGCCATATGTGAAATTTTGTCTTCTTTGTGCCTGGCAAATACAGAAATGATGGGAATTTGAGCTTAATAAGAAATACAAATGGGTAAAGTGAAGCAAATATCACAGTTATTAATATAACAACATAGACTTCTGTTCATTTTTATGAGATGTCATGACAAAAAGGGAAAAATAAAAGATGTTTGTAGTTTAGTCATTTGTGACTTTGTTAGCCTGTAAAGGTCATTACATTTTTACCCATCTTATGCTTTTTATATGTAACATATCAACATCAATATTTTTTGAAGGTGTAATAGGGCTTGAACTCAGGACCTTGTGTTTATTAGGCAGGTTCCTTATTTCTCAAGCCACACCTCTAGCTCTTTTTCACTGAGGTATTTTTTTTAATGGGATCAAGTGTTTATGCGTGGGCTGTCCAGGACTGCGATTTTCCTATTTACATTTCAGCACTGCTAAGGTGACAGGTACATGCTCAAATTTTTAATAGTTGAGATGGGGGGGGGTCTTAAGAAATCTTTTCTCTGGGCTAGCCTTGATTCATAATCCACCCAATTTTACAATCTGTGCCTCCCCAGTAACTAAGATTCCAAAGATGAGCCACCATGCCCAGTTCAACACTTGGAATTTTAAACTTGAAGAAATATAGCATTACTTTTCCAATAAAATAATTATCAATGAGTGAAGACCTCCAATTACTATATTTACTTTACTTTTCCTGGCATATATATGCACATATATGCATATATATATATATATATGTATATAGTTAGTTGTGGAATTTGAACTCAAGGCCTGAGCAAGGCTAGTGTCAATCACTATGAGCCACAGCACTACTTCCAGACTGGCCCATATTTCAAAGAAAAATCTCAAGAAAAATCTATGTTTCAAGGACTATAGAATCCTTATTACCAATTGCTTTACTTTGCTAAGATTTTGTTGCCTTGGTTAAT
Source organism: Dipodomys merriami (assembly GCF_024711535.1). Lineage (NCBI taxonomy): Eukaryota > Metazoa > Chordata > Mammalia > Rodentia > Heteromyidae > Dipodomys > Dipodomys merriami. Next base: position 68,994,903 of record NW_027202270.1, read on the forward strand.
GCTACAGTCCAGCTCTATAAGCAAGCACCATCTGTCCATGAGTTTAAAAACAAGAACAATGCATACTGCTTCCTGTTTCCTTATTTTTCCACTCCGCAGTGTTTTTTTCTCCTGCCTTTTCCAGCTCAGACCTTTCTTTCAGTGCTCATTAAATGTACTGAACAATACTAGAGAAAAGCAAAAATGGGAAGTGGTGAAGAAGGGAAATGAGCAAGAAAGGAAGGAAACATATAGATTGACCAGGATAGGCAGGGCAGACTCCTTGAGAGGGCAATACAAGAAAGACTTTCAACCATGACTTTTCTACACCTTTACTTAAGAAATAATTTTAAAGTAAGATTGCTTTAAGCTTCAGAAATAAAATCTTGTATTCTTAATCTGCCTCCAAGCTCATTGCCTTTTCAATTAAAAAATTAAAATTAAAAAAAGTAAATTACATATAAAAGTAAAAATAAGAAACAGCAAATGGGAACTATCCTTCACTACTTAGAAAAGGATAACAAATAGATATAACATGTGGCAGAAACAGGTGGCCCATTTCTTGTTTCCATAGTGCCTTAAGATCTTTATCAAAAGTTTCCTTCTCATAATTCTTGAATTCCCATTCAAACACATCTCCTCATGATGCCATTGGTGGCTGCTCAGCCAATGAAAATAGCCATGGCAACATATACAAGTCATCAATCAGTGCAAAGCCAGGGGAGGAGATATGGGAGAAGCCCAGTGTTATAAAAACTGCCCTTTGAGAGGATTCCATTGAGTTCCTCTATAAGGTCCCTGACTTTGGAGGGTGGTTGATTTTTTTTCATTGATTTATTCCCTCTGTTTGCTTTCACTTTCAAATAAATTTGTCTGTCTTCTTTAAACACGAAAGGAAGGAAGGAAGGAAGGAAGGCAGGAAGGAAGGAAGGAAGGAAGGAAGGAAGGAAGGAAGGAAGGAAGGAAGGAAGGAAGGAAGGAAGGCAGGAAGGAAGGAAGGAAGGAAGAGAAGGAGGAAGGAAGGAAGGAAGGAAGGAAGGAAGGAAGGAAGGAAGGAAGGAAGAAAGGAAGGAAGAAAGAAAGGAAGGAAGAAAGGAAGGAAGAAAGGAAGGAAGAAAACGACATGGTAAATACATGATGTAAAAGCAACATCTACACTTTGTATAAGATGACAAGGAAATTGCTGTCAAATAACATTTTCCAAGTAAAGCAAAAGTGTAGTACTAAAATTTTGGCATCTTGATTGTTAGTAAGGAAGGAAAAAGATATGAGCAATGAAGTCTTGAGAAGTTGCAGCCTACAATTGCAATCTTTGTAAATACTATTGTCCTACACTATGAAATGTTTGAGATGTACTGCCAGTCAGCAAGACCCAAAACTAAGAAACTAAGTGTGGTTGTTACCTTTACATTGGAGCACAAATTGTGTTTACTAGAAATTGTCATAAAGACTTTTTATTTATATGTAGAAATATAAATAATTTAGCTGGCAAGACTAAGCATAGTTTCACAAATTTATGTGAATATTCAGAGTGTTAGTTTATTTGTTTCTGCCTTTCAAGGCAACATTTGACATATTAATAAAAATTCTTTTTAGGCTATGTTGTTAGATGTCTTTAATCACTAATGCAATTTGTTCTGCTCACTCAAGTTTAGATATCCATTTACAAAACTATTGTATTTCTCTATTCTTTATTTCTATCAAATTTTATTTCCCTTACTAAGTCACTTACTAAAAATTAAATCAATGAATTACCATTGTGCTTGACTTTCTTAGACATCCACCTAATAAATTAAATAGATGAACTTATTTCTCCTAGGAAATGAAGCTATGGTTTCAAGATATTGCAAGTTAGAGTCAGGCTGGCCTTGACTATCATCAGCTCTACCAGTTCACAGCTAAATGAGTGGTCCTGATTAAAATATAATTAAATTTATAGGCATTCCAACAATTGTAGGTCATTTTATTATCTTTGGAAATAGAGTGAGATACAGTGCATAAAGAAAAACATTCATTGTTGGAAATGTGTTAAAGAGCAGGAGACTGAAGTGTGTGAGTGTGACAGGATGAACAGAGGAGTAAGAGAACCAATGGCAGTTGCAACCCAAGTGCTTGACAGCTGTGTGACAGTAGACAAGTGACTGTGCGTGTGATGGCCTTTTAATGAGTCAACCTAGGTAGGCTACACTACAAACCCTAGTTATTCAAGTGCACTCTAATCCAGGTGATGCTGTGAAGGGATTTTGAGAGGAAATTAAATTCTAATCATCTGACTTTAAATCAATCCAAAGGGCTTAGATTATGATAGGCCAGATGAGCTCTTTAAAAAGAGCTTAGAGCTTCCCTGAGCTCAGAGCTTCTAAATAGCTCTTGCTTTGGGATTTCAGTCTGCTCCAGACTTCCCATTTCTGAATGCTTCTGAACAACAAATTTTAGCCAATGTCTACAGTGTGCTGGCTTGCCTAACATCTTCCCTTTCTGAATGCTTATCCTATAGATTTCAGACTTGCTTCATTGACCTCCACAATCATATAAACTAACTCTTTATTATATATCATCTAAACATACATAAATCCATCATTTATCCATCCATCTGTCCTTTAACTAGTAGTGACATTCCTTTTTCATTCAGCCCTCACAATTAGATTAAGGATACTTTTTTGGTGTAACTTTTTTTTATTTAATTTTATTTTATTTGTGAACATACTGTACAGAGGGGTTACAATTACATGGGCAGGATAATGCGTACATTTCTTACCAAGCATTGCAGCCTCCTCCTTTGGTTTACCCTTCACATCCCTTCCCAACCTCCCCCCTCCCCCCCAATCCCAATCCTTCTCCTTCCCCCCCCCTTCCCCCTGTAACTTTTTTTTTTTAAAGTAGGAGGTTGATCTGGTAATCTCAGTTATTTTTGAGACCTCAAAATATGTGATATTGATTTTAGGCCACCATTCTCATCTATGTGAGGCATTTTTGGAGAGAAAAATCTACATATTTTGTTTGTCACTGCATCACCAGTGCATAGTACTCCTGTAACATACTGAATAAATTAATTAATTCTATAAAATCATCATGTGCGGGGGGGGGGGAGGCTGGGAAGGAATGTGAAGGGTAAACAAAGGAGGAGGCTGCAATGCTTGATAAGAAATGTACTCATTATCTTGCCCATGTAATTGTAACCTCTCTGTACAGTATGTTCACAAAAAATAAAAATTAAAATTAAATTAAAAAAATCATCATGCTTTTTCTGCAGATTTATTAATTAGGGACTATTTCCTCTTCACAACTCCTGATCCAGACTTTCCTCATAATAAAAACAGTAAGATTCAAGTGCTAGTGGCTTATGTCTCTAATCTCACTATTCTTAAGGTGGATTGAGGCCAGCATTGAAAAGTGTTTGAGAGACTCTATCTCAACTAATACTTGGCTGGGGTGTCTTGAGCTGGTGATCATAGTTACATTGGGAGATCTCTGGTTCTTGGCCAGCCCAAGCAAAAATAATTTGAGATTTCACCTGTGAAGAAACAGCTTAGAACAGTGGTGTGAGCCTGTCATCACAGATATGGTATAAAGAATAAATAGAAAGACCACCATTCAGGCTGGCCTGAGCAAAAGTGAGACTATATCTCAAAAATAGTCAAAAGAAAAAGGGCTAGAGTTATAGCTCAAGAGGTAGAGTACCTGCCTAGCATGAACCTCAAGTTCAAACTCCAATGCTGCAAAATAGAAAGGAGAACAAAAACAATGAAACAACCTCTGTGCTGAAAATTTTGAAGAGATACACTTGGACAGTAAGTAAAACCAAATTTATAAAATAAGCAAACAAAACAATGTTCTCCTGGCAGGATGGAGATGACCTGACAAATTTACTTTAGAGAATGCACTTTATCACAAAGAACTTTTAATATCACATGTATCTGCTTACTAATTCCTTTCTTAATAGTGAGCTTCTCATCTCTTTGGAGGTGGTGGTAATATATATTTTTCATTTACAATGGAAAAAATGACACTGCCAAAGTAAATTGGAGTTTTAGGCAATTACAGATGCAGGCTTAACCAATACCTAAGTTTTAAAAGGAATAGAATTTTCCTATACAGTCAAGGCTACTATAGCCATGCTAAAGAAAATGCACACTGATAGTTTTTATTAGTTCGAATTATTTTTTAATCTGACCCATTTACTCTTTTTCTCATAAGTCAAGTCCATCACTTTTGTTCAGTAAAACAACTTTCTCTAATGAATGTAAACTAATGCATCTAGTATTTATGTTGCTCTAACATTTAGACCAAATGAAGAAGTTATGCATTTCTGGACTTCCTGTGCCTCAGAACTGAGGCTTCACTTCACCTCTGCTTTTCCCTGTGTTGGGGCAAAAATGAAAAGATCCTTATAGTACAAGCTACCTCAGAAGGAAATGTCTAAGGCCTTGCTTCAAATAAGAAGGGTCTAAGGCACTGTTGTCCCTAGAGCTGATAGTTATGTGTCATCTGTGTTGCTGCATCTGTTCCCTCTGACAGTGATGGCTGCCCCAGGGGCAGCCTTTACCCAAGATCCCCGAAGTAGGACCTCAGGTAAGGCAGTTGTGCCATGAGCCTTTTTCCAAGTTTCCTCTAAAATGGATGCTTGTCAGTTCTCACATCATTTCTCCATTATATTCTTGACCAAGAGAGGAGGAAGCCAACATATATGTGAAGTAAAAAAGGATAAAAATTTAGGTAGAATTTAACCAGCAAATGGTATTTCTTGGATAAAATCCAACAGATAGAAAAAAAATGATATTAAGGACAAGGATAACCCAAATGAAATTACTGTATCAAGCAATGAAACACAAGTTAGGCTACATATCTGATGTCTGGTTAGTATAAAAGAAAGATCTATTTTATCATTATCAAGGTATTTTTCTCTTCCAAATATTTTCATTCCAGCTTTTCAAAAGAGATTGTTTTCAGACTTTGAAAATATATTTCTAGACACGATCAAACAAGATTCATTTCAGGGATGCAAATTTGGTTCAACATATGCAAATCAATTAATATATTTCATCACATCAACGAGAGCAAGGATAAGAATCACATGGTTATCTCAATAGATGCAGAAAAAGCCTTTATGATGAAGGCTCTGGAAAAATTAGGAATCCATGGAACATTCCTCAATACAATAAAGGCTGTATATGACAAACCTACAGCCAGCATTATACTTAATTGTGAAAAACTAAAGTCATTTCCTCTAAACTCAGGAAAGAGACAAGGATGTCTACTTTCTCTACTTCTCTTCAATTTAGTATTAGAATGCCTAGCTACAGCAATAAGACAAGATGCAAACATAAAGGGGATTCAAATAGGGAAAGCTGTAGTAAAACTCTCCCTCTTTGCAGATGACATGATCTTGTATTTAAAGAATCCTATAGACTCCACTCCCAAATTACTCGAGCTGATTCGAAACATTGGTAAAGTAGCAGGGTATAAAATTAACCCTCAAAAATCAATAGCTTTTCTGTATGCCAACAATGAGAAAAGTGTGGCTGAAATTAGGAAAGCAACTCCATTCGTAATAGCCCCACAAAAAATAAAATACCTAGGAATTAACCAAAGAAGTGAAGGACCTCTATGATGAAATCTTTAAAAACCTGAAAAAGGAAATCAAAACAGAACTTAGAAAGTGGAAAAACCTCCCATGCTCCTGGATTGGAAGGATCAACATAGAGAAAATGGCAATTCTTCCCAAGGCTATCTATAAATTCAGTGTGATACCTATCAATATTCCAACCTCATTCTTCAAGGAAATAAAAGAGGAAATCCAAAAATTCATATGGAACTGACTGACATATTCTTTTTTTTTTTTTTTGGTTTCTTTTTAAGTCAGTCATGGGGCTTGAACTCTGGGCTTGGGCGTTGTCCCTGCACTCTTCAGCTCAAGGCGAGTGCTCTACCGCTTGAGACACAGCACCACTTCCCATATGGAACAATAAAAGACCACAAATAGCAAAAATGGTCCTTAACAGAAAGAACAGTGCTGGAGGAATATCAATACCAAATTTCAAACTCTACTACAAAGCCATAATAATCAAAACAGCTTGGCACTGGCACAAGAAGAGACCTCAAGACCAGTGAAGACCCAGAAATGAACCCACAGACCGATAGCCACCTAGGTGGCTATAGGGAGCTAAAAAAATAGAATAGGAGAAAGACAGCCTCTTCAGTAAATGGTGCTGGTAAAACTGGTTAACCACCTGTAGAAAACTAAAGCTAAATCTTTATATATCACCCTGCACCAGAATCAACTCCAAATGGATCGAAGACCTCGGAGTCAAAACAGACACCCTGAAAACATTACAGGATGGAAAAGGAGAAACCCTAGGTCTCCTTGGCACAGGCAAAAATTTTCTTAATAGAGACCCAGAAACACAATAAATCAAAGAAAGGTTGGACAAATGGGATTGCATGAAATTGTGGAGCTTCTACATGGCACAGGACATAGCTAGGAAGATCCATAGAAAGCCCACGGATTGGGAGAAGATCTTCACTAGTCATACAATGGACAAGGGTCTCATATCTAAAATATATCTGGAACTCAAAAAATTAAATCCCCCAACAACAAATCCTCAAAGAAACAACTGACCAATAAATAAGTAGGCTAAAGACTTAAAGAGAAAATTCTCTGAAGAGGAAAAAAGAATGGCCAATAGACAAATGAAGAAATGCTCAACCTCTCCAGTCATAAAAGAAATGCAAATCAAAACAACATTGAGATACCACCTCACCCCAATTAGAATGGCTATAATCAAGAACTCTAATAACAACAGATGCTGGAGGGGATGTGGACAGAAGGGAACCCTATTGCATTGTTGTTGGGAGTGTAAACTTGTTCAACCACTTTGGAAAGTAGTATGGAGGTTTCTCAAAAGACTCCACATAGAGCTCCCTTATGACCCAGCAATCCCACTTTTGGGCATTTACCCAAATGATCACAAACAAGACCATGCTAAAGCTACCAGCACAACTACGCTTATTGCAGCATTATTTACCATAGCTAAGATATGGAACCAACCCAGATGCCCCTCAGTAGATGAATGGATCAAGCAAATGTGGTATATATACAAAATGGAAATCTATGCCTCCATTACAAAGAATGACATTGCCCCATTTGTTAGGAAATGGAAAGACTTGGAAAAAATTATACTAAGTGAAGTAAGCCAGGCCCAAAGAAACATAGGTTCCATGGTCTCCCTTATTTGCAATAACTAGTATATGTCTGAGTCAAGCAGAAAAGGTCAGATAAGATGATGGTAAGTGAAATGAACCCCAAGATAAGGACACAAGAGGTTTTTAAATTTCTTTCTATTGTTTCTAACGTATTTATAAGGTACCATGTGATTTTTTTTTTGCTTTGTGTGTCTCTCCCCCACGATATAACCCCTTTCACTGTATTTGATGTTGGTATAAAATTGGGGAGTGGAAGGGAAAAAAAGGGGGGGAGGATTGAATGGGAATGGGGAATGTAGTTGTGGAGATGGGAGGGAAGGGATGGTAGGGGAAAAACAAAGGAGGAGGCAATAATGCTTGATAAGAAATGTACTCATTACCTTGCTCATGTTATTGTAACCCCTCTGTACAGTATTTTTAAAGCAAAAAACTTATTTTTTAAAAAAGAAAATATATTTCTGTCATTCATGATTTAAAAATTCAGAGGATAAAGTGAAATGCATATCAGCAAAACATGTATGCCAAAGGCAGGTGAATTTAGGGAATGAATGTGGTATGAGTTAGCTTGAGTTATAAGAGTAGAAATAGCCAAACATTAATCATAATATTGCAGTGCATTTTTAGATATATTTCACATAATAATATTGTCTATCTCTTGAAATGATGCTGTATTTTTTTTTTAATGGTTTAAGAAACCCACAGCAGGGTGCTGGTGGCTCAAGCCTGTAATCCTAGCTACTCAGGAGTCTGAGATCCGAGGATCTCCGTTCAAAGCCAGCCTGGGCAGGAAAGACCATGAGACTCCTATCTCCAATAAACCACTAAAAAATGGGAAGTGGTGCTGTGGTAGAGTGCTTGCCTTGAGCTGAAGACCTGAAGGACAGCACCCAGGCCCAGAGTTCAAGCCCTACCACCGACAAAAAAAAGAAAAGAAAAGAAAAGAAACCCTCATCATTAACTACCCTTATCATTTTGGCAATTTACCCATATGTAGATATTTAACTCTTCAAATTGGATTGGATTTTTGTAAAAGCAAGATTTTGCAACCTAGGATCTTCCCAACAGTTAAGCAAATAGCACTTCAGTAAGGACATCATCTTACTTCCTGTGCCCCGTTGTGAGCACTGAGCATTGTGACATTGGAACTTTCAAGTCTTCATCTGATATCCCTCATTAAGTCAGGATATCAGTCCTTTAAAACTGTCTTCCTCTCGGCTAGCTCATGCTACTACAATCTTTAAAAACATTGTTACTATATAAAAATATAAAATAATGCTTTAAAATATTAAACACATGGTTCAGTCCTAGCCAACTGCTTTCATTAAAAAACAAGAAAGTCAGCAAAACAAAAACAAACAAAATATCCTAGTATGTTTTACCTAACAACTAAATTTAAGAGGTCAGGTGACACTGACCATCATGAGGAGTTCCCTTTCCTTACATATAGTATCTTAAGCTGACCAGAGACCAAGTTTCATAAATATTATTCCCTAGACTGTTCTGTTGGGCCATATTTAGTTGTGAGATGCCAAAGGAATTAAGTCATGACTTCAAAGCAAAGACTAGTGTTCATCAACAAAGAAGAGGAAATCATTAAGGAGATAGGACAAAATTTCCTCCCTCCTAAGCTATTCATCCAGCTGATGTCTATCTTGGTGAATTAATTAACAAAAAACAGAACTCTTAACTTCCTGATTTTAGAAGCATATTTACAACTGTCCATGGTATGAAGGGGGTTCAGATTTTCTTCCCCAAGTTTGAGATCACTGGCACTTCAATAAGAAACTTATTTCTCTGTGTTGTTTTCTGGACACAGCTGGTGGTGCTTTCAGAGTCTATGCACCAGCTTTCAGAGGTGTTTGTGAGCGTCTAAGAAAATCTAGGTTATACTCTGGTCATTCTTGGAATTCTTGTCTGTTTATACCTTAGCTGAAAACTCCTGCTGTGTTGTTGAAGGTAGTAGTTCCTTTATTTTGGTTCTTTCATCAGTTGTGTAGTTGGAGATATTTCTTATAGATAATTTGCACACTTTGGAATGGCATAAAAATGACCTACTTTTCAAATGTTTGACAATATTCATTTATAACTATACTAAGAAACTCTTTGAGGCAGATTTTGACGTATATATAGATATCCTATGTTCCTTTCCTTATTTTGATCTATTTTCCCAAACCAATCTATTTTATGGGTTTTCCAATTATTAGAACAAAGTTGTAAATTCTGATGAATTTTAATCTCTTCCATATCTGATTTACATTTTAAATTCTAGTGAGTTTTACATTAGTCTTTTAGGTTAGATATTTCAGAGTTGCTTTTTTATTATTCTTAATACACGTTGATTATTTTGGAAGAAATTCTCAGTTCAATGACGTTTTTTCGTTTTTCGTATTCTGATTTTTTCTTAATTTTATTATTACTAATTTAAGACTTTGAAGTACTTGACTACTTACAATGTTTCTTTTTTTCTCCTTTTCCTTCCTTCCTCTCTACTTTCTTTCCTTTTAGTACCAGTATTGAGGCTTGAGCACAGGGCCTAAAATATTTGAGGATGTTTTTGCTCAAGGCTACAGTTCTATCACTTAAGCCACAGTATCTCTCCCAGTGTTTAGTTTATTTATTTATTTAATTATTTATTTATTTTTGTGGGGGGTGGCGGTGGTAGCTTATTCTCCACTAAGAGGCTCACAGACTTTCCAACTGGGGTTGGCTTTAAGTCATGATCTTCAGATCTCAGTTTCCAGAGTATCAAGGATTATAGGCATGAGCCTGTAGGACCTAGCTTAAATATTTCTTAAGAACAAAAGTATTTTTCTTTATTTTCTTAATACTGAAAACATTCAATACTATTCATTTGCTTCTTAATATTTCTTGGTTGCATACTATTAAACTTGAAATCGTTGAATGTTTACTAAGTGAAAAATAGAAGGGGGTATTACTTGAGTAAGTAATTATTTGATTATTTTGTCTAATTTTCTAGCTGTCACTTTAAATTTAACTATACTTTATTCAATTTACAATTTGAATTTAGAATACAAAACTAACTTAACTATATATTTTTACTGTATGTGTCATATTTAAAAATAGGCTGGAGGATCTGTATTTAGGCTGCAAAATTTAATACATATTTATTAACCAGTAATATAAAATATGTGAAATACATTTTTTAAAAAAAATCTACTACAACCTTTTCAATGTCAACCCAGGAGTAAATTTTATACTTTAATAAGAAATATTTGTACTTATGCCAATTTCAAAACAAGATCAATTAAGTGAAAAATGAAAATTAATGGTGAGCTTAAAGGTGAGAGTGTTTATTAAAATGGAACTAAAAATAAAAAAATTCTAAAGAAATACACAAAACAATCTCAGTAATTTAAAAATCAAATTATATTTTAAGTTTTTGATTTTACTTTTTGACTCACCATCTGTTAAATCAATGGATGCTATAGTTTAATTTTTGTCATTATACATTTACTTCTAAATCAAGTTTCCTTGACATTTATGCTCTTTCCATCTGCCAGTATAGCCTTTAAAATTTTTGGTGGCACACACACACACACACACACACACACACACACACACACACATACACACACACACACACACACACACACACACACACACACACAGATTTTCTTACATTTTTAAAAAGGTGTGGAAAAATCACTATACAATATAATTATTTTTTCATAATGCCAAATAAAATGAAAGGCAAAGAGGGGATTAAAAAATTTGTAAAGATTTGAAAAAGATGTTTTCTGTTACCATTTACCCTTCAAAACTTAATATATGAATTCTATTCTGTCAATAAATATTAAATTATTCTTAATACATTGAGTGTATTAGTAAAGAAAAATAAAAGCTTCATGCTATGTGCTTAAAACTATGCATGGTACAGTGTTTGTATTTTAATTAGTATTGAAATTAATTTGTAAAGATTTATAAAACTTGATTTTCCCATGGGATCTAGGTTCAAATCAGCCTGAAGAAAAGTTAGCCAGACCGTCATCTAAATCAACAAGCTGGGTAGGGTGGTGTTATGCATTTGTAGTTCTGGTTATACATGGAAGTCATAGGTAGAATGACAACCATGGTCCTAATTTGTCTCTGTCATCTAGTAAAAAAAAGTGTGAGAGCACAGCTTAAAAATAACTAAAGCTAATAGGGCCTGGGTACGTAGCTCAAGTGGTACATAGCTGCCTCATAAGCATGAGATCCTGAGTTCAAAACCCAGGACTGCCAAAAAAAATACCATAGAACAACTATTCATAAATGCAACTAAAACATTACTAATGTAGAATTGAGAATATTTGGAATCTCTTCTATCTTGGTGGTTGTAACTATTCATGAATAAAGCAAATGCTTGAAATGATATGTAGAATGACTTGTTACAGATTTTAGAATTTTAGAGTTTATTTCATTATTCAGTAACAAAATAAGGGTTCTAGAATTTTAGAGGCTGTTCTGCCTCTGCTCATTCCACAGTTATTATCTAATTTCATCTGAGTTGATCCACTTGTATCATGTTCATATTAAAACACAGGGGAAAAGTTAATCTCCCTGTATTGTAAAATCTTAAGAAGGTATCTATGTAGTTTGTTCAGAGCTGACAGGCTGATTCAGCTGGTTGGGCACAGGGTTCATTCCTCTGTTCTCATTCCATCTCTCTTCATTTCTGTCTGTTTAGTGAAAGAGCAGAGACTATAAGTAGATGATAGCGTCACTCCACTGATAGACTTCCAAATAAGCAAGCAAGGAACTTTAGAATGATTTTCCTTTAGGCCATTTTCACAATCAAGTAAAGCACAGTGTGTGTGTGTGTGTGTGTGTGTGTGTGTGTGTGTGTGTGTGTGTGTGTGTGTGTGTGTGTGTGTGTGTATCAGATTTTTATTTTCTCTCAAGGGTCTTTCTAACTTATTAAAAAGGCTAAGGTGTGTGTGTATCATTCTGCCTTGATTTATAGCAAAATAGCCCACTAGTGAAACACCAAAGAAAAATCCCCCAAAGATAACACTAATTCCTAACTTTCTTGACAATCCCTTAGAATACCAGCTGCCTGTACCATTCGAGCATGAAGTCTAGGTATCAATTACCAGCAAATAAGAGTTCTTAATGTCACTCAATGACAGTGATTACAAAGGAAGTGTTCTGGGACATTCTTTGCACACAACTTTGAAAGGATAAATTCACTTCCTCTTGTTTGTTCCCTATCAAAATCCTGATAAATAAGTTATTTTCTCTTAAATCTTGAATGACATTGAACTTTGCAATGTCATTGCTGAAGTTTAACTCTCTAAATATAAGTATCCAAGTTATGGATTTACGCTGGGCGTTTTTCTTTGTTAGGAAACGACGAGGCATATGCACTGAAATGTATGGTCTATCAGATTCAGCATGGAGAGTATTTCTAGAAACAAAGAAATTAACCCTTATCTTCAGCATCTCTTTTCTGATTGGGTAAATTTGTTTTCATGCAGCAAGCTAATATGATATATTTATGTTGTATATTATGTTAATTGTGCATTAGGACCTTTGTTGAGGAAAATGAGTAAGGACAGACACAATTCAGTTCAGGGTTTATAGACTACAGTAAGATACTTAATGAAAATGTTTCCCATTCACAAAAATGTTAAAAGGTATTTTTGAAAATAGATCAATTTTTAGACTTTTTAACCATTCATTTTTAAGATAACCCTTTCTTGACTGAATTAGGAATACTTTTCACAATTCTAAAGGAGAAAATAAAATATTGGCACTATTGCTATACTTAACATTTATTGTGCTAAATGCTGCATCAATGCTATATTACTTATTCTACTTTGTGCTTCCAAGCAGTTCTGCAAGGTAAGTCATATTCTTATTGACACTTTGAAGATGGTAAAATAGGATGATGTAGCTGGCTCAAACTGGAGAGGAGGTAAGTTGCAGGAACCACTGGCCTCATTTCCTATGCCAGAAGTCTCGGAGAGCTATGGCTGTGGTCACAAACTATGAAATAAGACAGCACAGCTGTGGTTGCAAACTGAATTGAGACTGCTTGGTTTTGAGCTCAAATCGGCTGCTTCTTAGCCATGTGATTTTGGCTACATGAATTAAATCTTCATCATTCCTAATTACAAATAGATACAAGAGTGATAATAATAAGATAGTTTTCCCTTGTAGTAAAATTGTCAGGATTCATTGAGAAAGTACATTAAAGTCCTTAGAATCTGGTAAAGATTTGCAAACCCTACCTGCTTCTGCACCGTACTTGTGCGATGGAGAAGACATGATTGTATCCTCCTGACTGAAATGTTCACAAATTTGACATGGTGATAGTCTGTGCATGAAAGTCAAATGGTTCCAATCATGCCTCAAGTTCCCGTGATGGGAAAAACTTACACTCATTCCAAATTCTACTCTTGTCACCCCAAAATATTCTTTCGGATTTATTAAGATAAATTGTAGAATGAAATAACAAAAGATTCAGCACACCGCAAGGGTGAGAGCTCTGACGGCATTAATTACTGGCTTTTGTCTCTCTGTCCTATGGTCCAATGAGCCCACTTATTTCAAATTGCTGAGCATCGAAAAAGAAAAATTCAGTGTGGTCACAGCCTCCTACAAGGGTGCATCTCAGCACACAGTTTGTTACATTACAATGCATCTTTTACATACTTATCCTTAAACTGTTTATCTGGCACATCGACAGGCAACTGGTGGAACAAATAGGAATCCTAGGAAACACATTCATTTTTAAAGTGTTAATGCGCCCAATCCAAGAGCCAGTAATGTGCTTCCATCCGTTAAGCTCCCCTTTAATGTTTCTGATTGGAGGCCCATAATTTAAATGAAATGCATTATCCAACCTGGAAGGTACTCCACATCCTAAATATTTAATTGATTTCTCCATCAGGAGAAAATGAGCCCACACAAAAGCAGATTCTATCTATATCTAAATGTCTGATTAATAGTGTCTCCAATTTGGAGTAATTTAGGAGTTTACATCTTATAAAATGACTATTTCTTCTACATTCTTCCCAAAGTATCAAGAGGCTTGTGCCTGGATAAATTGCAAAGAGCAGACAACCCTCTGAGTATAATGAAAACTCAGAGTCAGCATCATCAGCCATGTACCCTATCACTGAAGATCTCATCTGAATATTTTTCAGCAGCGGCTTCACATTCAATGTCAGTGGAAATAGCAAAGGAGGGAAGTTGTAATTGTTGTATCTCCCTATTAAAAAGTTTAACAAGTCAAGTTCCTTCCTGCTGATTTTTAACTTAGTTGAATCTGAGCTAACTGAGTGAGGAAGATAAATCAAGCTATGTGCAGATTTTTCTAACGGTGCAAAGTTTGGCACCCCAAGGACTGTGGAAACGTCTATTACTCCACTTGTAAAGAAGACAAGTGGAACAAGACTGTGGGTGGTAGGATCCATATGAGCGATTTATTACCTCTGAATTCACTTAGTCATTTCCGGATAAGCACTTAATTGCCAAAAGTTTATGGTCATTTTTAGTTTAAGAAGAGAACAGGATACATCTTAACAGTCAGACAGATACATTAACTGCAGAAATCAATGTTGCTTTATTTTCTTTCTGAGTTTACTAGAATATTTGAGTTTATAAATGTGAAAGAAACACTAAGCTTTATCTAACTCTATCTACTTCCCATTTTGTGAAATCTTTCCACATCTATTTACTTGTAGAAAATAAGAAGGGGTCTGCTCTACTCTTGAGGTGTGTTGGGATTTAAAGTCTGATAATAAATAAAATTTAAAAATTGGCAGCAACTCACATATATGGTTTTTAGTGTTTAATTTGCGTTTTCTGTGGCAGATTTTCCTCAGTCTTCTTGAAGAGCTACTTTGTGGACAGCTTAATTTTTGTTCAAATACAAATTAGAATCAATTTTCTGGGGAGAAATAATCAGCATAGCTCCTGTACTCCACAACAAAGAAATTACATTTGTAGACATATTCTAGAAATTTAAATCCCTCAATACTCTTTTGAGCAAGTCCAAGGAGATTTGAAGACTGACATTTTGTACTTTGCTATTCCCGAGAGGCAAATGTATGATCATCTTTACTTAGGCTTGTTCCTGTCCCTGCTGAATTAATATGCATTTTCGTTAACTAATCTTGAAACAACAGGAATAAAGTTTATCCAGGTCTTTTATACCTCAGAGAACAAAACAAATACTACAAATCTTTAGAGAAAAAGGATATACAAAAGGGCTTGAGGTGAATATTTCAAAGCAAATACTCTTTAAATGATGTGCAAATTATTTCAGCTCTTGAGCATGATTTATGAAAGGGGATTAGCCCACTGAAATAAGAACCTAGTTTAAACTGTTGGGTTTCAAAGTCAAAGATGAGAGGAAGTTGTTTCAAGAAAAGGAAGGAGGAAAAAAATATTAGAGTACTGATTTGTTTTAGCTTTCTCCCTGAACTGATTTACCTTAACTTGTTCACAAATTGGTATTCCTATTCTTTGAATTTTCTGGGAATTTAAGAGTCTGATTTTAAAAAGAAGATGATTGAATTTATACTGAAGTAACAACATCTTTACATTAATAAACACAATCACAAACTGTGTTAAAGATTTAAAACAAAAATAATTTAAAGCTCGAAAGGAAAACTTCTAAGAGCTTTGAGAAAACACATTTTCGAATTCAAAAGTCTATAAAGCACAGCATAATACATCCTAATATTCCAACATGTTCTTCAAATAATAGTTGGAAGTCACTTGTTAGGACTTATGAAAAAGAGTGCCTTAATGTAATTGTAACAATTACTAAGAGTTTACATTTTATGATGCCGTAATGACCTGCCATTCTGGAAGGTAAAGAAAACTTCAATGATCTCATTCACATGTGATTAATATCTAAGGCTTCTTCTCTAAAATTCAGGATTTTGTTCAATAAAAATGAGTTAAAATTTTTCTTTGGGTTCTCAGTCAAACCTTTCTATGGAAATCAGCTATGCCCAATTTGTTGTTGTTTTTTTTTTTGTTTTTTTTTTTTAGCTATGCCCAATTTGAAAAAAACAAAACAAACATGGAATCACAATAACAAAACCAGGTACAGACTAGCATAAAAAAAAGATTAATTATTCTTAGGTAGTCTTTCCTGGAGTAATGAAGCTAAATCAGTGAGTCCAGCCTCTACTAAAAATTTAAGAAAATGCCTTCAACCTATCTCATTACTGTCCAAAGAAAACATTCAGGAAAAAAATATACTAGAAGATACTTATTGTAAAAAGGATTATCATTTGCTTTTTTCAGCTCCCATTTCTGGGATTTATTTTAAAAGTTAGACCTGAGAAGATGATGTTTTATTTCAGTAATAATTATTTTCAGTGTTTCCCAGTGAGTGGAATCTCAACTATTCGAATGCATAATCAGACTATATTTTGTATTTACTCTCTTTTTTTTTTTGAGAACTTGATTGTGAGACGACTTTTGTTTCCTTTGCAATTTTTCAAAACAACTTGACTGTAGTGCAGTCTGGTGGGCTTTGATTGTTTTAGCAGGCACTGCAGATAAGCGAAGTCCATAAATAAAGCAGCTAAGCTATGGCTCCTCCAGAATTATAACATCTAACCTGAAAGGCCTATGGGAAACAGACTCCAGTATGCAAGAGCATCATAAAAATCAAGTCACTTTTGCACTCAAATACTAATTTTTATGCCTTTGGAGAAACAAAGTCACCCAAGACAACAACAAAGTCTACACGTGAGATTATACATTCCCAGAAAAGGAGTCACATGGAAGATGAACGCTAAACAGAATTTCAAAAGGATTTGCACCTCAGTATACCCAACGAATTAGTGGACTATTTCCAGGGAATTAGTTGCAGCTTTGGTTTACTGTTTGTTTTAGTGGGTGTAGTTGTATTTTTTTTGTGGGTGTAGTTTTATTCTTAGAATGATTTTTTTTTGTGTTATTGTTTTGGGACAGATTATATCGAACAGCAGTATTGGCACAATGCTATTGGCAAGAAGGATGAACTTTTCACATGGCTAGTTCAGAGTTCAAGAGATGGACATGGTATACACAAAGGTTATATGAGAAGTATTAGCCTCAATTCTGTATGAGTCTGCCTGTAGTCTTGATTTGACAGGGATTTCTGAGGTTAAATAAAAGCATTGTCATGGAATGGCTAACATGACAAGGCTATGCAGGTTTATTTTGAACAAAGGGAGACTAGACAGGACTTCTGTATATGTAGGACTTGTCAAGTCCCCAAAGTCACTTTGGCTATGGGCTTTCCAAAAATCTATTTAGAGAAATATTTTTTGTGATGTAGAAATGTGTTTCTCAAAATGTGCATGTCTGAATTACCTATTACAATACTGATTACATTCAGTTTGGTGTTGGTGGGTTTGAGAGTCCACAATTTTGTAACAAGCTTCCAGCTAATATGGTTGTTGCTAGTCAATGGAACAAAAAAAAACCCCTATCAATATCAAAGTCAATTTCTCCTTCCTCATTCACAATGCCTAGTTTGAGCTGGCAATATGTTTCCTCAACTACTGTAGTGTTTTCCCAACTGTTTTCCTTATCTCTATTATTTCATTCTCTGTACTATTTTTACTGTTTTATTTTCCATATTTTTTTTACATGCTTATTGTAAAATAAGTCTCTCTTGTCTGCATGGTATTTCTTTACTAGGCTCCCGTAACTTTCCTTGAAACATCCACCAAAGGTCACTGATACTTTCTGATATGACCTCCCAATGCTATCTATATTGAAGTTCACTAATAAGTGATGGGTCTTCAGATATTTTCTGCTCTGTGACCCTTTGTTTCCTATCCTAATACCTATCTTTAATTTTTCTTCTGGCATTCTTTCTTCTATGTTTGTAAATCTTCCACAGTTTCACAGCAGTATTAGATTCCTCTCTAACAGCTGCCTTCTCGTCACTGGAAAGCTTCTTCTAATCCTTAATTTTGTGTGTAGGGATCATGTCCAAATTCATTACCTGAACTCAAATCTTTTTTTTTTAATTGTTATTGTAAAGGTGATGTACAGAGGGGTTACAGTTACGTAAGTCAGGTAATGACTACATTTCTGTTTGAACAGCATCACTTCTGCCCTCTATTTCTCCCAGTTTTTCTCTCCAGACCCCTGGCCACAAGCTTATAATTAATTTTCAAGATAGTCTAGTAAGGATCACTGTAGCATTTGTTCACCTTTTGTCCCACCATTTCTATGTTCTCCCTTACTCTTCTCAAAACAGATAAGCTTACATATAAAAGGTACATAAATAAAAAACAGCAGCAAAGGAGAAAAAAAACAAGCAAATATTAAAAAAAAAAAAAACTTCTTGGAGCTGGGAAGGTGGCTCAGTGGTAGAGGGCTTGCTTTGCATGCCTGAGGCCCTGGGTTTGATTCCTCAGCACCACATAAGCAAACAGAAAAAAGCCGGAAGTGGCACTGTGGCTCAAGTGGTAGAGTGCTAGCCTTGAGCTGAAGCGCTGAGGGACAGCGCCCAGGCCCAGAGTTCAGGCCCCACGACTGGACCCCCTCCCTAAAAAAAAAGTTCTTATTTCTACTTCTTGGATTTCATTTATTTTTTTTTTCTGGCATTTCTTTTTTTTTTTTTTTGTACTTTTTGATTGTAAAAATGTACAGAGGTTACAGTTACATGAGCAAGGTAATGAGTACATTTCTTATTGGGCATTGTTGCCTCCTCCTTTGTTTTCCCCCTACCATCTCTTCGTTCTCACCTCAACAACCCCCCATTCCCTACCCCCACCTAAATTGTAAAGTTCATTTTCAACATAATGTTTTGTACATCTCATTGTTGGAATTCATTTTAATCAACATCATTTTATATGCCTTTGTAACCCTCTCCTCCTTTGGTCCCATTGTGTGAATGTCTACAGTCCTGTAAATTTATCATGTCCACATGTGTTTTTTGTCTTTTACCATTCAGTTTGTTTACTTATAGATTTATCGACACATTCTAGTTACAGAAAATGAGGAAAACCATGCAACCTATGCTTCTTTGCATCTGGCTTAGTTTGCTTAATATAATTTTTCCAATTTCCACTTCCTTACAAATGGTACAATATAATAGCATTTATTATATTTATATACCTCATTTTTCTTGATCCATTCATTTGCTGAGGGGCATCTGGGTTGATTCCATATCTTGGCTATGGTAAACAATTCTGCAATGAACATGGTTGTGCTGAAAGCTTTAGTATGGCTTGTTCATGGTCATTGAGTCATAAAGAAGCTCTATGTTCAGTCTTTTCAGGGACTTCCATACTGATTTTCAGACTGGTTGAATAAACTTACATTCCCACAAACAGTCTGAACTCCAGTCTTTTTCTCAGGGACTAAACTAACTTATCACCAAGTGTTTGACTCAAGCTTCTTTCATTTACTAATGTGTAAAATTTATAATGGTTTGTTCATGGTTTTTGTTTTACTCATTTTCTTTCAGACTTTTTACATAGAAACTACTGTGTCCTAAACTGTGCTCTGTGTCCTGTGGATGGGGAGGGCTCATCTTCAGAAGGTTATCATTTATACCCTCTAGAAACTCAGTCTGATGGAATAGGATGATCCTGGTGTAAGCAAATGACTGAAGCTTGGGATGGCTAGGATTATTTCTACCTGATATCACAGAAAACATGTTGAGCTTCCAGGAATTTTTTTCAGTCTATCAATGAAATGTAGTTGTGGAGATAAGACCTACTGTCGTTCTGTTCCTTCCTTAGAAGGGTCACGATATCCATACATTTAAGGTTTTGGTTAGTATAATCCATTCTTTTATCAAGAAATGCTTTATGATGTTGGTTTGATTCTAATAGATCACATTGTTTCCTGTAGGAAAAAGTCAAGTAGAGAACTGACACCTAACTCTCCCTTCTATGTATTTAAAATATTAACATTGAATAAAATTTCCCTTCCTTTACAGTTAAATTACTTATTGTCTGTCAAAATTTTTCCATTGTTTTGTTTTATTATGTTATACAGAAATGAAAAACACAATTGACACTTGATAGTTTATTTTCTAAACAACGTTGTGATATCAAGCTCACATTCAGGAATGACATAGCCCTTTAGGCTATGATGAAAACTTTAAAATCTTAAAAAAGGAAATCAACACAGAACTTAAAAAATGGCAAAACCTCCCATGCTCCTGGATTGGAAAGATTAACATTGTGAAAATGAAAATACTTCCCAAGGCTATCTACAAATTCAACGCAATACCTATCAAAATTCCAACCTCATTCTTTAAGGAAATAGAAGAGGCAATCCAAAAATTCATATGGAACAATAAAAGACCCCGAATAGCAAAAACGCTCCTCAATGGAAAGAACACTGCTGGAGGAATATCAATACCAAATTTCAAACTCTACTATAAAGCCATAGTAATCAAAACAGCTTGGTATTGGCATAAGAACAGACCTCAGGACCAATGGAATAGAATTGAAAACCCAGAAATGAACCTACAGACCTATAGCCATCTAATCTTCGATAAGGGAGCTAAAACAATAGAATGGAAGAAAGACAAACTCTTCAGTAAATGGTGCTGGCAAAATTGGTTAACTACATGTAGAAAACTAAAGCTAGATCCTTATATATCACCCTGCACCAGAATCAACGCCAAATGGATCAAAGACCTTGAAGTCAAAGCAGACACTCTGAAAACATTACATGATGGAATAGGAGAAACCCTAGGTCTCCTTGGCTCAGGCTGAAATTTTCTGAATAGAGACCCGGAAACACAACAAATCAAAGAAAGGTTGGACAAATGGGATTGCATAAAGTTGCAGAGCTTCTGCAGGGCAAATGACATAGCTAGCAAGATCAATAGAAAGCCCATGGATTGGGAGAAGATCTTTACTAGCCACACAACGGACAAGGGTCTCATATCTAAAATATACTTGGAACTCAAAAAATTAAACCCCCCAACAACAAATCCTCAAAGAAACAACTGACCAATAAATAAGTGGGCTAAAGACTTAAAGAGAAACTTCTCTGAAGAAGAAAGAAGGATGGCCAATAGACACATGAAGAAATGTTCAACATCCCTAGCCATAAAAGAAATGCAAATCAAAACAACATTGAGATATCACCTCACTCCAGTTAGAACGGCAAAAATCAAGAACTCTAACAACAACAGATGCTGGAGGGGATGTGGACAGAAAGGAACCTTACTTCATTGTTGGTGGGAATGTAAACTTGTTCAACCACTTCGGAAAGCAGTATGGAGGTTCCTCAAAAGACTTCACATAGAACTCCCCTATGACCCAGCAATCCCACTTTTGGGCATTTACCCAAATGTTTACAAACAAGACCACACTAAAGCTACCAGCACAACTATGTTTATTGCAGCATTATTTACCATAGTAAGATATGGAACCAACACAGATGCCCCTCAATAGATGAATGGATCAAGAAAATGTGGTATATATACACAATGGAATTCTATGCCTCCATCAGAAAGAATGACATTGCCCCATTTGTTAGGAAATGGAAAAACTTGGAAAGAATTATATTAAGTGAAGTAAGCCAGGCCCAAAGAAACATAGGTCCCATGGTTTCCCTTATTTGTAATATCTAGTATATGTATGAGTCAAGCGGAAAAGGTCAGATAATGTGATGTCAGGAAAATGAACCCTTAGATGTGTTTTTTAATGTTTTTTTCTTTCATGCATGTGTTTCTAATGCATTTATAAGATTATCTCTTTGTTGCTTTGTATGTCCCTCCCCCACAGTATAACCCCTGCTTTCACTATATTTGATGTCAGTATAACTTGTGGAGGAGATGGGGAAAAACCAGTTGTTTAAGGATACAGGTGGACCTGTTGCAACAATGAGAAGTACAAGTTGTCATGTCCAAAACGAGCTTTACAATGTCGGTGCGGGGGGGTGGGTGGGAAGGGGGGGGAAGGAGAAGGATTGGGATGGGGGGAGGGGGGAGGCTGGGAAGGGATGTGAAGGGTAAACAAAGGAGGAGGCTGCAATGCTTGGTAAGAAATGTATGCATTATCCTGCCCATGTAATTGTAACTCCTCTGTACAGTATGTTCACAAATAAAATTAAATCAAATTAAAAAAAAGCCCTTTAGGAAAGCAAATGTAAAAGTATGTAAGGATATAAGATTCTCTGAGCCAAATGAAACAAAAAATATTAAAAATCAAGCACTTAGCAAGTTTTGAATTAGTTTATTCTGTGTTTTTTTATAGTAAGAGTACATTCTTGTTATATTTCTAAAGATAAAAACTGGTGGATTTATAGTAGAACAAAATTATGATTATTTCAGTCAAGGTTAACTCATGGAAATCATTGTCTCCAATTATATATCACAATATATAATCTACAAACTTCTTGAGTATATTTAAGTACACCATATACATCATCCTGAGATCTAATAAAATGAGTTTTTCAATATTGGACCATGCTAGATTTTTGAAAGTAAGTTGGATCTTAGAGAAAATTTTTGTGTCTTTTAAAAATTATCAAAACTATTATTATTTTTATATATCACCAGGCTTATTTTTATTTTATGTTTTCAATAGAGTCTTGAAAGGTCCAAGTTAGAGCAAAAAAAAAAAAAACAGCTTCAAGAATGAATATGAGCCTTAGTTATTTAAAATTTAAGAAGATATTAGAATAGATGATTGTAATATTGGTAGGTGTGGCCGGAGCTAAACCATAAAGGATGTTATTTCAGTTGCAAGGAAACCTGATTATAGCCAAAATCTGCCTCCATAATGATGTATATTAGGAATTATAAACCCTATTTCCTTGAAATGCAAATTTTAGGTAATAGAGTGACAATTAAAAAATGTAAGGAGACACAGGTGGGGAAAAGCATTCTATATAGGAATATTAGCTATATTAAAAACATCAAAAACAAGATGAGGAAGAGAAAAAAATGGAGAAATTTTCTTATATTTTGACTTCAGTTTGGGATTTTGGAGTATATTCTATCTTGTAGGAAAATCTCAATCCTCTAACTCGTATTTGGTGATGACATCTACTATTTTGTCTTTATTTTAAGGCAATTAATTTTATCTATAAATAGGATTATTTATTTACATTAGTGAAATTAGATAGCAGGAATATTTGCCTTCAGGTGTTATTTAAATAATCAAATAAATACGTATTGGCAAACTGATTTATTTTTCCTATGTCATCCAGAACCATTTCTTAAAGGAAGCTTACTATTGTAATGTTATATGGATCACACATCACTGAATTTTGATGGTAGTATATGGAAGTTTAAATTTATCTCTTGCTTTTAGAGAAAGCATTACCTGATTTTATTTAAGGATATGAGCCTAACTGTAAGTAAAAGTAAAAATCTTACTTTCTAATAATGTATCAAAGACTCTAGGTAATTTTATTTTATATTCTACTTATAATTGTGCATTTTTCTAAACATACTATTAGACCTATTGGGACATCCAAATAAATTTACTGAAAGCAAGTTACCATGTTTTGAAATTATGAATGAAGTTAGTATAAGTTCTTACACTACACAACAAAAACAGAGAGTGGCCCAAACACATCTTGCACATAAACAGAAATGATTATTTATAATTAAAACAATGTTTTTTCTCAGGTCAGGATTTATGGTAAGAAAGCCTCAAATGATATGTTCAGCCAAGGTTCTTTGAATTTATACAATGGCAATGAATTATATACTAACTTTTAAAGATATTATTAATAAATTCATTTTGTAAAGTTATGGAATAAGCAGGAAGAAAATTTTAGAGGAGATTAAATGGATATTTTTCTTTTATTTTTAGTCACTGGAGTGTATTAATGGTAAGGAAATATTGCTGGAGACTTAGAGCTGGGAGCCCTCTGGATTTAGCCTATTATTGAAAGAAAGATGCCACTTGACCTAATGAAATCAGAAATTGATTAAATGCAGTTCATCTAAGGGGAAATACAGTCAGGGTGTTACTGCTGAGGTCAGGAAGAAGATGGGGTGATCTAGTGCTGGAGTGGTGATAGGGTTAGAAAGACTTTCAGAATAGCTGATTCTACAAGATGCATGGCCATGGGCACCCACAGATCAGAGGGCAAGATCAGCTCCTTAGATGGGAAGGAAGAGATTAATCAGAACATTCTTTGCTCAGCTCATAACTAAGTCCTCTTATCAAATGATT
This sequence comes from Dipodomys merriami, assembly GCF_024711535.1. Classification (NCBI taxonomy): domain Eukaryota; kingdom Metazoa; phylum Chordata; class Mammalia; order Rodentia; family Heteromyidae; genus Dipodomys; species Dipodomys merriami. The sequence goes on from NW_027202270.1 coordinate 69,019,214, forward strand.
CATAGAGAACTGAATGTGTTGGAGAAACTACAATCTGTAGGTCTCAGGAAACTGAAGATTAATGATAACTATCTTGAGAACACATGCCAGAATGATAGCTAGAGTCATACAGCTAGAGGCTAGCCCAGGTAAATTTGGATAACAGGTAAATTTGGATGACTTATTATCAACCTTGTATCTACTCTTTAATACATCAATTATTTTAATTCTGACACTCATTAAAAATGCCTTAAAATTTTTATTTTTTTTTTTTTTTACCAACTGGAATATTTTCAAGTACAAAACTCAGCCTGTGGAAATGGCTGAATGGAGAATTGATATATTTCTGTGTCTGTTTGCTGATCCTGGGGCTCGAACTCAGGGCCTGGGTTCTGTCCTTGATCTTTTGTTCAAGGCTAGCACTCTACCACTTGTGCCACTGATCCACTTATGGTTTCCTTCTTCCTCTCTTCCTTTCTTTCCTTCTTTTCCTCCCTCCCTCCCTCCCTCTCTCCCTCCCTCCCTCCCTTCCTCCCTCCCTTCCTCCCTCCCTTCCTTCCTTCCTTCCTTCCTTCCTTCCTTCCTTCCTTCCTTCCTTTGTTTATTGGAAATAAGAATCTCACAGAGTTTCTTGCCCTCAATGGCTAAAAGCTAAGATACTCAGATCTCAGTCTCCTGGAGTAGCTAAGATTACACGCATGAGCCATAGGCACCTGGCTTTGGAATTGACATTCTATCATCCAACTATAGTTTAAAATTATTTTCACAATTTAGTACAATGGTTTATATTTCTTTTTTTTAATTTTATTTTATTGTAAAGATGCTGTACAGAGGGGTTAGAGTTACATGAGTAAGGTAATGAGTAGATTTCTTGGCGATCTTTGTTACAGCCTCCTTTGTTTTTCTCCTACCATCATGGTTTATATTTCTGAATGCAATTGTGCCAGAAGGGCGTTATACATTTTGGACAAAAAAACTTCAAGTAATTCACCATCATTACCAAACACTAAACTTTATCTTTTTTAAATTTTATTTTATTGTAAAGATGCTGTGCAGAGGGGTTTACAGTTATATGATTAAGGCAATGAGTCTATTTCTTATCAAGCATTGTTACCCCTTCCCTTGTTGTTCTCCCACTATCCCTTATCACCCTCACCTCTCTCAGTCCTTCTCCCCTCCGAAGTTGTAAAGTTCATTTCCAATATACTGTCTTGTGGGTATCTTTGTTGCAACAGGTCTAAACTTTTTCTTTCTATCAAGATAGGGGCCCCATTTCATTCTATGCAAATATTATGAGTCTTTTGTTGTTTTCAGGTAAGAAGTTTTCTGTTTCTTCCTAACTTCATAAAATTTACTTGTGCAACTTTAATATTGTTTTCTTTTAGCAGATGGCTTATTCATCTTATTATTTTCATTCATTGGCAGGATTAGGCTGTTTTATATAAAATTCTTAATAAGAAGGAATTTTAAAATATATATTTATGAGTCTCCAGGACAGGCTTCACAGTATGTGTTTTAAACAATTGCTAATTACATGTTTATCCAAGAAACTTGCATGACTTTTCCATTTTGGATTATAATAAACATCTTACAAGTTTTCTTAATTGCATAGTTACCAGAAAGATCACAATGGTCATAAGAAGAAAATATGTTGGTTTTGGGGGAAAAGTAGAAAACAATGAGCTAGCAATGCTTTACTTAAAAGGTCTTAATGTAAGTCACATTCAGAAAATTGGATCTTTCTTTAAAAGTTTTCAAACTGCTTCTACAAAGTATGCATTTATTTTATTGAATTATGCACATAGCCAATACCTAACTTTGTTGAGTTTCCTGTTTTAATTTAAGAAACTTTCAAATATACAGAAAAGATGAAACAATGGTATCATTGACTATAATGGGCTCACTTTTCTTTACACCATCTAGAATTATAAAATCTTAGTATTTGGGTTAATGTCAGGCTTAATATCTTATTCCACACATTTCTTACAAAGAACATCTGTCTTGCTGAAGACTTAACTTTCCTATTCATGATGCAAAAATCAACTTATACAGCCTTCCATCAACATCCTCTTCCATACAGATTTCTTCTGGATCCTAGGTTCTATATTTTCTCCCTGCCACTACTGGAGCTTTTCAGGGCACAGGACCCTACTGGCCAAATCTGTTCAGAGACTTAATTATTTGGTGGAATTCTTCATGAGGGAGTAAGGAGGCAGGAAGTAAGAAATCATAGGGAAATGAGTCTGAAGTTCTCAGGGTCAGAGTGACAGCAACCCCAGAGTCAGTTATTTCCTAGATAAAAATAATCTGTGACTGCAGAAGGTTCAAGGTACATGGTTTTGTTGTGAAATATATCAATGTGCCTTACACTTGGCGCTTGAAAACTTAGTTTAATTCCAATTGTGGCTGATGAGTGTTATGATTATTTAGATTAATACAGGAAAATCACTACCTCCTCTATCAGATATGTTTTCACTTCACATGATTTTAATTACTCCACTGGCAAAAATTTAAAAAATAATGCTAAATTTCTAGAGCTCTTTTATTTTCATCATTCTGTATCAATTGATGTTTTCATAGCTATCTATATCCCTGATACTTTCTCATGCCATAAGAAAGATATAAAACTGAGAAAATCATATCTAAATACTTCCATGAATGCACCCAAAATACATTATAAAAATTTAATCAAAAATATCTAAAGAGAAATTCATTTTTTATCCATGATACAGTTTCGCAATCTGATAGGCAGGAGATATACTACTACTACCACTACCACTACTATTATTACTACTGAAATATTATTATCTAAATGACTTTTTTAAACTCAAAGTAAAAATAAAGAAGTTAAGAATTTTATTTGCGCACTTTCAGGTTACATTTGTAGTAAAAACAAACAAACAAACAATAGGAGATAAACGAGGACTTTCTCTTAAGGAACAGTGAAATAGTCAGGTGCCGAATCTTCTCCATCAGCTAGAGCTTCTTAATGGCACGCTCCTCTGCTGGGCATGAAAGAATCAAGACTATCTCTTGGCTCCTGTGACTTGGTCCTAGAGTGATGCTCTGAAGAATACCCTGGCTGCCATTTTCACTTGGGAAGGTGCCAGGGGAAAGACCAGCTGCTCAGATTTAGACTTTTGCGTCTATGAGTACCATATTCTGGCTCCTTTCCCCTATCCTCTGCACAGTGGAGAGTAGGATATCAAGTATGTATTTCCTGCTCTTGCTTTCCATGACACATCACCCTTGGCTTGAGCCCTTTCTGTTGCCATCTGCTTGGGGACATCGAGGATAATAAAAGAGATCCTATTTATTGAGTGCCTGCTGTGAGCTAAGTATTTACATGTCTAATTTCAAATTCTTACACAATCCTGAAAGAATGTTATCAGAACCATTTTTTTAGATATGGAAAACAATGTTTAAAAAAGGATCACAATATGTCTGAAGATATCTGATGCAGGGTTTGTATTTGGACTTTTCCTCTTTTCCATCAGTGGCCAATCCTTCTTTTTCTTGGACAAAGATGCTAGCATCATCTTTGACTGACTCTCTACTTTCCACAGCAGCCCTCCCTGGAGAGCTGATCTTCGCTCATCCCAGGCTGTTGTCCTGAATTTCCCACAGTGATTTGGCCCTTACATTGAATTTTCTGGCTTCTTGTCTGTTAGACTCAAGTGATATTCCTAAAATATCTGATTAGTACTTAATAGCGTTGGCAGGTTAGAATCATATTTTAAAAAGGAAAGTACATTTTAATACAATTTTCTGAATCCATTCATTGAGAGAACATATTTTTCCCATGTTATGTAGATGAACTGGACAAAGAAATGACCACCTGTTTGTTGCTAATGATGTTCACATGCCTTTTTTTAAAAAGTATTTCTGGCTTTGTCTGACTACAATTTTGGCGACAAAACTCGTGGGAACATCAAGGGCACAGGAAGCCAAAGACAGCAAACTGACAGTAAAGTTTTGTGCTTAGACTACTAATAAGAAAGAGAATACTGTGAATCTATGATTTCACATAATTATTTAATCTCCAAGGGTGACATAAACCAAATGCATATGTTAAGAAACCTAAATTTTGGTGTTCAAATCTAAGACCAAGATCAGTGGGGTTTCACACATCATATTTCCTACTTGAAAAATTTATATTAAAAACATCAAAGATAAAATATGCCATCACTATTTCCAACACATGGTCTAATTTGATATTGTGTGGGTGAGTCAATCATTATGACTTGCAAATGAAAATGAATGAATACATACTGATTAACTTTAGTTCAAAGTAATGCATAGGCAACCTGTCCTAGGTTACAGAAATTGTACCAGCCCTAAAGAAGCTTTGGACCTATCTATATCCAATAAAGTAAGGGGAAAAAGCCCATTTTCTAGAATTAAGACTAGGATTAAAGATTAAATGACCCTTGGATTTTTAATAGTAAAATTAGAGCAAAAGGAGATCTGGTCATAATTCTTGCTAATAGTTGAGGTTTTGATTTAATCTTGTTGATCTGGATGAATTTTATTTTTACTTTTAGATATCTTCATTTGTATCCATACTAAAGGATGAAATAGACATTATATTTTACTTGTTCCTTTCACTATAGTGTAATGGAACTAAAGGAATACTAAAATAGTGAGATGATGAATCTTCTCCATCAGCTAGAGCTTCTTAGTGTCATGTTCCTCTTCTGGGTATAAAAGAATCAAGACTATCACCTGCTAGTTGCTCCTTACTTTGTTCTGATGTAGTTCACAAGAATACTCTGGTTTCCATTTTCTCCTAGGAAGGTACTAGAGAAGATTCCAGATGCTCATATTTAGACTTTTGTAGCTATGAATCCTGTATACAATTCTGACTCTAGTGTTTGAAACATTTCTCCATGTCTTGTCTCAATTCTATGTCTCAATTTCCTCATGTAAATATTATTCAGTAATAATTCTGATTTCATAGGATTCATAGGAATATTAAATGAGTTAACATGAAATAAGAACTAATAACATATAACATGGGTGTACAAATTTCAAAGTAACAAATGAATATAAGACATTGTACAAGTAGGAATCTTTCAAAAAGATGTGGTAAAACATGTAACTTTTCATTTGTTTAATTGAGTTTAAGCTCTAAGTAAATAAATACTTGCATTTCCAGTGTAAAAATATGAGTTGTAAAGAAAAGCACAGTGTAACCTGTCCATAGATTATTTTTTCCTAAAACTTTTAAATTGGGTCCTGTGTCTTAAATGTATTTGAGAAGCCTAATGCTTCTCAAACACATTTTCACAAAACTCACTTTCTCCATAGCCCTAAGTTTTAGAAGCTTCTTAAGGTCATCTCAGAATGAACAATTGTATCTAAGATTCCATATTCACTGATAACTGTATCACCTGTCTCAAGTACTACAAAATGTTCATGCCATTAATCTTACATAGGATACATACTTACAATACATACTTACAATAGGATTCTGATCCTGAAATCTTAACTGTATTTATGTCTGACTCCATATGAAGCAAAAAGGTACGATAATGAGAAATTAAAGAAGATATTCTGAAATAATGCTAAAATGTGTCAATTTATAGAAAAGTATTTTTAGATGATTAGTTTCAACAAATGCACTATTCATGTATTCCATATTGGTGTTCTTAAACCTCAACACAGTGCATCTGGTTACCTAAATCTGTAACTGGTAATTGCTGGAAACTATAGCACCGATCTTAGAATAATGGCTTAATTTCAAAAAGTTGCATCTACTGTAAATTCTGATGCAATTTCTGCACCTGTGGCTTCTAATAATTTATCTCTGGAAGATACATGATCACTTATACATAGATTCCTTCATTCTCCTCATATATGTGTGAGTGCTTACTTGAATGTAGGTGTATACATATGTAGCTTTTCCTAATGAACAAATATATGGTTATGCATTATGTATAATTATCTAATGTGTTTATTTATATACATATACATGTATTTATATCCATTTAGCATCTCTTTTCAATTTTTAAGACTTTTGAAAATTGGTTTAAACTGATTGATCTACATTCTTTTTAATTCAAATTTGGTTGTTTTACAGTAGTAGAACTAGATATGACCTTGGAAAACTTCAACTTCACATCTCACATTTTCTATAACCCCTCAAATGTGTTATATCTTTTTGATAGTCTCAATGTGTGGAAAGTACCATAGACTATTGAGTTAGTTGGGACAACTGCTATGGTCACTCATATTGGAGAGGCTTGCCATTTCCCACTCTCAATATCAACCACCATGTTTAACTCCTTGCCTATTACTCTGAGATTCAGAGAATTTTCTTGTAAGCAGAGTCCATGACCTTGGAACAATTATTTTCTCAAACAGCATTACCAGCAACAATGCAAGCAAAGTGCCCAGACTGCCCTCCAGTGCACAAATCCCTGCACAGGAAATGGCTACGAATCTTCTATGAATAGTCTAACTTTGGCTTAAATCTCATTTCAATGCATTTATATTTTATAAACATTGCATTTAGATGGAGTTAAAAAAAGCAAGCCAAAGAAACTACTCACTTAAAGACTTTCGGTGCTCTGGTTTCTGTTCTTTGCTATCACCATCATAGTGACTTAGCAATTCAGTACTGGAAGATCTCTGGATTTTGAATAATTCCAGCTTTCTTAATGGATAACTTGGATCCTTTGGCTGTAAGTAACAAAGATTTAGAGTAGACAGTTTTAGTAGGAATAAAGTGTTTACTAACTACTTTTGAATCCTATTTTGATGTTTGAAATAAAATAATTACTTGGGGTAGGGACTCTATGCTAAGTTCCATGCTCGGATTTAACACAAGATCTTATATGCAATATGGTACTAACAAAATGATGTGCTTTATTCCAAGTAACTCTACAAGAATTAACTTTGTTACTCATCATAGGGATCCTTTGGTATATGTAATATTATTATTGCTGAAAACTGAAGCTGAAAGGGAAAAGTACTTTTTCCAAGGCCACGCAGATAGCAAATGATAGAATGAGTATTCAGACACAGGAAGGCTGGCCCCGGCATCTACACAGAAAGAAAACAATCTGTGTGCTTGTTGTCTAATTGACGAAAAGGAAAATTAATTAATTTTATTTTTTTAAACTTTGGTCCTAAATTAATATAGTGGAAGACTTTAACTAAATATCAGAAAGTGGCACAGAAGATGTATTTTCCTGTTATTTTTCCTGTATTTCCCGGGAATGTTTTCCCTAGATTTTACAAATATTAGTGGGCTAAAATTAGAATCAGTACATAATAAGTAGTTTTAAATAATTTGACTTAAAAACATCCTGCAAAAGTTCAAGATATGTAATTTTTATGAGATGTGTAATCTAGCATAGCTGGAGGAATAATAAAAATCAATACTGAAGATTATTATTTAACAGTGTTATCACAAGGAGTACGGTCTTAAATATACTGATATTTATTTTCAAGACTATGTATTAGAAGATTGTAGAAACTGAAAATGTGAAAATCCAGTAGCTATCAAGCACTTCTATGCTCTTTATATCCTTCAGAAGATAAATATCTGAATGAATACAGAGAAAAATAGAAATGCACTTTTGAACAAGAGAAATGAACTGGCATTTGCTCTCACAAGTCTTGCTTGCAGGAGAGGTTTCTAGCAAACTTTAAACTTAAAAGCATCTCAGTCAATAGACTGGTTTGTGCTACATGCCTGAACAATAAGATTTAAATGACTACATTTTAATTAATAATGCTAACAGCCAAAATAAATACATACCAATCTGTCAATTGCATTTTTGATAGCATGGAACCAATCCAATATAATGAAGTCAATATCTGACTGTAGAAGGAATTCATTTCCTGATGCCGTTGTGATCTGAAAACAAAAGAAAACAAAAATTGACAGGTAAGCAAACCATGTGAGAGAAATTAAAAAGAAATCTTTTTTCAAAAACACAGTTTGAAATACACTAAAATATTTTCTTGTACTCTAGCAATTGTCTTTCTGGGAACTGAGAGACTAGAATCATATAAACTGTTTTTTAATGTCAAAATAAATACCTTATTGTTTTAATAATAAAATGATTAACTCAAAGTAAAGCTAACTCAAGGAGGAAAAAAGACAGCAAGTTATAGAGTCATGAGACAGTACTTAAGTTGGAAGCTGCAGAAAAATGTATCAAGTGTGTCAGAATTTATTCTTTTGCCTTATACTTTGGCCTTTTTTCTGTTTGTCATTTTAAAATCTAATAGTATCTCTATATTTTATTTCCTTTTATGGAGGCTCTAAAACAGATTATTTACCAAAGAAACTAGTGCAGACTTTTCCTAAAGGTCATTCAGATGAATAACATTTGGCTGGTTCTACTTTCCTATCATAAAGATCTATAGGAAAGTAATAAAGGATCCATTTACCCACAAAGGAAAAGTATTAGAATAAAAGTTCATTTGCATATTTGAACTTCTCTTAGATAGTATTTATCAAATGAACATCCAGTTTTTAAACTCACAGTGCTGTTAAGTATTTGGCAAGGCTTCACATGTAACTATACATTTTTCATTGCAGTAATTTTTTTTTTCTCTTTAGAATTGTGAGAAGAGCAAGGCTCTTGATTTCACACATAAAGGGCTTCTTAGAGGAGAATTTGATTACAGTGGGTGTGGGCATACATTTGTATGCAGCCATCAATCTGAAGATTTTTCCCTTTATATTAGTGATTTTTGTTTGCAATAGACGGTGATTATTTCCCAACTATTGTCAAGCAAAGCTCCAGAGGTTTAGGGGACAGGAATTTCAAAATACTCAACCAGAGGCCAGGCCCTCTCTCAGCCTACTTGCTCTAAATAGGAGGTGAATGCTGAAAGGTGGAACTGGTTCAGAAAACCACAAATCATACTTCAGGCTGTCTTCATAATTAAAGTGACAATTATTACCCCAAATGGATCACTCTGATGATTCTTATGTAAACAGTGATCTTGGGGTTTGTAAGAAATCTTTAATGACACATGTGCACATATATGCATTTTTCAAGAGAATTTGGTAGAAATGCAACAGCCTTCACTACTGAAAATCAGCCATTCTTGAATTAAACTGTTTCCAATATTGTTTGTTCCCTTCTACAGCAAGGAGAATTTTCCAAAGTAAATGTAATTATAAGAAGTGAAAATTAATCCTAGCTACTCAGGAGGCTGAGATCTGAGGATCACGGTTCAAAGTCAGCCTGAGCAGAAAAGTCCGTGAGACTATTATGTCCAATAAACTACTCAAAAAACTGTAAGTGGTACTGTGGCTCAGGTGGTAGAGTGCCAGCTTTGAGCTGAAGAGATGAGGGACAGTGCCCAGGTCCAGAGTTCAAGCCCCATGACCGAAAAAAAAAAGTGAAAAATTAGAAAATAATAGGATTTAATTGACTCACTAGAACTTGAATGTCTGGGGTTATGAGGGAAGTCATTTTTCCTATTCCTTATTTTTTCTAAAAATAAATACATGTAAGATGTGGAATGGCTCAAAATAGTTCTGTTTCTTGTATCCAGTAAGAGACAGCTAAGCTGATGTTTGCCTAATTATCTGAACACCACTGTCATGTTCTTTACTTCAACAAAATCCCAAATATTTACTTCCTAAAGTGTTGCCTCAGAAAGAGAAATCTAAAACTACAAGGTCATCTCTAATGAACACAGGGAACTAGTAATGTCCTTGACCTCTAACTTCAGCCCATATTTAAATATTTTGATTAAGAACATGTTATATAATGCCACAATTTGTTATTATACATGAAAAGAAGTGAATTAGCCCAAGTACAAAGCATAACCTAATATGATATTTCTCTGCCAGTATAAATAAACCATTATTAAAATTATAAAAAAGGAACAACATTTTAAAAGTACAAGGAACAAACATAATTAGATTTACTGTAATCTGAGGCTAGGAAACAGCCAACATAGTTCAGATTTTGGCCGGGTAAATTCAAACAGTGATAAAATAAAAGTACTTTAGTACTGGATTTGGATTTTTGGTGCATCCTATGCAATGTAAAGGGAATCTTTTAATGCTAGCACAATCAAAATGAAAACGTATTTTAAAAGTTTTGATGTCCAAATATTTTACTGCATTAAACATACATTGTCAGTGATTTGCAAATTCATTTTGGGAAGCTAGGACAGGGGGCTACATGAGTGCAATTCATTTGTATTGTACTATCAGACATCCAGCTCACATCCTTTCCTCTGTCTTCCCACTAATCTTTTGAGTTCCTAGGCAGCCTGGAGAAGTCTGCTACTGCTCTCTACAGTTTAAATGCATCCACTTCTTAATTACAGCCAGTAATTGACTTTGTTCTGCTCCATTCAAGTCATTCACAGCAAAGTAGTCTCAACATCTTTGACTGTTAAAGTCAGGTTTCTCCATTCACTTTTTAAAACATTGCCTCTTTAGGATTTCTGATAAGTGATTTGTTGAATCATATTTGCACTTTGAACAATCGAATTTTCAACACTCTCAGGGGGAAAAGACATCAGTAAAACATGTTAGCTTTGACTGAAACTTTTGATTGATCCACACATGATGCCAATCTAAACTGATGAACAACCAGTAAAAGGCACAAAGGATTTGATAGGAAGCCATGTTAATGTATTCTTTTTATATCATGTTTTGCCTGTGTGTCTGATGCTAGGGTAAGGTAATAATGGAAGAACTTACCAAAAATGTGACAAGTTTATGTGAGCTTCTGGCCTTCATTTGCTTAGAAGCATACTCTAGACAAATGTCTAACTAAGTCTCTCATTCCATTAGGTTATATGAAGAAATATATCAGGCATTAAGTTAGTGCTGTTAATAATAATAAATAAGCCTGGTGCTGAGAGTTCACATCTGAAATCCTAGCTACTCAGAAGGCTGAGATCTGAGAATCATAGTTCAAAGCCAGCCTGGTCAGAAAAGTCAGTGAGACACTTATCTCCAATAAACCACCAGGAAACAGGAAGTGTCACTGTGGCCCAAGTGGTGGAGCCTAGCCTTATGCTGAAGAGCTGAGGGACAGCCCCCAGGCCCAGAGTTGAAGCCCTACAAATGACAGAGAGAGAGCTAGAGAGATTTAAGGATTTTCCTTATTTTCAAGATCTTGATTAAATTGAGTATAGTTATGCTAATTGAAAGCATCATAAAATACTTTTTTTTTCTGGTACTTGGGATTGAACTCAAATCCAGGAATTGTCCTTAACTTCTTCCTCAAGGCAGTACTCTACAATTGAGCCACAACTCCACTGTTGGCTTTTGGGTGATTAACTGGAGACAAGAGTCTCAAAAACTTTCCTGCCCAGGCTATCTCCAAACCATGATCTTCAGATCTCAACCTGGTAGGTAGTATTACTGACTTGAGCCATGAGTGCCCAACTCAAAAGACTTTTAAAGAGTAAGGCTTCTATGTTTAAATATTATCTTTGTCAATATTTTTAACTGTCATTTTTGTGAACTATGTCAGTAAGATTTTGTGGTGATAGATTTTAATTTGAATAAGAAATTAATATGTAAAGTGGGATTTATGCTCTTAAATTTTCTATTGTTTTATTTATTAGAATATAGAAAATCCTTCAAGCCTTTTTTCTCATTGTAGAAATGATAAGGACTTATGGAGACTGGGGGAGAATCAAGTTAAAACTATTTATCATTAAACAGAGTTTGTAAACATTGAATATATTTTATTAGTTATTGCTAGTCATTTATAAATAATGATCAAAAGCATATAATAAGATGCCTGGACAAATGTATGCTATAGATAGATGCCTCATCATTAAACTATGGTTAATTTTTTAATTTCAATTAATTTTTGTTTTTTTTTTTTGCCAGTTGACTTCAAATACATATGAGAAAATTACCATAAATGTAAGAGATAACACGTGACAGTATGCTTTCTTTTCTTGATGACCAGCTTCCAGTTGCAGAATAAATCCAATAAATATTTTCATCTTTACAAGACTGAGATAACGTGTTTGTGATTGAACATCTCCCTAATCATCAACAAGGACAAATGAAGCATCCTATAAATACAGGGCACATGGCTAGAAGCTAGGGCTATACACCCCCACCCTTAAAATCTCACAATCTGTGTGTATAAATAGGACATATGCATAGAAAGATAAATAAGAATAGAAAAACACTTACAGTGAGTCCCAAAGTAAATGGGAAAAGAATGCTCATGTAAAGATTTCAAAATAGGAAGTAATCACTGCAGTCACATTTACATCATGGAATTATGCATAAACTGTTGGTCATGATATATCATTCTTTAAAGGTTGATTGTATCAGAATTTAGGATATTGTGGGTATGAATACCACCACTTGGTATGCAAAGTGTTATCAGCTTTAATGATCTCAAAGCACATAATAAACATTCTCCAAATGCAGTTTCCCACCACTATCATAAGGTAATTTTGCAAATGAGGAAAATGAGAATGTCATTCTATCAAATTGGCATCATTTTAAATGATAGAATTAAGAGATTACAAAGATCTTCATTTCAAGTTCACTAGTTTTCAGCAAATAGACAACTTTGACAACAAATAGTCAAAGGCTGGGAGTGTTTGTAGGAAAAGGGGCATAAAAACTTCACTTCAGTTGTGAAATTTGGAATACTGATTTTAGAGAGTTGTTCATTTCTTTTACGCTATGCTAAAGACAGCACAATTTTTAAATATCACCCAGCATTCCTATTCTGATGATCCAATTTTATTTCCTTTTCTGTTTTTCTTCTTAACACAGTCACGTTTTTTGTTACATACATATCTATGCATATGTGTATAGATAAACCATATGTGTGTGTATCTGAATAAAAGCATTCAAAACATTTCTCAAATCTTGAAAAAGATTTAAACAATCCCACATTTGAGCAAGTCTCTTTAACACTGCTCAAATCCAATCTTTGAGTAGGAATTTAAAGAATTATTCTTCCTTGCAAAAGCTGAAACCATGTATAGAAAGTATGCAATAAAACACATCTAATCTCCAAATGTCCCTAAACTACATTAAATAATGTAGCTTAATTGGTCCTAAAATAAGTAGATAAGAGAAAGGAATTTAATTAAATTTGTATTTGGAGATTTTTTGGGGGGACATCATGATATCATTGTATTTGTATTAAATTAAGTAGATAGAAAAGTTGTGTCAAAATACACTGATTTGAAATGAATATGAATTATTTTGCAATATTAATTTTGTGATAACTTTATTTAGTAATCACAACATAAAGTATAGATGTATATTTTGGCATATCATAGTAAGATATCAAGCCCTAAAATTCAAGCAATAATGCTTGAATAAAAAGCCAGCTTCACATTTTTCTCATATTACATCACACTCTGCATTTGATATAGCTGATCAAATGAATGTTGTTGTGGTTATACTAACAGTTAAATTACTTGGTCTCAAAGGTGTTTATGACCACCAAAGGAATTACATTATCAGGCTGCATGTCTGTCTCAAATTATAGTCTGCTTGGGTAACTTGTAAGAGTTTTTAGCCTGTAAGAGCAATGTTAACATAAAACTAATGGTAAACTATCGCCTTGATGCAAAAGGTCTTCAATTTATCTTTCCAAAAATGTTACTTGTTAAAACATTTTTGTGGGAAAGTATCTGCCTTGTTTTCCCAAAGTTGCTAGATGTTAAGTAAATATATGCTGATCATTAAAAAAAAAGTTGCTTTGGTAACTAACTTTCTTATTAAAATGCATTTGTAATCCCCATCTGTCATGAAAGTTTTGAAAAGTTTGTTTCCCTTGGATAGCAGTGTTATCCAGGGTTACCGTAGCAAACAATGATAGCAGTCTTCAGAAGTTGTGTGAGGAACTAGCCACTAGGGATCCATTTTTGTTTTAATTGGCACACACAAACACTTTCCTGGCCTGTCAAGAAGATCAAGCTAATATGCATGGAGGGTGTTATATTCTCAGCTTTGGGGAGCAGTAAAGCTCCCTTTATTTAAGTAATTTAAATGATAGACTACAAAAACTTTGCAAGTCAGAAAAATGTTTTATACTTTCTAAGGGAATATTTGTTTTAAGCAACGGAAAATGTTCTACATATCTAAAGATGTTCAACCTTATGTTATAATTACCCTGTTTCTTCTGACTCTGTGAAATGTTCCTAAATCTACATGCTACTAAATAAGCCAGGCCACCACTGGCTCCTGCCTTTCCAAGACTCCCTCTGTGTTAACAAATGTGTGCTCATTAGTTTCCAGATGTTTATTGGATATGTTTTTAATGTGCTTGTGTTGATTGATCTGCATGTACCTTTATTGGAACTCTCAGTCATGTCATCATATCAACCTGCCTGTGTAAGCAATTTTTTATTTAATGGAAAGTAAACAAATGTTGAGCTACATACACGACAGATCCCAAGAGCATTCTGAAATATAAGATTTAAGACCAACTTTTCAAGAAACAATGCTTTTTAATTGAAATTGAGCTGTACTTTGACACTCAGATAATTTGGTCCCTGCATTTTTATATCAGAGATTTGTCCTGAATAATACAATTGGCCCTCCATGTCTGCATTTGTATGTTCTACTTTTCTGTTTACTAACAAAAAAGATCTGAACTTCAAATTTGTTTCACACAAGCAAACAAGAACTCATATTCATTCTTTTATCGGTGCTAAAATAAGAGAAACAGTCTTGTCAATATTCATGAAAGAATGCCTTCCAAGTAATTAGTAGATAGTTTAGCAGGTTCCACAGTTTTACAGTCAGCTACACTGAAACTTTTGCCTCTGGTGCTCATATGACAAACAACTGAAAAAGTGACTAATAGGAGTAGCTCGTTTATAAATATATCAGCGTAGAGTTGTATAATTTTTGTGGTTAGTTTTTAAACTTGGGAAAAATACTTGTTGCTATCTAAACAGATTATCCTAAAACTTTTATCCACTGGAACTCACCAATAAGCCACTATTACCAACCAAGAATAGGCTTCTAGCTTGGTCTATATTCACTCTGCTCAATTACTCATCTCACAGGATATTTGGGCATCTGGCTGCTTCCATCATTTTCCAACTAGAATGGTTTTATTATTATTCAAATAAGGATTAATTGAAAGGTTTTTCTTTTTAAATTAAAAATTGTATCATAAACACAAATTTGCCCAGGATATATATATCAAATTGCTGTTTCTCCTTGCATACCTTTCCGGTCTGTGTTTATATTTTAATGGAAATATCTTGTATACACTTAGGAACATTTTTATTCCTATAATTATTTAAAGTCCACTCATCTCCCATGTGGATTTGGTTGCAATATTCCTTGCTTTCTTCACCACCTTGTCCTTCGGTTCCCCTCTAATCCATACTTCACTAGCGGCCAAAATGATCTCTGTGAGATTTGGACCTGTTCATCCATCCCTCTGCTCGGTATCAGCTGTTTCAGTACAGGGTAACCTCTTTCACTGAGCCTCCCAGACCCCGTGTGTTCTGGAACTTATTTATTTTGCAGTTCCCCGGCTCCGTGTTTCCCTTGGCATTTCTAGGAAACAGTCACACAAAACCCTCTTTGTTTCCTAGCTGTCTTATACTAATTTTTAAAAATTTTATTTCATTGTAAAGATGCTGTACAAAGGGGTTACAATTACATGAGTAAGGCAATGAGTACATTATTTGCCAATCATGGTTACCCCTTCCCTTGTTGTTGTCCCATTATCCCTTCTCTCCCCCATCTCCCATACTCCTCCCCACTCTACCCTACCCCTCTGCCCGAAGTTGTACACTAATTTTTATCTCTTCCTTTAGAGCAGGTGATTCTTGCAACCAATAGTAGTAATGTTACTACTAATTTTATTCAGAAGCACTAGCTAATTTTAAGATACCATGACATAAGCAAAATAAAGTACTTTTATCACTGGTTTATTATTCACATAAGTTTTCTACTAACAAGTGTTAAGGTTACATTATGAGAATAAAGGATGATGTCGTATAGAACTATAGTTATACTATTGTAATGTATTTGGCAATGATTTTGAGTATTTATAAAACATTCAAGAATTGTTCTATGTCTACTTACATTAATGAGAACACCTGTTAGCTTTAGTGCCATACAGACTTATTTGTATCAGTTTCAGGGTTTTGCATACTTTACATCACTTTTTGAAACAATTAGGTGCTTTATAGAGGAATATAGTTGAGGGGGAAACAGCAGCTTGAATGCTTCTGGCTCAAGACAATTCACTCCAAGTTTCAGTGAAAAACAAAAATCTGCTGAATTACAATACAGCCACTTTGAAGCAAATGTAGGTGTATTTTAGATTTTCTTCATACAGAGAACAGAAGATAGATATAGAAAACTATGTTTTAATATTCAAGTAAAGTTATAGCCAACTGAAACAGTCTCCTGACATAGATGGCAACAAATAAGGAATGGCTACATCACTAGAGAATTAGTTTAATGTGACTTCAGGTACCTACTACCAAAATTTTGTCTCTTTCCTGGCCTCAGAAAGGTGGAGAACTCCAGTAGGTAAAGAAACAGAGTTAAACACTTATGGCTATATATCCATGGTAACCATTCTTAAAAGAAGCTACTGAGTCTGTTTTATTCCTTTGTCTAAGAAAATAGTTACTACATCTGAAGGTTCTCCTCTATTGATAATTCTATCTGAGCACTCCACATAGAATGTTAAAGCTTCTGTGATTTAAAGATTTTAAATATTTTCAGTTATTAGAGAGAGCACTTGTGCAAATCTGTGGGCTCATAGCCTCTGCTATTATCATTATATTTGAAAGGCACAATATTTGCATCAAAACAACTCAGTTGGTAATACATTCTAAAAATAAATCTGCATTTATGATAGGAATAAAAGTATGATTTATAACTATTTTCTCATATATGAACAGTGAACCCCTCTGCTGAGAAAGTAGATATAGATTAGCCAAAGCACACATACACTTTTCCCACAGGACTAATGTGACTTTTTTCTGGGAAATGAGGAAAGAGGGAAGGCCTATGAAGTGTGTGGAGATCACAAGAAAGAATGCCATATACTTTCTTTTCTGCTATCTAGCTGTGTGGCCTGCATAGAGAAACACATGTGAGGTAGGGATTTGGGGATTAAATGCTGAATATTTTAGTATAGCTTGCAAACAACATAATTTAGGAAATGACAGTAAATTTTACTTTTGATTTCTAGTAATTTTGAGGCTGTATTTAATTCAGGGCATAATGACCTCGTTTTTGTTTTTGTTTTACTATTATTAAACAGCATCATCATTTATTAAGGATGATAGACTAATAATCTTTTAACTAGGAAGCTCATGAGTGAGGAGATCTTCCTCTCTTTTTATTAATTATAGACTTAAATAAATTAAAAATATTAATTTTTGTTGAAAATACACAAAAAATATGACTATGCATATAGAAGAAAGTTTGTCTTCTGAAAGTGGCTATCTTTGAAACAAATAGGAAAAAGTATTTAACATTTCTGAAACTATAGCTTTGTGGTTTATATAATATAGAGAGAGATGTAAATAACATAGTACTATAAAAAGGAAATAAAGATGCAGCGACAAAGAGAGAGAGAGTATTTAATGGAAAAAACCCCTGTGAATATATAATAAACAATGACATCTGTCAAATGAGCAATAGGCCACCCAACTGATAATGGAATACATTCTACACTAAAGGTAGGCCAAAACAATTAACACTCCTTACTTTTCAAGACCAAATAATACTGTGTTGGGAATAGTTCCCTCCCTCTCTCCCTCTCTCCCTCCCTCCCTCCCTTCTTTCCTTCCTCCCTTCCTTCCTTCCTTCCTTCCTTCCTTCCTTCCTTCCTTCCTTCCTTCCTTCCTTCCTTCCTTCCTTCCTTCCTTCCTTCCTTTCTCCTTCTCTCCCTTCCTCCCTCCTTCCCTCCCTTCTTCTTTTGGTTCCATCCCTGGAGTTGGGACTCAGAGCCTGGGCTCTGTTCTTTAGCTTTTGGGCTCAAGGCTAATACTCTGCCCTTAGCAGCAGCTCTATTTCCAGAATTTTGGTGGTTAATTTTAGATAAAATTGTCACAGCTTTTTTATCCAGATGGCTTTGAATCAGGATGTTCAGATCTCAGTCTCCGGAGTAGCTAGGAAAACAGAAGTGCGCCACTGAGGCACTCAGTGGAAGACTACCTTTTAAAAGTGATAGAGTTTGAAGAGCTGAGGGACAGCACCCAGGCCCAGAGTTCAAGCCCCACAGCCGCCAAAAAATAAAAAATAAAAGTGATAGAGTTAAGTCAGAAGTAGATTTATGGCTCAAGTGGTGAGCATAATCCTAGATCAATAAAGCTAAGGGACAGCATCCACTCTCTGAATTCAAATAAGTCCCAATATTAGCATGCACATGTACATGCACACACACACACACACACACACACACACACACACACACACACACAAAGTAGTAGACTTTAAAGTTGTTGGTCATATCATTAGTTGGGTGATTATGTCATTTATTGTACAAATTGTGCTGATTTTAAGATATGACAATATTAATAATTGTATTAGGTCTGTTTTGCATATATAGATCACTAATTATCACATACACTCAAAAGTACTTTGACAATCACCCATAAAACAAATGCAATCAAAACTGCCTTGAGATTCTACCTCACCCCAGTTAGAATGGCTATAATCAAGAAATCAAATAACAACAGATGCTGGAGGGGATGTGGACAGAAGGGAACCCTACTGCATTGTTGGTGGGAGTGTAAACTTGTTCAACCACTCTGGAAAGCAGAAAGCAGTATAGAGATTCCTCAAAAGACTCCACATAGAGCTCCCCAGCAATGCTACTTCTGGGCATTTACCCAAATGATCACAAACAAAGCCATACTAAAGCTACCAGCTCAACTATGTTTATTGCAGCATTATTTACCATAGTTAAGATATGGAACCAACCCAGATGACCCTCAGTAGATGAATAGATCAAGAAAATGTGATCTATCTATCTATCTATCTATCTATCTATCTATCTATCTATCTATCTATCTATCTAAATGGAATTCTATGCCTCCATCAGAAAGAATGACACCACCTCATTGTTAGACTTGGAAAAAATACTAAATGAAGTAAGCCAGACCCAAAGAAACAGAGGTCCCATGGTTTCCCTTATTTGTATAATCTTTTTGTATAATCTAGTATATATATGTATGATTTATATAGTATTATATATATTGTTTCCCTTATTTGTGTAGTCTAGTATAATCTTACAAGACAAGTAGAAATGGTCAAAAGCTATGTACATATGACCATATAAGATGGTGCTAAGTGAAATGAACCCCAGATAGAGACACAAGATGTTTTATCTTTGTTGCAGTTATTTTTAATGTACTTATAATGTACTATGTGATTTCTTTTGTTTCTTTAGTATGTTCTTCCCCCATGGTATAACTCCTGTTGTCATTGTATTTGATTCCTGCATCTTGTATGTACATTTTTCTGATTTGGAGTGGGGAAGGGAAATAACAAAATACTGAAACAAGAATACACGCTGACTGATTGCAACAATGAAATGTACAAGACAGTATGTTAAAAATGAACTTTACAACCTGAGGGTTGGGGAGGAGTTGAGGAGGTGGGGAGGGAAGGGTTGGCTGGGGAAAAACAAAGGAGGGAGTAACAAGGCTCAAGAGGAAATGTACTCATTACCTTACTCATGTAACTGTAAACTCTCTTAGAGTATCTTTACAATAAAAATATAATAAAAATAATGAAAGTTTAAAGAAGTTGGTTACATTGCTCAAATGGTAGAACACCTGCCTAGCAAGCATAAGGCTCTTAGTTCAAACCATGGTACTACCATAAATAAATAAATAGGTAACTTTAAAATATTGTTGGGAATGTTGTTATAATTATTTGATTGATTGTCTCATTGTCACATAGACTGTTCACACTTGTCTTAATTCAAACAATTGTCAAGCATCATCTGTTCAACAAAGGCTTTTAAAATCTCTTAAGAGCAACCAAATTATTGTTTTTTAGTAGTTTGTAATTAGCCCCTCATATTGTATCTCACTATTGTATCTGTCTAGATGCTTGCCAAACACTTAACAATTTAAGCTCTCTGAGTGCAAATACTGTATTTCCCTATGTTATTTTGAGTACCTGGAATAACACTGACTTTCAACTTAACAGGCTAGAACAAATGATAACTTGCTTAGTTTAGAATAATACTATAGATCTGGTATCCAAACAAGAAAAGGTCCTGAAACTAACAAGTCAGTTTTATCTGAACTGTTAAACAAGAATACAATGGTTGGTCTTTGAGCAAATTTATCAGTAAGGTCTCATCACCTTATCAGAGAAAGGGAGAGACTGCTCTCTACAGAATACTGTATTGCAACTTTCTTAACTGTCTACATAGGGCTCTCTTCTGCAGATGTGCCAGCACAGCTATAGGAAAAGCCGAAAAGTCACTTCTAATGGAAGATGCTTCTTCCAGCTCTCCAGGGCTTTCTAAGGCTCTTTCTGTTTCTGTGTATTTTCTTCTCCCCTTTCTGCAAAGCTCAGGTAATTGGTTTCACCGCCTTCTCTGCCAAGTTTTTAAGGTGTTTCACATTTGAACTATGACTTTTTTGTATGTTTTTTTGAGACGTTTTTATTGTACAGAGGGGTTACAATTACATGAGTAAGGTAGTGAGTATATTTTTGTACTCCAAAATGACTTTATACAATCTAAGACTCTGAGTGCTTCAAAAGCATCTCATTATCAAGTATTTTTTCTTAGCAAATCTCAGTGTTGTAACTGGTTTCTTGGTTTGTGATAACCTACTTTAGTGGTTTCTCTAATGCAATGTACAACATCCTTTTCAGACACAAAGATGTTGCAGATTATCACTGTCCTACCCTTACAATTCTTTAAACTCACATATCATCTAAATTATAACACATGCTATCAAAGAACAACCCACACTTGCACTCAAGGCAACATGGTTATGAGAATATTTGAAAATTGAGATATACCAACATATTCAGCAACTCTTCAAATAGATTCTCATAAGATTTTTTGTTATCTTTGGTTGGAGTAACATAAACTAACTCAAGATGCCTAGACTTTAGTCTATTACCTTACTTTTAGGGTTCTGGATTCTGTCAAGCAGACACACCTTCTTACTAGCTCAAAGGGTTCCCTCATACCTTTTGAAAAGACATAGTTTTTTTTTGCTAAATCAAGAGGGCTTCATTATTATTTAATGAGATTATTCCTTGTGTCAAGTAATAGTCTTCATCCTTGGAAGAGTACTTAAAAATCACAAATACAGTGAGTTGTTGCTCTCTCAATTTCTGAGGCTCACTCTGGACCATGATAAATGCTACCCACTATTCTCTACATTCCTGAGGGGTAGAGATCTTTGAGAACATTATTCCATTGTGAAAACCAGTATGGAGTTTGTAATTGCTACCCTTGATGAATGGACTCAGTATTGGATCTACATTTTTACTGAGTTTCACCCACACCATTTTCTTTAAAAGTTTGAGATTTAATTAGATTAGCTTTATATGCAGCTTGTGAATTTACCTAAAAGCAGATGGAGGAGACACTAAGGGAAGAATTTATTCCAAAATTAAAGAAGCCACTACCCTCAAGGAATAATCTGGCTTTCAAATGTTTTTTGGCTTTGTTCCATGGTAAGAAATATATTTACATTCAACTAGCACATCTCTACCCCTTTTTATCTTTGTCTTTCTCCCCAATTTCTAGCTTTCAGAAATGTGTAGACTCTATCTATCTATCTATCTATCTATCTATCTATCTATCTATCTATCTATCTATCTATCTATCATCTGTCTGGCCATTATACATTTTTTATGTATATTATTCAGTATATAGATTGTATACATGTACATTTATGCATATATATTTGAAACAAAAAATTCATAAAATAAAACTTCCTTTTAGTAAATGCATACAGTCTGATATTTTCCATTCTGCTCCATTGTTACTTCAGCTGATTTTGTGACTATTAAAGGGTTTTAAATGGAATTTGACAAACACTAACATAGAAAGAAATATAAGATAAAGTATTCAAACATTGATCCTTTACATTTTCTCTGCCTCTCTTCGCTATTCTCTCTTTGGTTTATTAGCTCCTTCCAAATATTCCCCTATCTATTAAGAGTTGGATGTTTAAACCTATAGAACGGTTTCAGAATATGTGTCACATTTTTTACTATTAGACCCAGGTGATCAATACCCTGTGTGGGATTCTTCACTGATAAGTCATTTCCTGCCATTTGAAAGTAGAATTAGGATGTGGTTTTTTGGAATTTGGCTTAGACTCTGGGTTTTCTAAATATACCTTTAAAGCAAGGGTTTCTTTGTAAAAGAAAAAAAAAACAAAGACTTTGGATAATGTACTGTTTGGAATACATTTAAGATAGCTCACCATGATCTGAAGAGCAAAAAACCAAAGTTAAAAGCCTGGCAAACTATCAGAGGCGGAGATGGCAGCTATTTGTTTTTAAGTCTCTTGCATCGAAACAATGAGTGCACTCCACATTGCATCCTGCAGCACCATGATACAAGGTCTGGGAGTAGTTATTAGCATGTGGCTGTGTGATGGGAGGGAGAAAACTAAACATTTTAATAGTGTTATGGCCTCTCCTTCTCAAGTTCCCATTAATGCAAATACAACACATGTGGTTTAAGTCCCCAGAGCCTCATAGGACACAAATCACAGATGTGGAATAAACATTATCAGAGAACATGACTTCAGGGTCTTCTCTTTGCCATCAACAGATGCCCTTATGCTTCATGATGTCAGGCAGACATTGATAGTATATCTGGATCAAAATCACAGAAAATCAGGATCCTCTGAGGGCCCAGAATGGATGATTTTGGAGTAGATGCTAAAGACTTCCTGTAAACCTATGTCAGAAGCTTCAGTGATATCAAGGCTTTGCATGAACATTTGCCAGTATGGTAATTAAATTGAGTGAAATTTATCCAGCATGCATAAGGCTTACCAGAGATCTATGCTCTGTATGAAGTAGAGTGATCTTATACTCTAACCCAGACAGTATGATGGCAGAATGAGATGAAGCAGAACTAGACATATATGGATATCAGATATATAATAAAAATTTCCATTATCTTGATTCTTCTATGCCATTTTCCACAAGACCATATTGAAGAGCTGATGTGCTCCAAGATTTCCCTCTTTTTGTTTTCACCTCCCATTTCCCCTCTTCTTACCTTATGCCAATCTTATCGAAAATTCTCAGAGTAAGAATGAGTAAATGAGTGCATTGAGTGTCTTCTGAATATCCCTCCATAATAACTGCATTCTCAAACTGCCACCATATTTGAGAAACTTGAGTTATCTTCTTAGATATGGATGAACTGCATTTTCCCACCTTTCCCATAAGTGAGACTCAGTATCCATATGCTGACCTGAACTTAAAAGCTTATATTGGCAGTGTCATCAATTTCCATGTAGTGTGATTCAGGGAGGGTTAAGAAGCCCCTTTGGGTGACAAAGTATTTCCCTAAACCTACAGCCTAAGGTCTGAAATTTTAATTATGTTGTTATGCTTTTAGATAAAGACATTTAAGATAGGGAAATGGAAGGATATAATTTTTTTCTTTAATTATTTGTTTAGATAGTAATATTACTTTCCTTGAGAAAATATATTCAACCAACATGTTTCTAACTACAGATAGCTACATGAATGGTAAAAATTATACAAAATAATAAATATGAAAATAAAACATCTAATTACATTACTCAGATTAAGTCCTCTGAATATTTAATGTATTTCCTTGTAGACACCTAAATGCATATGCTATTTATTGTGTGTATGCATGCATGTGTATGTATAGTAATATCTAGGTCATACATAGCTCCAATCAGAATTGCAATATTTCATTTTAAGTATTGTATCATGAAGGCTTTTCCATGGAATTATTGTTTGGAAGCATCAGTTGAATGACTCCATAATTTCTAAGAAATTTACTGTAATATATTTGCTTTCCAATTTTTCCCTAATTTGTTCCCACAAATGAAGTTACACAAAATAAATACAAGTGTTTATCAAAAGTTTGATTTGTTTTTCCTACAAGAAATTCTTAGAAAGAAAATTGCCCAGTCAAATGATACAGTTTTGAAAGGCAATGAAATACATTACTATTTTCTAGAAAAATTTCACACAATGGTATCCTACCAAAATTGGAGAGTGAGAACATTTTATTTCCTATTTTCTCAAATGTATCATTATATTGTATAGTTCATAAATTTTATAGGAAATATTGGTGCTAGAGTCACATTTGTTTTATAATTAGCCATTTGTGTTTTCTTCTTAGAAGTCATTGCTACAATTCTTTTAAGTATTTAGCTTTATCAAGTTATTGAAGCTATGTAATGATAATAAAAAGTTGTTCTTAGAATGAAGACTAGTAAATTTATTAAAACTTGGAAGAGATAATTCTTATATGTATATTATCCCAGATTTTTAGTGACACAGTGAAATTATTAATATATAAACATTTTATTTTTATTTTATATTGTCATTTTTGTAGTTGACATTTTAATTTGTAGAAATGATATACACAAAATTAAATGGTTAATACATCTCCAGCATTTTTAATGCCTTTTTTTTATGCGTCCATCTTACATTATTGTTCAACTTTTTTTCTTAATTTGGCCAGTTGAGAGCATACTGTTTTAAATTACTTTCCCAGTTATTAAATTGTTATATAGCATCAATTATTGACTTAATTTTCCTCTTGCTACTTGTTTGGGATACTGATGCTTCCGTGTACATGTATATTTTTCTTTTGAGAAAAATTTGTGACCCTGTTCAACTTCCCTGGATTCATCCTAATTCAAACTTTCACTTTAAAAATTTTCCCTCTTTCTCACAGAGAATGTTTCTCCCTTATTACTCTTATTTTGAGGATTTTTAAAAAGTATCCATGTCTCTCTCATTGCAATTAAGTTTTTAATATTTATTTTCTTCTCTTAAACATCTCATAAAAGCTGGGCACCGGTGGCTTACACCTGTCTGGAGGCTGAGATATGAGGATCGCGGTTCAAAGCTGGCCCAGGCGGCAAAGTCTCTGAGAATCTTACCTCCAATAAACCACTAGAAAGCCGGAAGTGATGTTGTGGATCAAGTGTTAGAGCACTCACGTTGAGCTGAAGAGCCCACGGACAGCGTTTAAGCCCCAGTACCCCCCCACCCCCCCCCCCCCGCACCCCCCCACCCGCGGCTAACCACCTCCCCCCAAAAAAATCTCATCGGGATTTTGAATTTGGTAATAGTAAAATTTCTTCAGAAACAAAAATTGTCTCACTATTTTTTTATTGTGAAAATACTGTACAGAGGGGTTACAATTATATCGGCAAGATAATGAGTACATTTCTTATCAAGCATTGTAGCCTCCTCCTTTGTTTGCCTTTCCCATCCCTTCCCATCCTCCCCCGCCCCCGGCAACCCTTCCCCCCCCCCCACACCAAAGTTGTAAAGTTCAATTTCAACATACCATTTGTACGTCTCATTGTTGCAATGGGTCCACCCGTATCCCTATTTAAACGACTTGTTTTTTTCCCTTCCCCTCCACAAATTATAACATCAAATACAGCGAAAGCATGGGTTATACCGTGGGGGAGGGACATATAAAGCAACGAAGAAATAATCTTATAAATGTGTTAGAAACAATTGCATGAAAGAGAAAAAATTTGAATACATATCTTAGGGTTCATTTCCCTAACATCAACTTATCTGACTTTTCTGCTTGACTCAGACATATACTAGTTATTGCAAATAAGGGAAAGAATGGAACTTATGTTTCTTTGGGCCTGGCTTACTTCACTAAATATAATCTTTTCTAAGTCTTTCCATTTCCTAACAAATGGGGCAATGTCATTCTTTCTGATGGAAGCATAGAATTCCATTGTGTATATATACCACATTTTCTTGAATCCATTCATCTACTGAGGGGCATCTGGGTTGGTTCCATATCTTAGCTATGGTAAATAATGCTGCAATAAACATAGTCGTGCTGGTAGCTTTAGTGTGGTCTTGTTTGTGAACATTTGGGTAAATGCCCAAAAGTGGGATTGCTGGGTCATAGGGGAGCTCTATGTGGAGTCTTTTGAGGAACCTCCATACTACTTTCCAAAGTGGTTGAACAAGTTTACACTCCCACCAACAATGCAGTAAGGTTCCCTTCTGTCCGCATCCCCTCCAGCATCTGTTGTTATTAGAGTTCTTGATTATTGCCATTCTAACTGGGGTGAGGTGGTATCTCAATGTTGTTTTGATTTGCATTTCTTTTATGGCTAGAGAGGTTGAGCATTTCTTCATGTGTCTATTGGCCATCCTTCTTTCCTCTTCAGAGAAGTTTCTCTTTAAGTCTTTAGCCCACTTATTTATTGGGCAGTTGTTTCTTTGAAGATTTGTTGTTGGGGAATTTGAGTTTTTGAGTTCAAGGTATATTTTAGATATGAGACCCTTGTCTGTTGTATGGCTAGTGAAGATCTTCTCCCAATCCATGGGCTTTCTATTGATCTTGCTAGCTATGTCCTTTTCCATGCAGAAGCTCTGTAATTTCATGCAATCCCATTTGTCCTACCTTTCTTTGATTTGCTGTGTTTCTGGGTCTCTGTTAAGAAAATTTCGGCCTGTGCTAAGGAGACCTAGGATTTCTCCTATTCCATCCTGTAATGTTTTCAGAGTGTCTGCTTTGACTCCAAAGTCTGATCCATTTGGAGTTGATTCTGGTGCAGGGTGATAGAGAAGGATCTAGCTTTAGCTTTCCACAAGTAAACAATTTTGCCAGCACCATTTACTGAAGAGGCTGTCTTTCTTCCATTCTATTTTTTTAGCTCCCTTATTGAAGATTAGATGGCTATGGGTCTGTAGGTTCATTTCTGGGTTTTCAATTCTATTCCATTGGTTCTGAGGTCTGTTCTTGTGCCAGTACCAAGCTGTTTGGATTACTATGGCTTTGTAGTACAGTTTGAAATTTGGTATTGATATTCCTCCAGCAGTGTTCTTTCTGTTGAGGATTGTTTTTGCTATTCGGGGTCTTTTATTGTTCCATATGAATTTTTGGATTGCTTTTTTCATTTCCTTGAAGAATGAGGTTGGCATATTGATAGGTATTGCATTGAATTTGTAGATAGACTTGGGAAGTACTGCCATTTTGTCTCACTATTTTTTGTACTGCTTGCCTTACTTAATAAAGCTCAGTATTTTTACTTGCATACACACAATTAGTTGAGGTATTTAAACATATTTTTATAGAGGCATGAAGAAAAACTTGAATGCACTGTATATCCTGTAATAAAACAAAAATGAGGACTCTAAAGAAAGAAAAGGCTTAGAAGTAGATGAAAACACTTTTTACTGGTCCTTATCCTTCCCACTCTACCCCATTCTGGTCACTTAGCTGGTGGCAAGTATTTCTCAAACAGACAATCTCCATAAATCACTCTAAGCCAACAGGTGCTAGTAGAATAACTTAATCTAAAGCAATGAACATTTCTTTTTTTAAAAAAAGTCATTAAAAATGATTTTAGTACAAGATTTTTTTTCACTTTATATTCATATGTATCAGTCACATTTGGCGGGGCAGGAAAGTTTATTTCTATTGCTTGAAAACTATTTTTTAAAATAAGATGTTTTATCAAAAGCTTATTTTAAAACATTCACTGACTAGATCATTTTTTTGTGTAATATGGTGCAATGAGGATTATAAAAACAGATTTCCTCCTGTTGGTGATATATGCATTTCACAAATAAATGTTTTACTTGGTCAATAAAATTTGATAGATACTATTAAAATTTAAAGTCATAGCACCATCAGCTTTGGTCTACATTTAGTTTTCTTTTAGTGATCCCCTTGTTTAATTATGTTTTCAAGTTGTACCAGTCTCACTAATAAATTGGGAGGTTTCCATATTTCTTCATGGAAAAGCACATAATGGAGATGATGTGGTCTTTAGTTTTTTGATAATAACTTATACATCTTGTTTCTAGTGTTTTCTAAGGTATACATCCTCCATTACTTGTAAAAAAAAAAGTCTTCAGATTTTTAATTTCCTAAAAATCAACACACTTAAACTTGATTTTCTGAGTTACAAACCATGTTTAATTAACATTATCATAGAAATCATTGCATAATTTTAGTTTTCTTATTTCTAACATAATCTTAGTTTTTTTGCTATAATTTTCAATATCTTCTTTCTTTTTTATTTTTGTCGGTCGTGGGGCTTGTTCTCTGGTCTTGGGTGCTGTCCCTCAGCTCTTCAGATCAAGGCTAGCACTCTACCACTTTTGCCACAGCACCACTTCCAGTTTTCGGAGTGCTTTAATTTTCAATATTTTCAAATGTATTAGTTTATTGTTTAAAAATAAGGTATAATTTTATTGGTACAATTCATTTACATTTTTAATCAGAATTTTCAGCTTTTATGTCTATTAAATTCTTCATGACATTTTCCTTATTTTTATTGTTTTGATCATTTTGGATATTTATTCAATCATCGACATTTATTTTCTAAATGTATGCATGAAAGTGATAAATATTACTATAAAAAGTAATTTATATTGTGCATTAGAAATTTATTTTAAAAACTACTAGCTTTAACCAAGTAACACAAGTAAATATCTTTCAATTAAAATAAATCAATGTACACGAAAGTTTCCTCTGAATTCTCAATAGGGTTCATGTTTGATTTGAAGTGTGGCTATCCACACTGAAAACAGCCTAAATGTGACCTTAATAAACCGAGTTATAAATGAAAACAAAAAACACATAAATTTCCAGGTAATGGCTGAATACCTCCAAATCATCTTACTGTCAGATAACCACACACACACACACACACACACACACACACACACACACACACACACACACTTCTAATCAAAGATATGGTAAGAAAAGTGAACTGAATGTAGTAGAAAATAAAGTTAAAAGTGCTCAGAGATTTGCAACTGGAGTACAAGAAAGACAGGAGAGAAAAAAATAATGGTATGGAAAACTTGTTAAATCAGATTTGGTAGGGAATGGTCAACCCAGAGAGTGAACTTGATGTTCACCTTTTCAAGAATCTTCTGAACTATTCTGTTTGTTCATCACTGCTTTGACATGTTGGAGTTAGAGAAGCTTGTAGAACTTTTTTTTTTCTCAGAGGATCTGGCTTCTTACTGCGTGCCACACAGACTATTTCATTCATTCATTTTCATTGGAAAGAATATTATATAGTTTTGTTTAGTTAGTTATTGACTATTGATAAAGGTTTTGCGATCAATAGAACAATTGTAATATAGAGACAAATTCCCTAACACAATGATAGAAAGTTCTTTTTTTTTTTTTTTATTTTTGGTAGCAGTTGAGTTTATACTTGAGACTTCATCCTTACTAGTCTTGCATTTCTATTTCTGCTTTCCATGTGCCTGGATTATAGGATGTGTGCCACGAGGCTCACCATCCTCACCCTATATCATCCTCATTGGTGAGATGGGGTCTCATGTATATTTGTCTAGGCTGGCCTTAAACCACGATCCTTTCAATTTCTGTCTTCCAAGTAGCTGATATTACAGGTATGAGCCACCATTTCAGCTGTTTTGATGGAAAGAAATTATATTTCTTGCATAGCCAATTAAAATTACTCTTAATATTTGCATTTAGACAAGGATTTTCTTTTATGCTTTGTAGATGCAGAATAAATAATTTTTTAGATTAGCTTAAAATTCCTTTAAATTTTACTCAAATGTCACCCTAACATAAGCCTTCTCTTGTCATCCTGCTTGAGTTTCTAGACTCTAATCTCTTGCTTTACTGCTCTAGTTATATTGGCCATGTCTTTTGTGCTATATGTTTTATTAATTAATGTTATATATAATAGATTACAAATAATGTATAAACACTTAATACATATAAATACATATATATTTATATACATAAAATTATGCATGTTTTAACTTTATGTATTGCTTTTCAATGTTATATATACCAATATTGATTTGAGAATGATTTAGCTGAATCACCATCGCACTTTTCTTCATGTTTTAAAATTCAAAACCCATAAAAGTGAACTGTGGTGGATTTCATTTCTATTATACTGGAAGAAAGTTTTCTCCAATGTGAAAAGTACTTTTCCATGTAATGGGATGTACAGGGAAATAGTCACGCTTCTTCTGTAAGCTTATTCTATACTATAGAAAAAAATCCCAAATCATAAAACATTAACTTTAAGCTCAATATATTTGATTAAATGTGTTGTTAAGCACAGTTACAGGACCACTGGAGACATTCTTGGGTAGAATTAACACTTCTAATACGACTGTGTCTCCAATTCTGTTTCTGACATAAATTAATAAGATTCTATTTGGTTAAATTTTCTTCTCTCATTAGTGTCCTATCAAAAATAGCACTATTTGCCTCATTAAATTTAATGAGGTTGTTGTTGTTGTTGTTGTTTTTCCACTGGTAGGTGTGGGTGTGGGATATATGTGTCAATGCATTAGACTTGTATCTTCAAAGAACACGCTTCCCAAAGGCGAGTATGTCTCTGAAGCTGAAGTTCTTGTAGACAAAGCTATTTCTAGAATGTGGTGCCTCACTAATTGTCTGTTTCACCAGGTGATATATCGTTTACTTTATTCTGCAAATAGCAAAAAGTACCAAAGATAGGTGCCTTGTATGTCAGTCACCCAAAATTTAACAATGTCAATGATAAGAGTTTGTGTATTTTACCTTATAAATGTAAGTTATATCAAGTCTTAAAAGGGAAAAAGTGTCAGTCTATTTCATCTGTAATTCTCCAGCAAACAAAAATTAAAAAATAATGAAGGTAATTGGCTCAGACTGCCACTATGTCCTCTCTAACAACATGAAAATATATTTTCTGCAGAGCTGAAATATTATTTCATTTTATACTGATTAAGTCTTCTGTTTTCAAATTTATGAAAATTAACATATAATTATTTAAAGTATACAGAAATTTTAATCAGCTGCTATAAATACCATCTGCATCAAAAGAGGACATTTATTTGCCTTTTAAGCAAATACCAGTATAACAGAGATATTTGTATACATGTCCAACATCATTATATTTAAAGAATATTTGTAATATCAGTCAGATTTCTATCCCAGGCAAATGGCAAAATTTTATGAAAACTGTTAGCCTAACAAGAAATGAAAAAGATCCAAGAAAACTGGTGTGGAGCCATCTTCACTGAAATCTTAATTTATAGATGAAATAAATACTTATTCAGTGATAATAATATTTTCTTTAAAATAATGTAACTTCATGAAGCCTAGGGTGGAGGAAATTTTAATAGTCCTGTCTAGAGTTCTTAGAAAGGAAAAATTAAAAAAAGTAGAATGAGCATTTCCAGATGAAACTAGAATGACCAGAAAGGTCATTTAAGTTCTTAAATATAGAGATATTAAGTATAAAGAAGCTAAGCCTGGTGGGAGGTTCCTGTAATCCCAGTTCTAGAGAGAAAGAGCCAAGAAGATCATGAATTCTAGTGCATTCTAAGAAAAGTTAGAGAGACTTTATCTCAAAACAAAAACAAAAGGGCTAAGAGCATAGCTCAGATGATACATATCTTGCTTTATAAATGTGAGGTCCTGGGTTCAACAAAAATTGATGGCACATAACAGGCCTAAAATAACAGATATTAAACACAATTCATCTTCAAAAATCTGAAATGATATATTTTTCCAATTGAACAGAGTTTATGAGTCTGAGTTTCTGGAATAAAAAAATGATTATAAGTTTTTTTTCGGGGGACAATACAAGCAGAAGAATGAGGCTGGAAAGAAAAGTTGCAAATTTATGCTCATACAGTATTAGAGAAAAATGTGGTACTTTCAGTATCAGGATAATCAAAGAAGTTATAGGGATAACTATTAAAATAGGAAGCCAAATATTTCTCTACTTACCAAAATAATTTCCCTTCTTTGGGAAAGAAGATAGTCCCTTTTCCCTATTTATTTTTGGTAGTAGGATATAGATAACGAACCTTCTAATTGCCCACAAATATTCTCTGGAACAATACCCTATCACTTTTCCCCACTGAATAGCTGAATGGACAAAAACTAGAGAAAAATGCAATCATAAAAGGGAAGGAACACATGACTCTAAATGAGAATGTGGTTTATTGTGTCACTGAGAATATTCTCAATGATCAAGAAATGAACTTAACATTAATACACTGAGCTTCTGGGATCCAAATACTATTGTATCTAGTTCTATCATTTTGGGGAGGGAAGATGCCGTATTAGAGTTGAAAACCCTGTTCTTGCTAGACAATTGTTCTAACACTTGAACCATGCCCTTAGCCCAAGTGCTATCTTAATAGTAGTCTATCTTACTTCAGGTGAGAAAAGATAGCATGTCTAAGATAAAAATGTTGAAATAATAGTTGATAATTTGAAAATCTATAATATATTACTTTGAGAAATATAGTAGGAACATAAGGATTTGAAGAACACCAAGTCATAAAGACAATTATCTGCTTAAATAGTAAGAAATAAAATATCTTTTTATGACCACTTCACATTCCTTAAGATGACTGACCCTAGATTAAACCACGAATAACATAACAACATGTTTTCTAAAGCCACACCTCTTAACCCTAGTTTTCTGTAATTAGAAATAAGAACCAAAGAGTTGAAAATAGTAGTCTATCTTACTTCAGGTGAGAAAAGATAGCATGTCTAAGATAAAAATGTTGAAATAATAGTTGATAATTTGAAAATCTATAATATATTACTTTGAGAAATATAGTAGGAACATAAGGATTTGAAGAACACCAAGTCATAAAGACAATTATCTGCTTAAATAGTAAGAAATAAAATATCTTTTTATGACCACTTCACATTCCTTAAGATGACTGACCCTAGATTAAACCACGAATAACATAACAACATGTTTTCTAAAGCCACACCTCTTAACCCTAGTTTTCTGTAATTAGAAATAAGAACCAAAGAGTTGAAAATATTTTCTTCCCTTGGAAGTAGTTAAATATAAAACAAACAGAAAACACTCTCCTTTTTGTTGTTGTTGTTGGTTGCAGGGCTTAAACTCAGAGCTTAAGTGCTGTCTCTGAGCTCTATTTGCTCAAATCTAGGACCCTACCACTTGGAGTCACAGCCTTACTTTCGGTTTCTGATGGTCAATTGAAGATAAGAATCTCAAGAACTTCCCTGCCTTGGCTTGGCTTTGAATCTGGATCCTCAGATCTTAGCCTCCTCAGTAGCTAGAATTATAGGCATGAGCCACTAGAGCCTAGGTTAGGAAACACTCTTCTCAAGGTTATTGGTATTTAAAACGACATTAATAGTTGTTTTAAAATGTCAAAAATGAAGAACGATTCTTAAGTCTTTATAGATGTGATTAAAAAAAAATCCAATGCAGCTGGACGGCAGTTGCTCATGCCTGTAATCTTAGCTACTCAAGAGGCTGAGATCTGAGGATTGTGGGTCGAAGCCAACTAGAGCAGGAAAGTCCATGAGACTCTTATCTCTAATTAATCACAGAAAAATCCTGGAAGTGGCGCTGAAGCTTAAGTGGTAGAGTGCTAGCCTTGAGCAAAAGGAGCCCAGGGACAGCGCCCAGGCCCAGAGTTCAAACCCCAGGACTGGCAAACGGAACAGAACAACAACAACAAATCTAAAAAATAAAAAAAAATAAAAAAGCAAAGTTATATAGTATTTTCTTAATGAGTATGTATTTACTAATCAGATGAAATGGATGTGGAAAACCATTTCACACTGATAGTCTAATAGTCTTACTGCAACTAAAATAAACCAAACTAAACCAACGCAGGAACAATATTCAAAGATCTGACAGATGAAAATTCCCGTGAAATAGAAAATAGTCTGAGTTTACAAGTACATAAAGGAGAAGTATAGCAAGAAAAGTTGATACTGATTTGAAATACTAAAGTACATTCTTATAGGTTTTCCAAATTTTTGCTCAAATTAAAATACTAGAAAAATTTGGATAAATGACATCTAGGAAGAAATACAAAGTCATTTACTAGAGGAAAAATAAAAGTCTGACCCCAGGAAAAATGAAACATTACCCAAGTATTTTACATTTTCAGGTTTATGTTCATTTATAAAGGCATGACTACCACAAGATACTTGATTTCAACTGATCAAAAGAGTCAAAAGAAAATGTTTTCTAATAGGGAAGTTGTATCCAATGTGGATAATCCTTAAACTAGAACTCTAAGAATTAAAGTAGTAGAAAAAAACACATTGCAAACCTGACTATACCAAAATAAAGCAGTAAGTATACACTTAGTTTAGGACAATGTGGGAAGAAATGTATAGATTTTACAGATTTTGTAAAGGATGTTAACTTAAGTTGATAAAGAAGCATGCCAATTATTAGGAAGTTCATGCAGGAGTAGTTAATTCCCATAAAAGGAGATAAGAAACACAAAAATACTAAACAAAATTCTATTAAGACCAGAGTGAAGACAAACATAAAAAATGACATCAGCTCACTGGTCTTCAACCATATACTTGCTATAGGCGGGTATACCTTATCATGTCGAACTTACTAAATGAACTTCCTAAAATGTATTCCCCATTACACATTAAACTGGCATAAAATATACTGCAAATATTTTTTAAAATACAAATATTGATTAGGGAGAGCTTTATCATTATACAGTTTACCTTGATTTCCAGTGAATTGTCTCCGTACTTCAAAATCATCACTAAGAAAGTTACTAAATTTAAGAGCTTGACTGTGAACCCTCCTTATTTTATGAGGTAAATTCAATCTCTCATTTTCACTAATTCTGTTGTTTAGCACCTATCTTCTTTGGATTTTGTATTCCTCAGCTTATTAAGAACCTTCTATAAGCAGGAATCTCAAGTTTGCTGACAGATGACCATGACTTTACAGTTTATATCTCATTTAAATGAAACATTAATAAATGAATACTAATTAAAGGAAGTAATATACACAGTATTAGAAGTTTATTTTGAACCTGGGAGTACCCTGTGCTTTATGTACTTAATATGCTCTTGAAAATGATATAAAACATGTTCAACCACTTTGAAATGTAATATGGAGGTTCCTCAAAAGACTCACATAGAGCTCCCCTATGAAGCAGCAATCCCACTTTAGGGCATTTACCCAAATGTTTACAAAGAAGACCAAACTAAAGCTACAAGCACAACTATGTTTATTGCAGCATTATTTACCATAGCTAAGATATGGAACCAACCCAGATGCCCCTCAGTAGATGAATGGATCAAGAAAATGTGGTATATATATACAATGGAATTCTATGCCTCCATCAGAAAGAATGGCATTGCCCCATTTGTTAAGAAATGGAAAGACTTAGAAAAAATTATATTAAGTGAAGTAAGCCAGGCCCAAAGAAACATAGGTCCCATGGTTTCCCTTATTTGCAATGTCTAGTATATGTATGAGTCAAGCGGAAAAGGTCAGATAAGTTTATGTTAGGTGGAATGAACCCCAAGATAAGGACTCAAATAGTTTTTCTTTCTTGCTATTGTTTCTAAAATATGTATAAGATGATTTCTTTGTTGCTTTGTATGTCTCTCCCCCACGGTATAACGCATGTTTTCACTGTATTCAATGTTGGTATAATTTGTGGAAAGGAAGGAAAAAACAAGTTGTTTAAACAGGGATACAGGTGGACCTATTGCAACAATGAGATGTACAAGATGTTATGTTGAAAAACAAACTTCACAACTTTGGCGGGGGTGCGGGGTGAGATGGGAAGGTAAGGGAAACCTTTAAAGGAGGAAGCAACAATGCTTGATAAGAAATGTACTCACTATCTTGCTCGCGTAACTGTAACCCCTCTGTATGGTATTTTCACAATAAAAAATTAATTTTTAATAAAAGACACAGTTCACCTAAGATATGTATTCAAATTTTTTTCTGTCATGCGATTGTTTGTAACGCATTTATAAGATTATTTCTTTGTTGCTTTGTATGTCCCTCCCCCACAGTATAACCCTGCTTTCACTGTATTTGATGTCGGTATAATTTGTGGAGGGAAAGGGGAAAAACAAGTCGTTTAAATAAGGATACAGGTGGACCCGTTGCAACAATGAGAAGTACAAGTTGTTATGTCGAAAACGAACTTTACAACTTTGATGGGGGGGCGGGGAGGATGGAGGGGGTAGGGGGAAGGATAGGAAGGGATGGGAAGGGATGGGAAGGGGAAACAAAGGAGGCTACAGTGCTTGATAAGAAATGTACTCATTATCTTGCCCATGTAATTGTAACCCCTCTGTACAGTATTTTCACAATAAAAAATAAATAAAAATTAAAAAATAGACACAGTTCAAAACGGAAACCAACCCCAAGCCCTGCATTTGCACTGATTTTAGAGGTTCAGAATCACAGATAGATATACCCTTATCTATCTCTGCTTTTTTAGGGGAGGGGTATTATGTTTCCAAGAATGCCCCTGTTTTCACTGTATTTGATGTTGGTGCCCTGCATTTTGTATATACATTTTTCTAGTTTGGAGAGGGAGAGGGAAATAAAAAAATGCCGAAACAAGGATACAGGTTGACCTATTTTAACAGTGACATGTACAAGACACTATGTTGAAAACAAACTTTACAACTTGGGGGGAGGGAGGAGTTGGGGAGGTGGGGAGGAAAGGGATGGAAGGAGAAAAACAAAGGAGGAGGTAACAATGCTCCATAGGAAATGTACTCATTACCTTACTCATGTAACTGCAATCCCTCTGTATACTATTTTTACAAAACACTAAAAACAGAAAATTAAAAAATGATATAAAAGTTTTATTAGATAAAATTACACACCAAAATTCATACTTTGATTCCATCATTTTCTGTGATATATCATATTCTACACCTGAGTTAGGGGTCACTCTCAAATTTTATTTACTTAATAAAAACTTTTTTTATTTTCTAAAATTTTTTTTATTGTGAAAGTACTGTACAGAGGGGTTACAATTACATGGGCAAGATAATGAGTACATTTCTTATCAAGCATTGTAGCCTCCTCCTTTGTTTCCCCTTCCTATCCCTTCCCATCCTCCCCCTGCCCCCACCCAATCCTCCCCCCCCCACCACCAAACTTGTAGATTTCGTTTTCGACATAAAGAACTGTACATCTCATTGTTGCAATGGGTCCACCTGTATCCCTATGTGTTAATGCTAGGCTGTCCTTCCTTCCTCCCCACCCCCCTTTTTTTTTTGCTTTTGTTTTTGATTCTTGGGTTTAAACCTAGGGCTAGGCAATTGCTCTATCATTAAATCCATGCCTTTAGTTTCTTTCCCCCTTATTTTTCAAGAAGAGTCTTTCTTTTCTTATCATAATTGGCTTAGAACTCATCTTCTTGCCTTAAATCTCCTCATGTAGCTGAGTGCACAACATCACACCTAACTTTTCATGTTTTCTCCAGAGTGGCCTCACATGTTTATCCTGTCTTTCTCTGCCTCCTAAGTAGCTAGGATTACAAATATCAACCATCAGCTGGACACATTGGGTTCAGAACTCTATTCGTAGTTACATAAGACTGAGAGTGGAAAGATCACAGCTGGAAGCCAGCCACGACAGAAAATTTGAGACTTTTTTCAACAGATGTAGTAGTGCATGCTTGTTATAGTACTTATGATAGTTTAACAAAGGTGTATCATGACCTGGTACCTTCCAGGGCAGGAAGTAAGGCTCTGTTTCCCTAATGACCAGTCAAAAAATAGCAAGGTTGGAGGTATGGTACCCTAATGCCACAAACAAACAAAAATCAAACAAAAGCCAAAACAAAAACACATGAACCCAAACCAAGTGATCTGAAATATTAAAGGATGTTCTTATAGGTTTACCAAATTTTTGCCTAAAAATTTGAAATATTGAATAAATGGCTTTTAGGCAGAAATACAAAGTCATTTGCTAGAGGAAAAAAAATAGTTCAACTCCTTCAGAACCTCTTCATCAATTCTTGTTCTACAATACTATGCTTTTTGTTTTGGACATCTTGTTTGCCCTAAATATATAGTAATTTGTAGTGCCTGAATATTCAGAATCACCAGTGCCATGCTGTTAACTCTGGGTTCCTCTTGTTTTCTATATCATCATGACTGGAACATGTTTCTCAATAACTTTAAAAACCATAAAAAAAACCTCACATTATGAATTTTTTAAAGTTCATATTGGAGGAATTTCAATATACTGTCACGTGTGCATTTCTTGTAATATAACAGTTATTATCTTTGATAAGAAGCCTTTGTATCCATGTGTGATTTACATGATTCTTATTTTGCAGTTCTTGCAAGAGTCCTGTATAAGATAGCGCTACAGAAAAAAATTAAGAGGAATATTGCCAACTTTGTGTATTCATAGTAGAAACTCAACAATAAAATTGAATGGTTTTACAGAACAATTATTTAGTAAATTTGAATAAATTATATTTGAAGTTACACACACACACACACACACACACACACACACACACACACACACACGTAAAACTCCCCTTCACACTTTTTCATACTCAAGTATTCCTTTCCTGGCTTGTTTTAGTATCTTGTTAAATAACTTCATTTTCTCAATATACCTTTTCCATAATTGTCTATCATGAAAAATTTTTAAAGGACTATATAAAATTAGTTATATTTTATATTGTTTTCTTTGTGCTTGTTTAGAAATAGTATATATATATATATATGTATATATATATATATATATTAAATCCCTTTGGTGACTTCATGATTATTTTCAAAATACTCAGTCTGTTTTGAGTTAGTGATGAGTGAAAATTGAATGGTCAGAGTCTAAAAAATCAGAAAAGAAAATATGGTCTCCTAAAGGTGAAGTATGCGAAGTAGAGGGGTTCAAAAGGAAGCAATCACCAGGGCATCAAGAAAGACTGACTTCATCAAGTGGAATGTCCAGATAAGTTGACCCAGGACTAGAAATCATTTGTCTGATTTTTTTTTTTTTTTTTTTGTATATTGTGGGGCTTGAACTCTAGGCTTGGGTGCTGTCCTTATGCTCTTCAGCTCAAGGCTAGCACTCTACTGCTTGAGCCACAGAGCCACTTCCGGTTTTCTAGTGGTTTATTGGAGATAAGAGTCTCATGGACTTTCTTGCCTGGTCTGGCCTTGAAACACGATCCTCAGATCTCAGCCTCCTGAGTAGCTAGGATTATAGGTGTGAGTCACTGGTGCCCAGGTTGTCTGGTTGTTTTTAAGGTTAAGGAATAAATTATTATTTTTTAGAGAAATTTAGCTTGGAAAGGATACGTATCATATCACTTACTCATATTCAAAGACACTGTATTTAGCCTACTTATCAAAATTTCATTTCAGCAAATCAGGTTAAAATTTACTTAATGAATTGGCATTCTTTTGTTTCTGCCTAGCCATTCTTAAATAGCTTCACATTTTGTTAATTTTTTTATGGTTTTTCTTAAGACTCCTTTTAAATCTTAGAGAAACTAGCTCAAGTATTTGTAATTATGTTAACAAGAAATGTATAACTTCAGAGACATTCTTCCATAAGGAAAAGAAATATCCATAAAGGTTGTTCTGAAATTTCTGTTCTCCAGATCACCGTTCAAAGATAGATGAAAAGAATATTTTTCTTGAGGACCCTAAGTGACCTTCAATTAAGAAAAACAATCTGCTGATGTTTCTTTTTTTGATGCCAGGAATCTCTGTTCAATTTTCCTAGAGATTTTTTTTCTTCTATTGCCCCAATATGAGGCTCTGTCTCAAGCTGAGATTTAAAAAAAAATGTATTGGAGGCATCCTATAAATTGTGGTCCCTTCATATTTACATCATAGGAAAATGTACACAGACCAGAAAGGATTGGGCAATTTCAATTCTCAAAATATTTTCATCAATCTGCTTCTACCTTGGAAAATAAAATTAGCTGTAAGATTTTAATCCCAGTGAATCACATATTTTAGAAACCTCAGACTTCAAGTTCTCAAGGAGGTAATTCTTTGTTTTCTCTGTCACTGAGAAGTCATTTCCTTTTGTGAACTCAAAAGCACCTAAAATCCTCACTAGTATCATAGCCATTTTCTATTTTCTGAACTTCAGTTTGATCTGTAACAAAATAGCAATCTCTCTCTCTCTCTCCCCTCTCTCTCCCTCTGTCTCTCTGTCTCTGTCTCTCTCTCTCTGTCTCTCTCTCTGTCTCTGTCTCTCTCTCTCTCTCTCTCATCCTCCATGACCCTGGAAAATAAGCCAGTCCTTTTGTTGAGGCCTATTAAATTTATCCTGTATTTCATATGATTGTAATAATATTATATGGCAGGCAAAAATATAATGATAAATGATAATTTGCCAAAAAGATTAAAAAAACACTGAGGTGTTACCTATCAAAAGTTCTCCTTCTGTCTGTGATGCAGCACAGCTTGTGATCGTGACAGTAAATCTGGTGCTATTGTTAATGCCATGGCACTTGGGTTTTTGGCTTGCTTTAGTCCAATCTGTGACATGCTTGTGAATATCTTTCTTCTGTTCTGTCTGTATGGCATATGGATTTCTGGGATACAACGTCAGACCTATCCACATAACAAGTGTTCAGAGCACCTTATCATTTTAAAAAGCCAATTACTCAAAAAGACAAATGTGAAATGTTTCACATTTAATGATGAGCAAATCTGCAAAACAAATGCAATTTTGCTCGTTCTAAAAAGTTTAGTTTAACTGTAAATATTGCAATGGAGTCTTGCATGACACACACTATCGAGAAGGAAAAGCTCATTTCATACATATTGTATATCATCACTGTCAATTACATCTGCACATCATTTAAAATGAGGGGGGTAAAAGTAATTAGAAATAAAGAAAATAGAATATTCTAAATTACAAGGCTCAGAAATCACTGTAAAAATGTCACTGCTAACATTGAACACTCTAAAAAATATTTTGAAAGTCTCACCCAAAAAACTGAAAACTGCATATGTCTACAGAGGTAAAGGTCACTCATGAAACACTCAACAACAAAAAATACCAATTCATTTTTTAGAAATATTTGTCAATATGTAAAGAATGTTTTGTACATAAGTTCTCAGTTACTGTTGAATCAGTGGCTGTATGTAATATTCCCACATG
This sequence comes from Dipodomys merriami, assembly GCF_024711535.1. NCBI lineage: Eukaryota > Metazoa > Chordata > Mammalia > Rodentia > Heteromyidae > Dipodomys > Dipodomys merriami. The sequence continues at coordinate 69,060,266 of NW_027202270.1, forward strand.
GAAAGATGTCCCTTCAAATACTTTCAAACAAAGGTTTAGTAAGGGATTTTATAGGAACATCTTGAGTGCTGAGATTTTATGTATGGGAGGTACAAGTAACAAAATACAGTAGCACTAGGTTTGAACTTGATTAATCTATTTAAACTTTTATATGTATTTGTGATGGAGGCAATTTCTAATTCAAAACTATACCTCCCTATGTCTATCCATCCTGCTTCATCTAAACAACCTAGATGAGACAACATTAAAAAAAAATCAGCCCTACTTTTCAGCATCTTATATAGGTTATGTAAATACACTTGTCACATTTAAATATCTGTACTCTTTTTTTTGTCTGCACATTCTTTAAGCCTTCTTTTAAGCTGCAAACCCTGGTAACAGAATATTACATGACATGAGAAATGGAATGCACCTGGCACTAGTAATTTTAGAAGAAACTAATCTCGATATTTATAACATCATTTAGCCAGTGGAACGATTTTACCAGGCTTGGAATGTTGTGATATGAAAAGGTTCACTCAGTTCTTGGGCTTTCTGTCTGCATTGAAATGTGGCTACAAAAAAAAAATCAGCAAGTGTCCAATTAACTGTTGCAAATCATCCAGAAAAGTCTACTCTAAGAGTCCTCTATCAGTAGTGGATATTAAACAATACACTACAAATCTCTCTGTAGTATATCTTATTAAATATTTGTTAGCAAAAATTGTAGACATGAAAAAACAGAAAAAGTCTATTCATTAAAAATAGAAAGGAAGGACAGTCAACCATAATATCTTTAACAGTATTTATTTAAAATAAGAGCCCCAATTAGTGTTAGATTACTCTTACATATACCATGGGCTCATTTCAACTGAATGAATGTGCATTTCTGTGTAATTTTCCTTTTCGAAACAGAGAAACATTATTTAGCCTAGGCTGGCTTCAAACTCATGATCCTCCTCCTTCTTCTTCCAAGTGTCCAACTGTACCATCATTGCACATGAGCCCTATTATGTCCAGTTGGATGCCTATATATATATATATATATATATATATATATATATAGTGAAATGAAACTGATATGATCACAAGCATGGTGGTTATATATTTTAATGTGATAGCTAATAACGTATTATATACTCTCAGAATATTACCTATTATATAAAAGAATTGTATAGATTGCCTCAAAACTTTGGTAGCCAAAGAAGTAAAAGCTAGTCATTCCTTTTAAGTAAATGGACTTTATTCAATATACAAATAAAACATTGAGATAAGTGATTTTATTCAATTTATCAATAAAATACGATGTACAAACCTGGAGATCCACCATCCTTCAATCAATTTATGATATATTTCCTTGTGCTGAGCTGAAACTCTTGAAATATAATGAGTTATGTAGCTCAACCCAATTTTCATAGTAATATTTGATAGCTAACAGTTGGGGCATAAAAAATGTAACACCAACCTCCTTACTCTCAGATGCTCATCTTGATATTTATGTTAAGGTTTTGCACAGAAGTATTCACACAGAGCAAAACAGTGATACTCAGGAAAGGCAAGAAGAAAGAACCACCAGAGAGAAGGGCTACGTAAGTATGATACAGGCCTCCATGACTTGAGGTTCTGAATAGATCTTGCTTGCTTAAAGAAAAGCTCCAACAGATATTTGTCAACTAATCTGTTACTTGTTTCTTCAGTTCTGATGATTTACAATCATATACTGCAATCACACATCAAACATGGAAGAAAGACTTAAAACAATATTTTCCCCTCCATGTTCTTATGTGATAGTGGAAAAGCTTTGCATCTGAAAGACATAAAGTGCTTTATAGAAGGTCAATTCCTTGAAAGGGCCCAGGAGATCTGGAATCAAATGGTCTAAGATGATGTTCTGCTTGCCTAACTTGCTTTGTCTGTTGTGTCAGAAAATACATTAGCTCTGTTAAGACCCAATGATTTCAACAGTAAAACTCTTGTGACACCTAATTTGCAGAGCCGTTAGAAAAGAGAAAATACATGGGAAAACACTATAAACCTTGATATTTACAAATATATTGCAGGGCTTCCCCCCAACTCACCAGCAATGCCCTTCCTAGTTTCTCTATTTCTATTATTATTATTATTATTATTATTATTATTATTATTACTGTTATTATTATTTTACTTCACTTATCCTCCAGGATATAAACCATTAAACAGTAAAAGAAATATTGGGGAATAAAATTCCAGCTTTTATAGATAAAAGCTGCCAAGACATACATTTTGCTTCATCTTCTTGTACTTTGAGACTTTCAAAATAATGAACTATAACTTGTAGCCATCTTCTCCTTAAAGATTTCTCTAATGAAAGAAAAAGCAACCATGGTATAAGGAGGTAATTATGACAGCTGCAAGCTTCCATAGTCGGCATCTACCCTCCATCTAGTGCTTGTATCATGAAGAATGCTCTCTGGGTAGTACCTGAGTCCATAAAGTGTCAGGTGGCCATTTGGCAAGAGAAAAAGGGAGGAATCAGATCAACATTTTATAAGTAGTTTGCGGGTTTTTTTGCACCTGTTATTCTACAATTTCTTTCAGTTATATTTCAAAACACTACAGTTGGGATCTCCTTGCCAACCTGAGATGGCATAAGCCTGGATAACAGAACAAAATGTGAGAAGGTCCTTCTGTCTTTAACGCCTGTTCACTAGTGAATCAGCCTCCAATTAATCTGTTTCTTCAGTAGGAGTTTAATAAAAGTCAAGCACACACATGTTCAGGCTTGTTTAGTACTGAAGCTGTGTTAACATTATCTGTCTAGCCAGGTCAAAAATCTTGTGTAATTAGATGCTAGAAACCATTTCAAAAGAGGAAAAAAAAGGATTTTTTTTTCTATTTATTATGAGCAATTGATTGTCTAAGATGGGGAAGTTTAAATCTAAAATGGAATTGCAATAAGAGGGAAGCTTCTCATTAAATGTTGCAAAGGGAAGAAAGTTTGTTTTGTGGCCAAACTGCACATAAAACTCAATATATTAGGTTTGTTATTTTCTATTTGTTTATGAACCAGAAAATTCAGGATCATTCAGCAACCCTTATTTCCATTTCTCTGTGTGAGTGACGATCAGAGTTGGCCGTTTACATTAAATCATATACAGCATTATGCTTGGAGGAAGCTCTTAACCCAGTCATCTGTGCCTATGAACTGAGTGTGCCTCAGTGTTTTCTGGATATCAACAACAGCGCAGATGGAAATACAGGTTGGGTGCATTGATGACAAACGAAGTTAGCAACTACAAAAGCCCAGAACTGAAAGCTTCTGAGACCCTAGCCAGATTTCACAGTTTAAGGAATGGTAAAGGCAGCAAAATCCAAGGAGAGCCCACTTTTCTTAGAGGTTGTGGAAAATGACATTTAACCCTTGACTAAAATGGTACATTGTTTTTGCACAAATGAAAAAATAGAATCACCTTCATTATTCTCTTGCATCTACTTTGAACTCTGTTGGTCAGGCTGAGAAGTATATAATCTGATTCCTGCTTTTGTATTTACAGTGTGAAAGAATACAATAGAGATGGCTCATGCATTCAGATGTCATACAGTTGTGCAATTTTATAAAGGCAGATTATTTGATAGGTCACCAGTCAAAGACAGCACAGATATTCCAAGCTAGAATGGAATTAAGATGATGATTCCTACACAGTTTTCAGATTTCCTGTAGTAGCCTAGGCAATCAATCCACCATTTTCCTTTATTTCAGAAACTTTTATAATCAATTAATTGAAGATATGACTCTATCTCTAACCATTTCAAACAATGGCAGGGGAATTAGATATTCCAAGTGAAGAAGAAACACTGAAAGATGGAGAAATTTCATCTTGATGGAAATCTATAACTTAGGTGGCATATGTTCCATAGTATATTGCATCATAGAGCTCAATTTGCTTATTGTATTAGGGTTTTTTTTAACATTCTTAATTTTGTCACAACTTTCTACTTATAAAAAACAGAAAAAATTAAAAGACTGAGTAAAACATTCTAGGATCATCTAGTTCTTTAACTTGTTTCTAATCAATAGTCACATGATCTTTTGATAAGTAATTAAAATTATTTAAAGGAGTCTCAGGTAATATAAATAACTCAAAATCAAGGTAGTATTTATAGTTTCACATCAAATAATATTCATTCTACCTATATCCCACATCAGTCGCTGTACTTATCATCTGTGTCTACAGAAATCAGTATTGTTCACAGGTACTTCCCATCAGGATATGGAATAAATGTGGAGATATATGTCACATGATCCCTGTGGTTTTCTCTTGCTAAGATTCTGTGTCTGCTTCCTATATTTTACAATTGGACAGGCAAAAAGGAGTCTATTTTGGTTTTATAGTTTTTGAGGCACTAAGAATTTAGAAAACAATATAAAAGGCAAAATCCTATCTTCAAAAAGTTGCAAGGACATTTCAAGTAGTGTCCTAATTTCTCTCCCTCTAACTTCTGATGAGTCATGAAATCCCACTTCATCTCACTATCTCTATTGTCCTATGTGAGAAAACATGCAATAATTCACAGAAACAATCCTTTCAGACTTCAAAATATACATCATAAGACCATTTTATGAAGTTCAGTATGCTCTTGGAATGTTGGATTTTCAAATGCTTCGTTTTCTTGGCTGGATATACTCTTACCCTTGGGCATGGTTGGTTAGCTAGAAAAGCATTAAATACTTCTTATTTGTTTATTCTAAAACAAATAAAATCAAAAGCAGAAGCAAAAACAAACAGCCTCCTTTTACTAAACTAGATACTCTGATTTGTAATAGAATCATTAAATAATCTGTTACTGCATTTATTGTATCCCACTAGAGAGGAGGACTCATAAAGAAACCCCATAAATAACACTGATGCTATCTATGTTCCTGATTTAATCAGGACATTAGATTTCTATTTTTGATATCTTACCTAAACTCTAGTCATGGCCTAAAGAATGGCCTATGTTCTGGCTTAAGAGCTTCTAATGAAAGTTATGGTAATATTTTTCATTATGTTAAAATAAAAAAAGTCTGGAAGTAGAGAAACAATGAAATAATGGTAATTATGCTTTAATGGTTGCCTGAAAGGTGAAAAAAAATCTGAGTGGATAGATTCAGTAAAATAGAAACTATTATGCAATATTATCTCACTTCATTTTTGATGAAATCAACAGTGAAGAATCTTTGGTTTTCTATGAAATTTGAAGAGACTCATTTACTTAGAGGATGACAATATCTAAGGTAGAGTCATGAGGAACGGTATTTCCACAACTTTATTATAATATGAATGAAATGCTTTAAGCATTTTATGCCACCACACCATAACATGAGCCTGGCATTTTAATACTACTTCACTTTGTCTGTGCTTGCCAGATCTATCCATGGAATCTTAGAAAATGGTTATCAATCATCTTAGACAATTATGAAGCATATTTGTCGTAGGTACAAACTCTATTGTATTGTATTGAACTCTGACTTTCCTATGTACTCTATTCTTTCCAGATGCCTTCTGGATTCTTTAACAAGATGTTGTGATCCCTCTTACAAAGGGGTCTTTAAAATACTGTTTTCTATAATTCTCTTAGTCTCTCTCTTCTCAGGTATATGTCCACTCTTTTCCTAAAAATTCCTTCCTTAGGAAAACTTGTCTTGCCCCTTAAACATGATACCACTACTAAAGCCATTTCAGCACTAATTATGTCATTTGTTTCCAACATATCAAAAACAAAACATAGGTAACTACTGGTGTGCTCTCATCGTATGCTTTATTTTCTCTATAAAGATGTAGGGCCATTTAATTACTTGCTTAATATTTTTCTTTCAATTTTGGTCATAAACACCATGCAGTCAGAAGTTATATTTTGATGTCCATTTTATGTACTTAGCTCTAGGTCAAAAGTATCTATCTTGAAATCACTTTTGACTTATTATCTGTGGAATACCCACTCAGTTCTTCTTGAGCATGCTGAAATGCAGTCTCTTTATTGACATTCCTTTTCTGTGGTCTAACTTAGTCTTCCTTTGCTCTTCTAACAGAGTAATGACTATTCTTCCACAAATTATACGCTCACTTAATGCCAATAAATATGGGTTTTAATATATCTATTGCATTCTTCACATCTGTGTGCCTTAAGTTTTTATTTTTATTTGTTTGGTTAGTTGGTTTTGTTGCCAACCTATGATGTTAGGTAATCCAGAAAGAGTGTCCATCAGACAAAACATACAATTAATTTTGTGGGTTTTTTTCAGTGTTATTCTTCTTCCTATCACCCCTGTAGAGTATTTTTTGACCACTTTCAAATGTGTTCAAGAGGACATCATATAGGCTTCAGTCCTAGAATTCTCTTCACCTTGTCACAAGGTATATAAGGAAACCTATTGTTCAATAAGCTATCCTGCTGCTTGTTAAAGGTACAGTTTGCTATGTGACCTGCGACTCTTTTAGTTTCCTTTGTGCAAAGTATAATGAGCATTTCAAACCATGAAGTAAAATGCACATTGAGGTCTATCTTGTACTTCACAGATGTGAAACTAGAATGTAGGCCTCCAGTTAGAAATCTAGTCCCCAAATGCGCTTTCCATCCTCTAGGAAACTACTTTTATTTCTGTTATTTTTTCAGTAGGTATAGAACAGTGTTTAATAGAATATATAAGCTATAAAAACCTTCTCTTTATCATTGTCACTATAAAATTACCTGTTGAGTGCCCCCATGGAATGCATATGGCACGTAAAATACCGAATTGAAGTCTTTCAAGAACCAGGCTTGCCCTGCAAACAAGTAATCTGACCATATTTTCATTACTTTTCCATGAAACAATAACTGTAGTGTAGGATGTGTTTTCTGAATTCTATATCTTCAAACTTTCCAAGAAGGAAGCAAACTGCTTGCCACTGTGTTCTTGTCTTAGCTGTCACTAGATCTTGAATCACCTTGGATATCACTCCATGCTTCATAAACTAGCCTATTTCTGGCTGCTTTCATCTCTGTCTATGAGTTTATACAAAATGGTAATGAGGTTGCAGCAAAGTTGTAGGGAAGTTAAGTGTTTGTCACAACGGATGAGCAGCGATGTCCATTTGAAAGCTCTAATTAAGTTGTCACTGTATGTATTGTGTACTTATTTAGTGATCACTGTATATGTGCATCAATAATTAATAGCCTTGTAGAAAAGAAGTGGGACCTTAGAGAAAGCATTTGGAAAGCATTTTTGTTGCCTTCCAAAGCCATAAAAGGAGGTTGGACATGGCCCTATTTGGCTCCACAGTATGGCTCATGAAAATGCCAATACTGATAAAAGGTACTGAGAAGTGATGCTTGAAAACTGGACATATTTGGTGCATATTCTTTCTAAAGATAAACTGGCTTTAGAGTAAATAGCAGTTTAAACTGTTTCTTTCTGTTTCATTTACATTCCAATTGGGAAGAAGGCCGTGTGAAAGATGCTTCCTTTAAATGACCTTCCAAATATCATTTTCTATTTCTTAAGTAACAAGTAATAGCATACAATTTCTTATAGATAACCTGGAGAATTTTATCAAAAGATAATTATAAATACAAGGCATTGCTTTAATGATGATGACCTTCTTATGGATAAATAAGTCACTTATTGTTGATACAAGTCACAGCTCTCAATGTAATATTGGGAATAATAAATCTATTATGGATTTATGACAATCTAGGTAATTAATTTGGTCAAAAAAGAGAGGAGACAGTCTTGGTTGTGTAGATTTTATAGACTGTCTAGTTCTAATCTTTTTTTTTTTTAATTTCACAAGTTCAAAACTGAAAACAGGATCAGAGACCTTTAGTATATAGCATATTTTAAACACACTGTTTGGGAGAAAGTAAGTTATCTTGTAACAAAAAGGTAAAAAAGCTACTTTATGTTTCTAAAAAGTTTCTTTTTCTATTTTTTTTTAAACTTGTATACTTAACTTTCTTCTTTATACATTCTTAACATATTTTCCATATTTTGAAGCAGAGCTTGATTCTTTAAAATGTTTACCTGTCAAAAGTTTTGACTTGATATGACCATCTACATTGAGTTACTTTTTATAATGAGATATTTTCTTACTGATTAGTGAACAACTCTCCATACTTAATGGCTTTTGTTGAAAACTAGACTGATCATCTAAAGGTCAAAATCATATTAAGGTGCTGTGAATACTTTGCCCTAAATTCCTACAAACCCCCAAAACAATTTAAAAAAAACCCTCTCAGCATGTTTATTAGTTTCTTATTTATGCTACTTTAATTCCCTGCATCTCTACCTCATTTGCTGGTTACCTAACCTTAGTTCAATATGCAGAAAAAAACACTTCTCTACCAAAGCTATCCAAAATAAGTCTCATTCATCTTCTATAAGTTGGGCATACATGTAAACCTCACTGAGAGCTCCAATGTATATATTATGGGAATCTTTTCATCACTTTAGTATTCATTTCTCGTTGCATGCTCACATAATATAGGTGGGATTTAACCCTTAATAATATGTATCATATTTTAAATTGCCTATTGGGAAATATGTTTGAAAAAATACAAAATGTATAAATCCTCCATGTAACCTAATCTCAATATATAGTTCAAAATGTTTATATAATTTTTAATTATAATCTACACTTATTTCTATTTAAAATTTTGTTTCAATTGTTAGAAAATGAAAGGTTCATAAAACACCATGTAATACCAGAAAATAAAAGTGTTTAGATCTGGCTGTTGGTGGCTCACACCTGTAATTCTAATTCTAGCTACCTAAGAAGCTAAGATCTGAGGATTGCTCTGGCAGGAAAGTCCATGAGACTGTTATCTCCAACTAACTACCAAAAAAAAAAAAAAAAAAAGCTGGAAGTGGAGCTGTAATAGAGCACAAGCTAGCCTTGAGTAGAAATGTTTGGGGTTAGCCTTGAGCAGAAAAGCCCAGGCCCTGTGTTCATCCCCCAGGGGTGAGGGAATAAAAGTATTTGGTGGAGTATAATCATGCTGCTGAAGGCACTTTGCCCCACATATTCCCCCACATGAGCTCTATCATGTAATGGCTAGGCAATACTTTGGAGACCACTCAGAGCCTATGAGTTTCTATGGGCCTCTGTTTCCTACTTCATTTCTGTCGCCTTTTGTTTCTTTAAAGCCAGCATACCTCTATTTCCCCCTCCAGGAATATCACTTGGATAGCTTGTTTCTAATAACATGTTCTTTCTTGTGACCTGAAGTATCACCAAATAACCTTCCCAGGTTCCAATGACAACATGATAAATGTTTTGGATCTGTAGTAATTATTTTTGAAATGTGAAATAAGGCAATGTTTGCTCATGATTTCTCTTACAAAGAAAAAAAAGGAAATACACGATTTCAGTTTACTGGTGTGTTAAAAATAAAAGCCCCTGGGTCCTCTTCTTTGGCTGTTCCAACTCTTCCTTCTCAAGGAAAGGGGGATGTTCTTCAGTGCAAGCCGTGGTGGGAAGGAAGTTCTCTCCTGACAGCCATGGTCAAGGGTGGCTGAGGGCAGCGCTATTGTGTGAGCAAGGTGGCGGGAAAAGGGACTGTTGTAGGGTATGATTTTCTTTTGTAACTTTATAATTAGGAGTCAATTGAGTTAAGTGCTTTCTTAATAACTGGCCTCTGGACTGAAGGCAAACTCCCTCCCAAACCAAGGAAATAAAAACGGGTATTGTACTGCTTAGCATGTTTTAACACAGGGTAGAAATCAGATCTTGCCTCACATAATGGCATAAATGTTTCTGTGGTTGCATCTAACAAAGGTATCACATGGGCACAAATCAACGAGGGTAACATATTTCACTACAGTTAATTATCCAGAGTTATCCCAAGAAACTAGGTTTTATTCTGTAATCTGTGAGGAAATCTGCTGTTCCAGTCTTAAATCCTTTTCTCAGCCAGGTGATTATCAACTACATTTTTGTACAGGAGAGAATTAACGCCACATACTGTCTAAGCGGCTTTGAAGGCAAAAAGGCTTGGACCTGTAATAACTTTTGCACAGGGTATTGATTCAGAGAGCACAAGGTGGCCCACAGTGACTGGGATTTCTGGGTGCATGCTAAACCCTTCTCCTCCTTTTATATTTGACTCGACATCTAGCTCCACTGCAAACTCTTGCATTAACTCTCCACAGGAGACCCCAGGTAACTCTGCACTAGTGTCACCACTGACTGAGAAAAACCCTAGGTCAAAAGCTGGCTCCACAATGAAATCTGATTTTCAAGCCAGCAACAAAAAATCAATACAGCTTTAAAATTTGATAACAAGGAACTTTGGTAGAAAATAACTAGGGTTGCTATAAAAGGCAGAGGTAAATTTTCTCCCAAATACACAGTTTGTTCTTTGAGTTGATAGTTTGGCGGGCATATATAGTTGTGTATGTGTGTGTGGGGGGGGGGGTGGTTGCGCAGGCGCATACGCTCGCGCGTGTGTGTACCCGGGTTTTTCATGCTTCCGCTTTGCAAATATCTCCGGAGGGATCTCAAAGCTTTGTTGGAACTCATAAGCACACTTGGCTGAGGGTGGGGGTTACAGAGGGAGTACGCAAAGCAAGGGGGAACGGAGGGGGCCAGAGCATATTCTGCTCCATGAATTTATTCAAAAGCATTTCAGTCTGTGTGCACATCTTCATCACTTCAGCGATAATTAAATCTCAGCATCACAGGTGATGTCCTCACGCCGTCTCTTTCCTTGGTTCCCACTGGGCCAATGAAGCAGGCCTCCCCGTGAGGCCTGTTAGCACAGATCAGGTGGTAATGTGGAGGGACAGATGAGCTTTAGCTGACAGATGGCAAGATGACCTGGAAAACCTGCCCCCTTTTCTAGGATCAGGCAGCAGCTGACAGGTATTATTTCATAAAATAACGTCTAAAAGGAATCGCCAGGGTCTTCGCATTAATCTGAGGCTGCAACCAGCCATGTAACGTTTATGTCAGAACAAATCTGTCTCTATGCAGGAGAGGGAAAGTGGTTTTTGATGAAGTTGTTCATAAATTTTAATATAATATGCCTGATGGTGTCAGATATAGTCTCATATCTCTTTTATATTTAAAGGCTCTAGTGAAACATAGAAATATTCAATCTTCAACAAGCTACTTTTAAATAACTAAAAAGTTAACCAAGGATACCTTACTGCGCTCTCTCTCTCTCTCTCTCTCTCTCTCTCTCTCTCTCTCTCTCTCTCTCTCTCTCTCTCTCTTCAATAATGAACTGGTTCAAATGAGCTTGTGTTGCTAAATGAAAATTATTTCAATGCCATGAAAGATTTTTTTTTGCCTGAGGTAGTAAATAAAGGAGTGGTATTGTTGCAAAGCTGCTTTTGTGGAAAACTTGCTTTCTGGAAAGGAGGAAATTTGCCCAAACCCACAAGTAAACAACTATGGCAGGAAGCCTCGGTCTTCTACATACATAAATTATATTTCACAACTTCTGATGAAAAAAAAATCAACTACTGACTGGTTGGCAGAGATAACCCTTTCATTAAATGAGCTCTCCGGGAGCCTGACATTTGAAGGTTTCAGCCCAAATGAACATGTGGGGAGTTCTACCACCTGGATTGGCTTTGACTTTTTTGTCAGCCCATGTGTATTTCCCAGAAGAATGATGAAGCAAAGAATAACCTCAGTCTTGACTTGCATTTACTTACTATGTAGCAAACTTATTTTAGACTTGTTTCACAAACTAGTATTTCAGCAGCAAACTTCTCAACATTCAAGGAAAAATGACAACATCTTTCTGTTTATTTGTTATGAAACAGAGAGAAACATTTATTGTGATTATGCTAAAGGAGGGAGTATTTTCTCTTCCTCAGACCTTTTCATGGTATAAGATGGCCTCTTTCAGTATCTTAAGGAGAGCCATAAAGTGAATTCCTGAATGTAACAGACGCACATGTAACCTGGAGAGCATGTATCACAGACATGGAACCATCTCCACACACCTCATAATCACATTTTCACCTGCCCATCTGGTACAGACCTTGGCTTATTAGTAAATGTACAAGATATAGAAGCTTGCCATTTTTTTTGGTTTCAAAAACATGTACTACTTATATTCAGTAATAATGCTTTAGTAAAAAAGAAGCAGAAAAATATATATCAGGACATCCATTTGAAATGAGAATTTATCAAGGTTTGTGAGACAATTTGATGATTAGCCAAATTATTTTAAAGGATCATTCATCCTGAAATCATCTAAATTTCTCTTTTGCTAATATTTAATAAAGAAAATGCTCAGTTTGGTATGTCACAGAACAAACCACAGATTCAAGTGCAGTCATATAGAATTTTATGTTTAGGTATTACATAATTAAATTTACCATTTAAAATGGCACTAGGTTCTGTAAAAATTCTGATCATTTTAAAAATAATGGAGGAATATATAATTTAAATCTAATCACAGAAATATTCTGAATTGAAACAATAAGGGTCAAGACATGACTAATTAAAAAGTTAAGTGAGGAATTATTATAGAATTATAAATAGAGGATCCCTACCTAAACTGGTAACTAAATCCAAGACATTTGTATTTACATTAAATATATTTACTTGTCAATGTTTTCTGAATGGCTATGGTCTTTGTATGGCTATGGTCTTTGTATGAGAGTCTGAGGTTGGAAATTGTACTATCTTGCACAAATACATCTGCAATGCATCATGAAAAATTCGCAATTTTTCTTTCTTTTGAGTGAAAATTCAAAAATTCATGCAAAGTGTAGGAAGTATAAAATCTTTCTAGGTTTTTTTTCCAGCTCAAACCCAGCTTGGATCAGTTTCTTTTAACAACTCTTTTAGCAACTCTCCTATAGTATTTACTTTTGATTTTTGTGCTTCATGATTTCCTTAAGAATTCTTATTTCATCAAGTAGGTAATATTGATTTAATGTATACACACAAATTAAGTGGACAATTTGAGAAAAAATAAAATATTTCTTTGTAAGTACGGGCCATCATATAGAATTTTAGCTGTGAGCATTTCATATAAGTCAGTGAATTTCAATTATCATTATTGGTATGTTATCACTTTGTTTTATTTCCTCAATTAATGCTTTCTAAGTATTTAGGATGCAAGCCTAATAAGACATAAGCTGGTATATACATTTGGCCCTTGTTACATACAGGTTCTCCTATGTATGTTTGTAATCTGAAACTAAAGTCCTCTAAATAATTGTGTAAATTAACCTGGATACTTTATACTCAAATATATTGCAATCCATATAGAATTTCCTGCATTTTGTGTATATTCACATAGGTGCATTCACTATTAGCTTTCTTTAAAATGTGTGTACATTTGTAATGTAAGGGGGTTTCATTGTGATTTTCATACATATGTACTTTGAACACATCCACCCTTCTATTATACACGCATCCTTCCCTCACTCCTCCACGCATTTGGTATGTGACACCATGATGTCAAAATATATACATATATACATACATACATACATACATACATATTATATGTATGGATGCATGCATCCCTACATGTATCCTTCACTTTACCTCTCCAATCTTCTCCTTTCATGCCCACTTCACCTTTTTATACCCATGATTCATTCTTATTATTACTATTGTTCTCATCATCATCATTTTTGTTTTATGCAAAGAAGAATTTACATGGTGGTGCACATCCTTATCTGAAATATAAGGGAAGAAGGATAAGGTAGGAAGTTTGAAAATGTGAGTTCCACCTGAGCCACAAAAGTGACTTTAAGGCCAATCTAGGATTCATAGCAAGACCACATCTCAAGAAAAATGAAATATTATAAGAACTTGACAGTCTTTTCCTTATAGGGATTTTTGGGGTTTGTTTTACTTGATGAAAGCCTAGTATTTATGCCTTTCTTTTGGAAACATGAATGTTCAAGTGGGATTGTTTCAGCCCTAAACAGGTTGTATTTTTCTTTTTCACTTCTTTGGTGCAATACAAACTCTAAATTGAAAATGAAAAAAAAAATCTCATTTTGACTTATGACTTTTTTAACTAGACTAAAAATTCAGCACACTCAAATTTGTCTATTTAGATCTTCAACAGTTTTTTCCTTAGAAAACACCATGACCATTTTGTGTACTTTTTAGCAATCCACCTGACGATCCACAGGTGATCTATCAACGCTGTGTTGGTGCCTGAGTTGTTTGAGACTATGATACACTTCAAGTGGAATTCATCTGTATTTCCTGTCTTCATCGATAATGTGAATTGCATCGTGTACGCTTTAAGGAAACCATTCATTTTTTATGCTTGCCCATAAAAGGGGCCATGACAATGATTAGAATTGAATATGAACATTAAGCAGTCCCAAGAAACCAGACAGAGGAAGTATTTATTTATGTCGTTTAGAGCATTAGCACCATGTTCCACTGTTAAACATGTCTACTTCAGGCTGAGATGGTGGTAAGAGCATCGTATGCTATACTACATATATAGGTATATACATATATGTATCATATATATGTAGTGTGTGTGTATATACATATATATATATATATATAATCTGAAGAAGAATGCTAAATCAGTTTTTACCTAAGATACCCACATATTCTAATCTGTGATTAGATTTGATGTATATGTCTCTCTAACTGTGCAGCTATCTGCCATTTGCTTAGGCACACAACATGGACTATAAGAGCTTTTCTGTCAATTTGAGATCTGAGAGTTGAAGGTTATCTTACAGGCTAGGTAATGGTTAGACTGAGGACTTCATGCTTTGGCAAAGGGAACTATTGCAGCAATTTCACTCCTTATTACAAGAGAAACATAGACACATCTTGAAGACATTCAGATAATTTTAGTAATTGGTATGCACTTTGGTGAAATGCCTGCTCCAAGGAGTGTTCAGAAAAAAAAAAGCTATTCAAATGTTTATAGAGAAATTTCCCAAACATATGCCTTTACTTATAAAGTTGGCTATTACTTTGACAAAATAAAGTTAATTTTAACACCAGTGTTCTAAAAGTTGAGTGACTTTGTGTTGAGAGTTATAGTTAGGTTGATAAAAAAATACTTTAGTTAACACTGTTTTAGGAAGCTTCTTCACCAATCCATTTCTTTTGTCTTGGTGGGCTGTGCATAAAACCTGATGTTTTCAATCATTGTAAATTACTGCATGTGTCAACCTGAAGTGGTCTCACATCAGGCAGACACTCCCTCTACTATTTGTGTGGTTAGATTACAAGTGTCTGTCCTCTGTGAGCTCTATTCCCTCTCTGTGGTTGATATGAAATCTTAAGATTGGTAGATATCTGAAGCAGTTATCAATTTTACATGGTGAATTTATGAGAAGCTTCTCTTCAGGTAAAATAAAATGTTAGCTTAGGGCTTCTATCAAAGTCTTGACATTACTGGCATTTGGAAAATGTGATAAAAATCTCCTTTGCTACAAAAGCAAGTCTTATTCCATTTCCTAAAAATTGGTATTAGGAGAAAAGTTTTCTCACAAAGTGTGATGAAACACTTTCATAATGGGATACGATTTTTCTAGAAAGATTAAGCTCAATTTTTCTTGGAGACAGACAGTACTAAGTGGCCTTCCTCAAGACCTTTGAGCATTTACCTACAAATAAATACAGGTGAGAGCACACCACATAAGAACATTTCAGTTATGGGTGATTCCTGAATGACGCCAAAAAGAGACATAGCTATTTTGGAATATTCTAAACTCTTTTCAAATTTTACTTATGCAGGTGGGTTATATTCCCCTCCTATGTACTTAGCAACATTTTTTTAAAGCTCTAAAACATAGGCCTTTTTGCCTGAGTTAAATTTGTTTCCTTAGCTGGTAAAGCTTTTCCTTTCCATATGGTCAGGATAGCTAATTTAGTTTGTCTCTGAGGTGGCCAACATTATAGTGTGGTATCATAGAATATAAAAATAAAAGTAGGTATGAAAACCTTATTCTAAAAATGAAATAAAAACAGATGGGACATACGTTTCTAACGTATTTAATTTGCATCGTCTTTTTCTCCTTTTAAAGTTCTTGTGGACCAATCTTGCAAAAAGGCAAAACAAACCCTAAACACTCCAATTCCATGCCAGCAAGCTGCCAGGCTGATCTTTTTATCTCCATCAACTCCATGAAAAATGAACGAAAAGAAAAAAAAATTAACAGGCATGTGTTTTAAATATCCTGGAATTTTTTAAATAAAAATTTTAAAGAAAATTCTTACAGTTTTTTTTTACTAATTAAAAACTATTTCCAAATGGAGGAATTACCATCTGCAAGGTTACATTACTCCAGAGAGACTACTGATGGCTTCTTTCTTGTTTGGCAAATACTACCAGAGTTGCCTCAAAAAGAACGTGCACATAGATATCAATTTTAATTTTCAATATCTGTCTGTAATTTTAGTGTTTTGTATGGAATTCATCACCCAATACAGGAAATTTCCTAAATCCTGCCTTTGCCCCCAAATCTTGATTTGATCAGGATGTGTAGTATCTTAGTATGTAATAACTCTCTCTGCATTGCCAGTTACCAATAGGTAAGACTGTGTGATGTCTAAGCAAATGAATTAGAAGGCGCATAATTACTGGTTGTCCCTGAACCACTGGGTTAACTACTTTTAATCTTTATTTCCCTGACTTAACTTTTTTCTTTTCTTGCTTTTTGTTGAACTTGGTAAAGCAAGTTCATTTTTGTAAAAGGATGCTCCATAGGCCAAAATCCTGGTAGGAAAGCACAGACAGCAAGCAGGATGCTCCCTTTTTGTCCCGAACACAGCAGCCGTTCTGCTCTGCTCACATTGGCTGAGTTCAGATTTGTAAAATTGACAGAATGGAAGCAACTCACTTTGATAGAAAAGATGGCTTTTCTTACACTTTCTCCTCTGATTATTTAGTATTATTTCTTTTAACCTCAACATTATTTGACTCTCTGCCTCAGCTGTATTTAACAAATACTATGATACAGAAGTTTGGATAGAATAATCTCTGTGAGTCTATGAAGTAGTCCCTTGTGAATTTGTCTTGCAACACCCAATCAAAGACATTGCTCCAATTAGAACAACAGGGGACAATATAATTGAGGTCAACATTCCTTTCCATTTCCCAAACACTGTTCTGTCCAGCTAGAAAGGGAACCATTTATATCTGTAATTTTAGTTGATGGTCCCATCCAGGGCTGAAAGGTACAACATTTGCCCAATAGGACACACACCCACCTTATCCTGCCAGGATCACATCAGGAACCATTGAATTTTTCCAGACCTTCTTGCTAGTGGGATTTAATTGTTCTGAAATTCCTTTTACCTCCCTAGTTGATTGACCAACCTTTGTTGAATATTAATAGTGGCCCACCAATATAGTGCTGATTCAGATTCAGCAACTATTTGATTCCTAGCCTTAAATTCATCAGGAACTCCTTCTGGGATTCAGATGGCATCAATGTAAACCTGGAAGCCAAATGACCCATCCAGGGTAAGGTCCTGTTTTTTGTCTATCCTTTGTTGAAGAGGGCTTTGGTTTTTAAAATGCCAGGATGAAAGGGAAGGCCAGTTGAACCAAAATACAGGTTTTGCTCCATTTGACTAGAAAAGCCTCAAGCAAAAATACTTCACAATATCAGAAAAGCCTCAAGGAAAAATACTTCACAAATATCAGCTCTGGTAATGATGAGAGCAGATGCATTTCCATCTCCTCAAAAAACTGGCCTTTTCTTTTTAAATCAAATCAAGTAACTGTATGACTGCCTTTGAGCTACAAGGATTGGACTCCATATAAACTACAGGACACAAATTCTTTTGTATACTTTACATGACCTAAATATTTCCCTTTTTTTGGAGGGATTCTGTAACTGATGCCTTTACTCGGAGTGTTGAGCTGTTTCTTGGCTTTTTCACTGAAGGATGGCTCTTTACCACTTGAATTACACCTACACTCTGGCTTTTTCCTGGAGATAAGAGACTGATGGATTATTCTGCCTTGAATGACTGAATCCTGATCTCAGATCTCAGCTTATTTAGTAGCTACGATTACAAGCATGAACCATCAGTGCCCAGTGGCATAATTACTTTTAAAAAAGTATTTCCATGTATGCATTATCCTGCCCATGTAATTGTAGCCCCTCTGTACAGTATGTTCTCAAATAAAATAAAATTAAATTAAAAAAAAAGTATTTCCAAGAGAGATGGATAGATTTACCATTTAGTTTCCAGCAACATAATAAAGTGATAGAATTTTGCAAATATAAATTTTGGATATTAAAATATTTATTTATGGATAGCTACATTTAATATTTATGGAAAGTAGAGTTAAGTAAAACTCTTGCCATGTTTCTTTATTTGATTGACCCAAGATACCTGCTTGAATAATGTATTGTACTTTCCTCAAATTTTCAGAAGACAGTGAAAAAAATAGAGATGACAATGAGAATAATTAGTAATTTGTTATTGAGGAAAACTTCAAAGACTATTTAAGCAACAATTCTGATTTAAAATGGCTTTACTTCAAATCACTCTTGGATTTTCCCATTTATTTAAATTAAAATATTTAAATTTATTTTATTGATTATTGTATAAGGCATTAAAGTTGAGGGTGGGGTATTCTCTGAAACCTTGATTTATGTCCGAGTAACAAACTTTGGGAAGAAAAGAAAACTGTAGCTAGTGTTACTGATAGTTGATAATTTTCTTTCTCACAATGTTTGAAATCTTAGTTTCTCCTTTCTCAAGTCAGGGTGTTTACCAAACAAATTTTGGATAGTACATTAAAGTGCTACTTGTGAAGATTATTGTTCAAATGACTGTATCAAGCAAATGCTTTTTGATGGTTTTTGCATTTTTTGTTTGATGTGTTCTGCATCTGACTATGCCTTTTCAATGCAACGCCTCAAACCAACAGAGGAAAGAAACGTGTAGAAAAGTCACCTTCAGGACCATAGTCTTCAGTGGTTATTTATGTCTTGCAGAAACTTTCCAATTGCTGCAAATGACATGCCTCTCTTTCTTCTAGGAGCAAGTATGGAATAATTACTCTCTGAGTTCTTGTTATGTTATATATTGCATCCCCTCCATAGAAATCTGTTGTTCAATAGGCTTTATTTTTGTTGCTGTTGTTTTTAATATACTTATAATGTACTGTGTTTTTTTGTTTCTTTTATATGTTCTTTCCCCATAGCATAACTCATTTTCAAGGTACCCTGCATCTTGTATATACATTTTCCTAATTTGGGGAGGGGAAGGAAAATAACAAAGTACTGAAACAAGGATACAGGCTGACACATTGTAGCAATGAGATGTACAAGACACTATTGAAAACAAACTTTACAGCTTGGTGCAGTAGAGGGAGAAGTTGGGGAGTAGGGAGGGAAAGGATGGGGGAGGCAGACAAAGGAGGTGGTAACAATTCTCAACAGGAAATGTACTCATTACCTTTCTCATGTAACTGTAATCCCTTAGTACAGTATCTTTACAATAAAAATATATATTAAAAAAAAAAAAAGCTCAAGGACAGTGCTCAGGCCCTGAGTTCAAGCTCAATTATTGGCACATTAAAAAAAAAAGTTGTTGGGCTGGGAAGGTGGCTCAGTGGTAGAACGCTTGCCTTGCATGCCTGAGGCCCTGGGTTCGATTCCTCAGCACCACATAAGCAAAAAGAAAAAAGCCGGAAGTGGCGCTGTAGCTCAAGTGGTAGAGCGCTAGCCTTGAGCTGAAGAGCTGAGGGACAGCGCCCAGGCCCAGAGTTCAGGCCCCACGACCGGACCCAAAAAAAAAAAAAAAAAAAAAAAAGTTGTGAAGTCCTAACCACAGTACCATTGAATGTAATTTTTATTGGGAAAAGGTTTTCACAGAGCTAATCAAGTTAAATTAGGCCATTAAAGGGTAGTCAATTCAATAGAACTGTTGTCTATATATAAAAAGGGAGAAGTTTGAAACAGAGATAGACACATACAAAGAACAGATTATGTGAAGACACACAGGGAGATAAATTGCAGCAAAGGCAGATGTTTGAGTTATGCAATTACACACCAAGACATGTCCAAGAAAACTAGCACATATCAAAAAGTCTAAGAAGTGTGTTCCTTCAAGTTTCAGAAGGACTGTGGTGCTAGAGGCATGCAAATTTGGCATTTGTGGCATCTAAAACCATGAAGTCAGATGTTGGGGTTGTTTAAAGCCTTTTTTTTTTTTTTTTTTTTTTTTTGCAGTCGTGGGGCTTGAACTCTAGGCTTGGGAGCTGTCCCTGCGCTCTTCAGCTCCAGGTGAGTTCTCTGCCGCTTGAGCCACAGCGCTATTTCCAGCCTTCTTGTAGTTTATTGGAGATAAGAGTCTCAGGGGCTTTCCTGCCCAGACTGGCTTTGAACTGAGATCTTCATATCTCAGCCTCCTGAGTAACTAGGATTACCGACATGAGCCACAGGCGCCCAGCTAAAGCTGTTTTTTTTAAAAAAAAAATATATATATATATATTATTGTAAAGATACTGTACAGAGGGGTTACAGTTACACCATCAAGGTAATGAGTCCATGTCCTATTGATCATTGTTACCCCCTCCTTTGTTTTTTCCCTACCATCCCTTCCTCCCCACCTCCCCAACTCCTTCCTCCCCGCCTCCAGCGAAGTTGTAAAGATTGTTTTTAACATAGCGTCTTGTACATTTTTTTTTCTGTCTTCCAGAAGACTTAAGAAACTAAGCAGAGTTGATAAATCTAATAGATCAGAGTCTGGAATCAGGAAGGCAGGCAGGCAGGCAGGCAGGCAGGCAGACAGACAGACAGGAAGGAAGGAAGGAAGGAAGGAAGGAAGGAAGGAAGGAAGGAAGGAAGGAAGGAAGGAAGGAAGGAAGGAAGGACAAGAATAAAGATGGGGAGCAAATGGATGTAGAGAAGAACTAAGTCAGTAAATAAGGGGAAAAGGAAAATCTCAAAGGAAGTGAGCTACCTAAATGTAAATTATGGTGAATAACTTTTTAAAAAGTGAGGGCCAACACTGTGTTTCATGCTTGTAATCCCATTTATGCAGAATGCCAATTTCAGATAAAAAGCAAAAGAACTTACCTGAAAAATAACTAAAGTAAAATGGAATAGGAGCATAGTTCAAGTGATGAAGCATCTACCAAGCAAGTCCAAGATCTTTAACTTAAACCTCAGTACTATAAAACAACAAGAAACAAACTGGCAAAACCAACCAAACCCAACAACAAAACTGCCAAAGTAGACATAAGAATTCTTATTTACATCTTTTCTCTCTATTTTTAATCTATCATTCTAAACCTTTCAGCCTGCACATGAAGGAAGGGAGTCAATTGCTAGGAAAGACAAAGATAGAGACGCTTGGTGAGGAGTTCTATTGACAATCATGATGGCTTCAGGGAAAAATTTGAAAGAAAAATACCAGGATGTCCATAGTCTACAGTGAATGGGTGTCTGTAAATCACTGTGTAAACACCCAGGAACTGCTCACCCAAAGTCAAGAACCAGTCAAGCAGTACCAGCTGTAAAAATGGAAGTGTGCAGGAAGTAGAGGATTCCTCCAACATCTGTTGGGGTCATTAAAAATGAAAAGTAAATCCAAAATGGCAATATAAGAGATTTATTTTTCTACATTAACCCTGACAGCAACTGCCAATTTTTTTCAATCTTTTGCCACACAAGTACCTTTCAAGGGGCATGAGAATCAGTGCCAACTGCAAAAGCAGCAATAGGTGGAAAAATCAGGATTAAGACAATTTAATATAGATGGCAAGTATCCAATAAGATGAGGGTAAAGAAGGGAATATGAGAACTCAAAGCTGGCAGGAAAGTGTCAACATTCCCCAGGAAAATATAATCATCGGGGGAGAATATAAATCTGAAGTGCACCTTAAAATCACAGCAGAGCCAAACAAGTCTTTGTAGGCAGTATCATACTCTGTGGAACACAGAATGTGAATAAAAAGCTCACTGAATTCTGAATGAGGCTAGTTTTAAATATGTGATTCTACCATAAATAATATTTAAGTGTTTTCCAAATAAAATGAGGGCAGATCCTTTAATGGTATTAGCATATCCTTCACACGAAGATGCACCTCTCTTTAACATAGTCAAACGTTGACTGCTTATCTTGAATACTGCTGGTGGGAGGCTGGTTTCTTTGTGTTCAGAATAGCATTTGTATAATAAATTAGATACTGTGTTAAATTTTGTCTCCTTTCTTTCAATGTTTTTTCAATTCTGTTGACTTATTATGGTGTGAAGTTCATATCCCAGCACCATGAGTCCACATACTGGTCTATTAATAAGTGTAGCATTTAGAATGGGAAGGAGATCATTGGTTATAATGTGTTCATGCTATTTATTTACAAGGAAGAAGCAGAATTACTTAGCCAGTCACAAATATGGGCTTTAGCCATCAACAGTGTTGGATCAAATTTTCTTCCCCTACTTGCTAGATTATAATTACCAAATTTTCATCATGAAACAATTTACACCTTTACCCTAAGATCCTTTTGAAATAGAAAGGGACACTATTAAACATGTGTTGGAACAACAGGGCTGAAATGCTACTATGCCAGAAAAATTATACACATGGTCAATTGTATGGTCAGAATGATACCAATGTCATGGAAGTGATATAAGGTTTGAATGAACCAATGTATTCAAAGCATTCAGGAGATCAGATGAATGGTAGCTAGTATTGTTGCTGGTGTACAATTTGCCCATTGTTGACCCAAAATTTAGGAACAGAGCCAACAATGGAAACTGCAGAGGAAGATTTGTCCTCTTGTCTTATAGTTTTATTTTTAATAGAGTAGATAAAACAGTAGAATAATAAGAAGCAGTGTACTAACATACCATTAGAATATATGAATACTCATTAATCATCTATCTTATTTACATTAAAAGATACATATTTAATTCTCCAATTAGATTAGCTCTGCTGAGAGCTATAATCACAGGTCTGATGTATTCCTCTTCATTTTTTCCTTCACTTTGTTTTGGAGTAAAGGGCCTAATACAACACTGTATGTAGAGGAGGTACTTAAAATACAGAAAAGGGAATTTTATTCTTCTCTCTCTGTTCTCCATATTTTGAAGACTGCAATTGTCAGTACTGGTATAACAAATATGTGTTTACGGATTAAGAACTTCCTATTTGTGTTGACTTTCCTTTCCTTTCCTTCCTTCCATATCTTCTACCACTCTCCTTCCTCTCCCCTTCCTCTTCCCTTCCCCTTTCTTTCTTTCTTTCTTTCTTTCTTTCTTTCTTTCTTTCTTTCTTTCTTTCTTTCTTTCTTTCTGTTCTTTCTTTCTATCTTTCTCTCTTTCTTTCTCTCTCTTTCTTTCTCTTTCTTTTCTTCCCTCCCTCCTTCCCTCCCTCTCTCTCTTTCTTACTTTTCTTTCCTTCCTTCTTTCTTTCTTTTCTTTTTATTCTTGAGAAAATTACTATCATTTTTTCTTTTTATATTGTTAAGGTAGTATATAGAGGGGTTACAGCTACATAAGTAAAATAATAAGTACATTTCTTGGCAAACTTGCCTTTTGCCTCATCATTCTGTTGTTCCCCTTCTCTTCTCTAATTCAAATAAACATATATGAAATACCAAGGTACTAAAATAAAGTGCAGTAACAAGAGGGGATATACCACAGGGAGAAGAACATACAAAAGAAACAAAAAAAAGCACATAGTACTTTTTAAAAAACAACAACAGCAAAGCAAATCCTCTTGTGTCCATGTGTTTTCTTTCTGCACTGAAGCTTGCACTGGAGACCTGTTGTTCTCACGGGGCCTTTTCACTCAAGGCGGGCACTCTACCACTTGAACCACAACTCTACTTCTTCTTCAATTTTTCTTTGAAAATATAAGACACAGCTATGCCTTTCCCCCATAATTAAGCATATATATATATATATATATATATATATATATATATATATATATATACACATATATACTCTAAAATGGCAAACATTATGTTAGATTCCTTTATTTTCAACTTAATTTCATGACATTTTTTATTGTTCACACCTCACTCAACTTGACAATATGTCTTTGTGCAAGAGAAAAAAAATTTCAAATTAGGAAATTCAGATTTTTTTTTCAGGAAACTAGAGAGGGAATGTGTAAACTATGCCAAGCTAAAATTAACCATATATACAATGTCTGGAAAGGACGTATTAATAGTCAATGTAGATCATTTCACTATGAATTCAACTCTAGCAGTAATCAGCAGCAGGGAAATGTTGTGCTTGGATGATGATATAGTTATCAGAAAGAGCCTTCCACTCTTGTTCCTAGTTTCAGTTAGTTATGTATGTCTGACATTTGTATAAGGGAGACAATTATCTCTTACTTTACTCAACACATACTTGGAGATATAAACTTCTGAGAGAAAACATTGGAGGTTCTTAACTTTTGACATTCTCATTCTATTAAAGAATAGACAAACATCAACAACAACTTTCAGGACTCCTAGTTCATAATGTACATCAACAATCAGTGTGCTTGTTCTCTTTAATATCTTAATTTCTATAACTTACAAACTCTATCATTTATCCCCAGACCTCCTTCTGTCTGATCTATTTGGGTGAATACTTCAGAGATTATTATTTGGTTCATAGATACAATTCAAGACCTTGATGTCTCCATTTCTCTCAAGCAACCTGACTTTGGTAACTTCTTTTCTCTCTAGAATCTCTGCTGCAGAAGACAGTGGAGGGGGAAGAAGATAAAACACATCAATATTTCTAGTCTTAGCAGAATTGGTGGATGATAGAGTATAGCAAGATGTTGAAAAGCTAACTCAAACAATCCTCTTCCTCTTGAGTGTTTTAAGGTTTATTTTTAAGGTTTATTTTTAAGGTTTATTTTTGTTTTGAGAGTATAACTCTTTGTCCAAAGTATTATGTGAGGCTTATAAAAATAATCCTGTTTTCTGGGAGATAATTCAGAACTGGAAGAATAATGGGTTTAATCCAATGCATTACCATTATGGATACATATCTGGGAACTGACCCCAATATACCAAGAAATAACATGATATCAGATGAGATTTATTATTTTTCAAAGTGCTTTTATTTCTTGAAGGTTTAAAAATACTATATATACTTCAGCATTTGTTTAATAAACTGATTTGTTTCTCCAGACTCAAGCAAAGCTTTGAACTTCCTATCACCTGTGCTGATCTTAGATTACAACTTGTATTTTTTTCCTTCCAAATGTGCTAATCACATTAGCCACATTAGTAACAATTATTTGGTGGCCTGCTTTCCTGGTCTATGGTCTATGGTCTATGGTCTATGGTAAGGGTTGTCTTGTACAGTCTGATAAACTTCTTTTAACATAATGTTTGCTTATTTTTTCTGCATTTATCTCTGAAAGCTATTTCTAAAGTCCCAGGTATATATCCACCTAATCCAGATGGATTGTACCAATTTGATCATTAGTGTTTCACTAAATAAAATACTTGATATGCTTGTTGGAATGGGAAAAGAAGTAGAGACCTATAACTACATATAAAAGCAATTTGATAAACATTATTCAGAGAATTCCCTTTTGAGAAATCCACTTGGAAGGTGTAAATGTCATAAAATACAGAACTGTACTAAATTATGATTGAAAAATTATCCTTTAAGGCCTATGTTTTGCTATAAACAAAATTAAAAGCTTCAATGCTTTTAGTATTGGATTCTTTACATTAAATTAATCATCAGACTTTGTAGATATTTGGTAATTAGAAAAAAAACCTGCCTAGTAAATTGGAAAATTTGTATTGTAAATTTAGTGAAAAACTTAGAAAATTAAATTGCCTATAGGATTTTAATTTAAAACAAAAAGATTCATGTATCACAACTCAGGAGGATGAGAGGTACATTATGAGGCCAATCTGTGCTATATAGCAAGTTCCAGGCCAGCTTGTTCTCCATAGCAAGATCTTCTCTCTAATAACAATAACAAGAACATATATCTGTAACACATTTATTTAGGTAAGCATAAACACACATATATGTATATATACACATACATGTGTATAGGTACACTTATATATTGAGGTAAATAGATGTACATATATATGTATGTGTAAAGATTTGTAGTTAGATATATCTATATATAGTATGGAAAAATATATGTACACATATACTACATACAAATTTAATAACTGATATACATACATGTAGAAAAAAGGAAATATGCAATATGGATACTTTGGACAAGTATACATATAGGACAAAAAAGGAAGGACATATACAACTCACATATGTAATATATAGAATAATAATTACTTTTTAGGGGGTGGTCCAGTCATGGGGCCTAAACTCTAGGCCTGGGTGCTGTCCCTCAGCTCTTCAGCTCAAGGCTAGCGCTCTACCAGTTGAGCCACAGCGCCACTTCCAGCTTTTTTTTTTCTTGCTTATGTGGTGCTGAGGAATCGAACCCAGGGCCTCAAGCATGCAAGGCAAGCGCTCTACCACTAAGCCACCTTCCCAGCCCAATAATTACTTTTGAACTATTATTTGTGGTCAAATTTTTTTCCTTTTCTGATATTTCTGAAAGAGTTGTGTATTATATATTTATATTTTTTCAAATCGCAAAAACAAAATCATTGAAAATGGCTTACCTATTTTTTGTTTTTCAACTTTCTAGAAAGAAAAATATATTTCTTCATTTATATTAACTGTGAAAAGAATAGATCACTAAAGTTTCTTCTAAATTTCAAATTTTACTTTATTTTTGCCTAATCTCATTACATTAAGAACTGTATTTGTTTTTAAAGTATTATTTAGAGTATTATAATTTAAGTCAAATGTTTTAAGATACATTTATTAAAGGTATTATTTAAGATACATTTATTGTTCTGTCTTTGAAAAATTTGTTATATATTAAGAAAGCAGTGTGTGGATACTATTTCCAAATGAAATATAAAATTTATACTTCCTCAATAATGGAACAAAGTCTAGAAAATAAATTAATGTTTTTGTTTACATAGAGAGGGAAATTTTTTAAAAATATTACTTGGAAGTACTTATAATTGCCAACAATTGAAAACACATTGTTAGTGCTTGACAATCTAGCATTTTTACTTATATTAGTAACCTAAGGAGCAAGAAAAGAATGTTTAAGAAAGGTAGAAAGAGGGCTGGGAAGGTGGCTCAGTGGTAGAGCGCTTGCCTTGCATGCCAGAGGCCCTGGGTTCGATTCCTCAGTACCACATAAGCAAAAAGAAAAAAGCTGGAAGTGGTGCTGTGGTTCAAGTGGTAGAGTACTTACCTTGAGCTGAAGAGCTGAGGGACAGTGCCCAGGCCCAGAGTTCAGGCCCCATAGCCGCCCCCCCCCCAAAAAAAAGAAAGGTAGAAAGATATGTTTTATTTAATTAAATATTCAACATCTCAAAATATTTAATCTAAACTAAGAACTGGTTTACCTCTTTATATGCTTGAAAGATATATAAAATTAGAAAGTGAAAGAAAAAAATCATAATTTTTAAAAATTAACTGTAATAATGTTAACAAGGTATTTCATGTGTTATGTCCTTTGAGAATAATCTAAGTAGGATAAAATTTTTCTAATTTGTAATGTTAGCCTCCAAAGTCTATATTAGTATATTAATTTGCTAAATTTATTCCATGCATCTCTGTCTTTCCATAAATACAAATACTGCATATATATCTAAAATTAGTGAAAATAAATATTGTTAGATCGTGGCCCAAAAAAGCTCTTCATCATGATCACAATCATGATTTCAGAAGCATTGTTCAGTACAGCAATCTTACCTATGCCAGGCAGAATAAAACTCAAGAATTGAAATCTATCAATAGTATTTGACAGGCCTGAATAATCTTCAGGAAATATCATTGACAGGCTATAAACAATCCAAGTCCAGTAGAAACAAAGTTAATATAAAAGGAGTAATATGATTATTTTTATCAATTGATTGTCCTAGTTAGTTAGCTAAAGATGAATTTTTAAAAAAATCTCTCTTTTCTGTTTTTTTTTTTAAATTTAAATCTTCCTTAGAAATGTTTTAATTTAACTTGTGTATGGTACCAAATATTCACCTAACCCAGAGACTGGGGATGAAAGACCACTTCAACTCAGAAAGTTAAGACCAACCTAAGCAATAGAGACTACATCTCAAAAAAAAAAAAGAACAAAACAAAGAAAAAGGAAAAAGAAAATTCCACCTATTTTTGCTTTACTTTTAGCATTTGAAAGGGTGTCATAATTAGAATATATTCTGTATTATTATTAATATTGCAGTTATGCAATATTGGTTGTATCATTTATGCTGGCAACACAAAGTAAAAGTTGACAATGTCAGTTACAAAAGAATTAATTTGTACTTTAGCGGATAGTGGAGATGTCTTTGCTTCTTCATTTTTCTTTTTGCATAATGAACTTTAAACGATGAGCTTTTTCTATTTCCCTAGCTTTCCTTAAAGAAAGAGTTTGGTTTTCCAAAGCTTCTATCACAATGAAAAGTAAGATTCATTTAGCCCACTTAAAGAATTTTAGAATAGTTGGTGTCTCAACATTTTTGTTTGCTTTCAAGATGAACTCTTTCGAACCATACTGTTGATAAAAGTTTTCAGCAGGAACATTTACTCATGGTGATTATCAGTGGGTTTTCTGTCTTTACCTTGAAGCCTATACCCCCCCCCAAAAAAAAAACCCAAACCAAAAAGAAACAGCGTCTTCCACTTTCCCAGGGTAGGGTAAGATTTCATTGCTAAATCACTTGGGCTTTGATGGAGGCCATGTCTTTATGCATGTCACCACTGGATACTCTTGCACTGTTGTTCTAACACCTAGTGAGCTGCACAGTTTCCCCCCAGAATTCCACATGTGCAAGAGAGTATATTTTTCTTAGTTCATAAGTGCTTGGCAGAACTCTGATTCCCAAGGTACTTGGTCTATGTTGTTCTGAATTTTCATCACCAATCAGATTACTTACTTTTAAGCCATAAAAGTCACAGAGAAGAATTTGGGAAATTTATATTTAATAGGACTCTGGGGAGGACGGGCAGGATGAGAGCTGAAGGGAAAGGAGAGATCATTTCCACAGATCAGTAGGTAGACATTTTGAATCTAAAAAGATTTCAGTAACACAGTTTTTCGTATTAAAAATACTAGTGTATCAACATTGAACAGAGATAGTCATACAAAAAATACAAGTTCTGGGGTGGTGGGAGGATGGGAAGGGATGGGAAGGGGAAACAAAGAAGGAGGCTACAATGCTTGTTCTCATTATCTTGCCCATGTAATTGTAACCCCTCTGTACAGTATTTTCACTATATATATATATATATATATATATATATATATATATATATATATATATATATAAGCTCTGTTCTCTATCAGTGCCTGTTTTTTCATAAAGTGACTTAAAAACTATTTTAAGATCACATCTTCAATCAACACATCCAGCTAGATTTTCTCTCTAAAAATTGTTTGTTTAATGCTTTATTTTACAAATACGTATGCTTCTGCTTTTCCTACTAATATTGCACTTATGAAAGCCTTCTCTTGATTCTTTTCCCCATCCAGATTCTCTCTCTCTCTCTCTCTCTCTCTCTCTCTCTCTCTCTCTCTCTCTCTCTCTCTCTCTCTCTCTCTCTCTCTCTCTCTCTCTCTCTCTCTCTCTCTCTCTCTCTCTCTCTCTCTCTCCTTAT
Source organism: Dipodomys merriami (assembly GCF_024711535.1). Classification (NCBI taxonomy): domain Eukaryota; kingdom Metazoa; phylum Chordata; class Mammalia; order Rodentia; family Heteromyidae; genus Dipodomys; species Dipodomys merriami. Next base: position 69,089,844 of record NW_027202270.1, read on the forward strand.
TATTTGTAGTTTTGAATTCTGTAGAAAGAAAGGAAAATACATTGTATCTGTCTGGGAGATGGGGTTATTGGTGTGGTGGGGGAAAATATTAAATAAAGAACTGCTATAGTACAAGGGTGATTTGTCTAGTAGTGATACTTAAATTTCTCTTTCACTCCAATGAAGAAATGAAGATCGAATCACCTCTGTTGATAAGGAAGTGTGTGACAGCTGAAGGGTTCAAGTAGGATGGGAAGCTGGTATGAATCAGAATCTACGGAAATGGAAAGACTTGGAAAAAATTATATTAAGTGAAATAAGCCAGGCCCAAAGAAACATAGCTCCTATGTTTTCCCTTATTTTCAATAACTAGTATATGTCTGAGACAAGCAGAAATGGTCAGATAAGTTGATGTTAGGTGAAATGAACCCTAAGATAAGGACTCAAATGAATTTTCTTTCTTGCTATTGTTTCTAAGGTATTTTTAAGACCATTTCTTTGTTGCTTTGTATGCTCCTCCCCCACGGTATAACACCCTGTTTTCACTGTATTTGATGTTGGTATAATTTGTGGAGGGGAAGGGAAAAAACAAATTGTTTAAATAGGGATACAGGTGGACACATTGCAACAATGAGCTGTACAAGACATTATGTCGAAAACAAACCTTTACAACTTTGGTACGGGGCGGGGGGGGTGGGGGATGGAGAGATGAGAAGGAATGGTAAGGGGAAACAAAGGAGGAGATAAGAAATGTACTCATTACCTTGCTTATAATTGTGACCCCTCTGTATGGTATTTTCACAATATAAATAAATAAATAAATTTTAAAAAACTATGCTAACGACAGCAAATAGTGATGACTTTTCTAAAAGTGGCACCTTCCAGTAAAATCATTTTATAATTCACCTATGGTATTCCTGTATCCTATTTCACCTATGGTATTCCTGTATCCTATTCCTTAAAGCTAGGAAATGAGCAATATGCTCTCTTTCAGGAAACAGATTCATTCTTACCCACTGGCTTATTTCACCCATTATGGATAAAATTATCGACTAAATGACTTTTGTCTACTCCTATTGTTGCATACTTTGTCAACTATTTTAGTAAGAAAATTACAAATCCAGTTGTGTATGAGTAGCAGGAGAATTTTACCTCATAGATATACAGCAGTTAGGATTTATTGCAATGGACTTATTACAAGAATTAACTATAAGTCTCATAACAGTTTAACCTAAGTAAAGTAGTTTTGCAGGTTTGCTTGGTCCAAAAAAAATTTCATATTTTTGGGATTTCTTGTCCTTGAGTAACTTAACTACAATTATGTTCTTGTTTTTTCATCAGGAGACACAGAAATTTATTAATATTAAGATAAACCCCATAAATCATATTTTATTTCATAAGAAGATATTCTAATTTAATAAAGTATAAAATTTCTCATCATTCTGAAACACCTAACTCAAGTCTGATGTTCTTATATGAGGCTTTCCCAAGATTACCTGAAAAAGTAGTTGATCTTTCACCTTGTTATTCCATGTCACCAACCTGCTACATTTATGAGAGGCAAAAATATAATATGGCTATGCATACAGTTTTGAAACACACAGTCCCTATACTTTTAAAACTTGGTTCTACTAGTACCATTTTGAGCAGAACTGCCTAACTTTATTCATTTTAAAAACTGGGATAAGAGCGCTATCTAACTAATAAAGGTCCAATTTCTTACTCATTAAAGATACAAAAGGGTTATAAAAAGGTGGAGTAGTGTTACACACACCTGTAAAAAATTTCCCCAAAAGTCTGAGGCAAGAGGATTGGAAGTTCAAGGACAACCTAGGATACACAGAGAAATGAAAAAGAGTAAAATTAACTGTTTAAGAGTCTTCTGAATAGCTGCCTATAATTGGATATACAAATAGAAAACTTTTATTAAGTCTTTAATAGAGTATATAGATGAATGATTAATTGAAAGTAGGCTATCAGAATTTTAAACAAAATAATTAACACAATATAAAAGAATATAAAATTGTTCTTAATTGAGGAGAATTTTTCTGAAAATATATGGAAAAGCTGGTCTTTAGAAAACAAGAAAACAACATCTACATGATATGATACATGGCCATATTTCTACAGAGAAAAGAGTATCATTTGTTACCAGAGAAAGGAAAATTATTTTTTTATTGTGAAAATACTGTACAGAGGGGTTACAATTACATGGGCAAGATAATGAGCACATTTCTTATCAAGCATTGTTGCCTCCTCCTTTGTTTCCCCTTCCCATCCCTTCCCCCCTACCTGTCCCCCTTACCCGATCCTTCCCCCCAAAAAAGTTGTAAAGTTTGTTTTTTGACATAATGACTTGTACATCTCATTGTTGCAATGGGTCCACCTGTATCCCTAGTTAAGCGATTTGTTTTTTTCCCTTCCCCTCCACAAATTATACCAACATCAAAGACAGTGAAAGTAGGGGTTATACCTTGGGGAAAGGACATACAAAGCAACAAAGAAATCATCTTATAAATATGTTAGAAACAATTGCATGAAAGAAAAAAAACATTTGAGTACTTATCTTGGAGTTCATTTCCCTAACATCAACTTATCTGACCTTTTCTGCTTAACTCAGACACATACTAGATATTACAAATAAGGGAAACCAGGGGCCCTGTGTTTCTTGGGGCCTGGCTTACTTCACTTAATATAATTTTTTCCAAGTCTTTCCATTTCCTAAGAAATGGGGCAATGTCATTCTTTCTGATGGAGGCATAGAATTCCATTGTGTTTATATACCATATTTTCTTGATCCATTCATCTACTGAGGAGCCCCCAACAACAAATCTTCAAAGAAACAACTGCCCAATAAATAAGTGGGCGAAAGACTTAAAGAGAAACTTCTCTGAAGAAGAAAGAAGGATGGCCAATAGACACATGAAGAAATGTTCAACATCCCTAGCCATAAAAGAAATGCAAAGCAAAACAACATTGAGATATCACCTCACTCCAGTTAGAACGGCAAAAATCAAGAACTCTAACAACAACAGATGCTGGAGGGGATGTGGACTTCATTGTTGGTGGGAATGTAAACTTGTTCAACCACTTTGGAAAGCAGTATGGAGGTTCCTCAAAAGACTTCACATAGAACTCCCCTATGACCCAGCAATCCCACTTTTGGGCATTTACCCAAATGTTTACAAACAAGACCACACTAAAGCTACCAGCACAACTATGTTTATTGCAGCATTATTTACCATAGCTAAGATATGGAACCAACCCAGATGCCCCTCAGTAGATGAATGGATCAAGAAAATGTGGTATATATACACAATGGAATTCTATGCCTCCATCAGAAAGAATGACATTGCCCCATTTGTTAGGAAATGGAAAGGCTTGGAAAAATTATATTAAGTGAAGTAAGCCAGGCCCAAAGAAACATAGGTCCCATGGTTTCCCTTATTTGTAATATCTAGTATATGTATGAGTCAAGCGGAAAAGGTCAGATAATGTGATGTCAGGAAAATGAACCCTTAGATGTGTTTTTAAATATTTTTTTCTTTCATGCATGTGTTTCTAACGCATTTATAAGATTATCTCTTTGTTGCTTTGTATGTCCCTCCCCCACAGTATAACCCCTGCTTTCACTATATTTGATGTCAGTATAACTTGTGGAGGAGATGGGGAAAAACCAGTTGTTTAAGGATACAGGTGGACCTGTTGCAACAATGAGAAGTACAAGTTGTCATGTCCAAAACGAGCTTTACAACGTCGGTGGGGGGGGAGGGGGGGAAGGGGAGGAAGGAGAAGGATTGGGATGGGGGGGAGGGGGGAGGCTGGGAAGGGATGTGAAGGGTAAACAAAGGAGGAGGCTGCAATGCTTGGTAAGAAATGTATGCATTATCCTGCCCATGTAATTGTAACTCCTCTGGACAGTATGTTCACAAATAAAATTAAATTAAATTAAAAAAAAAGAAATGCAAATCAAAACAACATTGAAATACCACCTCACCCCAGTTAGAATGGCTATAATCAACAACTTAATAACAACAGATGCTGGAGGGGATGTGGCCAGAAAGGAACTTTACTACATTGTTGGTAGGAGTGTAAACTTGTTCGACCACTTTGGAAAGCAGTATGGAGGTTCCTCAAAAGACTCCACATAGAGCTCTCCTATGACCCAGCAATCCCACTTTTGGGCATTTACCCAAATGATCACAAACAAGAACACACTAAAGCAACCAGCACAACTATATTTATTGCAGCATTATTTACTAAAGCTAAGATAAGGAAAATCATTTGATCTAAAGAGTTCAAGACAAGCTGGATGCTGGTGGCTCATGCCTGTAATCCTAGCTATTCAGGATACTGAAATTTGAAGATTGTGGTTCAAAGCCAGCCCAAGAAGGAAAGTCTATGAGACTCTTTTTTGATATATATATATATATATATATATATATATATATATATATATATATATATATATATAGTAAAGATATTGCTACAGAGGGATTACAGTTATATGAGCAAGGTAGTGAGTCCATTTCCTATCTAGCATTGTTACCCCTCCTTTGTTTTTCCCCTATCATCCCGTTCCTCCCCACCTCCCCAACTCCTCCCTCACCTCTCCCACAAGGTTGTAAAGGTCATTTTCAACATAATGTCTTGTACAGTTCGTTGTCATACAGGGTCATCCTGTATCCTTATTTCATTATTTTGTTACTTCCCTTCCCTTCCCTAAATTAGAAAAAAAGTATATACAAGATGCAGGACACCAGAATCAAATACAGTGACAACAGGGATTGTACTGTGGGGGAAGAACATACAAAGAAAAAAAATTACATTGTACATTAAAAAGAAAAACAAGAAAGATACAGTCTCATGTGTCCCTATCTTGGGGTTTGTTTCGTTTAGCATCAAGTTATATGGTCATACGTACATAGCTTTTGACCTCTTCTGCTTGTCCTAGACATATACTAGTTATTGCAGGAAAACTATGGGACCTATGTTTCTTTGGGTCTGCCTGTCTATGAGACTCTTATCTCCAATTAACCAGTTGAAAACCAGAAGTGGCACTGTGGCTCAAAGAGTTAGAGCAGTAGGTTTGAGCAAAAAAGCCCAGAGATAGTTCCCAGGCCCGGATACCCTCACACCTAACAACAACAACAACAACAACAACAACAACAACAAAAGGAAGAGTTCAGGGCCAGCTTGGAACAAAACTGTGAGACACTGTCTCAACAAGCAAAGAAATGGAACAAGTGTGTTGACATTTGCTTTGCTACTAAAAAAAATAACAGACATATATGGATGTTTATGCTTTAGTGTATGAGTTTCTTTTGTTCATTTATGGTATATGTGCATATGTGAATGTGTGTTAGAGAGAGAAAAAAGAAAGAGAGAAAGGGGAATGAACACACACACACACATATATCTATATAAATATATGAATTGGTAGATGAGGGGATAGATGAACACATATGCATATATAATATGTAGAATACATATATAGAAGGAGAAAATATAAGCAGGAGCCTAAAGAATGTCTTTCTTGGTCTGTTGGCCATTTCAGAACTTTGGAAATGTAATGGTCAGTTCATTAGAAAGAAACATTGGTAAAAAAGGAAAAAAAGAAGGAGAAAATCTAAAATACATATATGCAGATAGATAGATATAAATACTAGCATAGAGTATCAAACAAAAACTCCAGGTTGCCAAATAATATCTATAAAACTCATCACTATTACAGAAGAGGTCTCACTGACTGAGCATTGTTAAGTGTTTTCTGTTCATTTTGTCAGAATTACTCCAACTGCTTTGTCTATTCAATAACGTTATCTGTCAGAATCAGTCATAATTAGATTCATTTACTACAAAAATAACAATAGCCAACAACAAATAGAAACCATAAACTTCCCAAGAATATACTGTGTCAAATGTAGTAGCAGATATTAAACAATTGACAATGGGGTAATAAAAAAGGAAAGGGGGAAAAAGTAATTATTAAGCTAACAAGACCTATTGGCTGACATCACTATTTGAAATAGGAAAAAACGCAACAAACATTTCACTTGCATTTATAGAATTTTGTAAAATGGACAAAATGAGAATATTGGAGCTCCTCAAAGCTATACAACACCACTGAAAAACGACTATGAAATTGCTGTGGTTGCCTATAAAATGTGTTTAACTTAAATCTTCTTGTGGCTCTTGGCACAGTTATATTCAATGTATGTATGTGAAGTTGCAACCAGGGAAATTGAGGGGATAGGTAGGATTCGGAGAGATGGCAGAGATTGATGAAAAGGAAAACATTGATCCAGATATGTTGTACTTAGAACTGTACTTACAAACTGACAAGTTGGATTGAAATGCCTTTGTACATGTATATAAGGATAAAAAACAAACAAACAAATAAATAAATGAAAAGATTCTTAACTGTAATAGAACAAATAGTATAATGATTCTGAAATGACATAGGTGATATTTTCTATTGGGTAATTTTACATAGGGAATTCACCTAGATCAAATACTTTCAAAAGGTAGAACAAATAGTATAATGATTCTAAAATGACATAGGTGATATTTTCTATTGGGTAATTTTACATAGGGAATTCACCTAGATCAAATACTTTCAAAAGGTATATGTGATATAATCCATGTGATTTTGATGTAGTAGTGCTATTGAAATCGAAACCCAGATACTGACATGTAGTAAGTAAATAATGGATAGAATTTAAGTTTTGTTTTAATTTGGATATTAATAGGAAAAAAACCTAAATATATCAGAAGAAAGTTCATATGTTTGCACAAGCCCGGTTTAATCTTCAATGTATGTATGCTTATATTGTTTTCATATTAGTAATTTTTTAAAATTTTATTTTAAAGATGCTGTACAAAGGGATTGACAAGAAAAGTATTTGTGATTTTGGTGCATAAATTGATGTGGTTCTTCTGTACCAAATAAGCATTATTTTAGTTAAGTCTTACTTCCTGACCTACTAGTACTGATACCACAAATGCCACAATATTACATCATTACTTGAGGAAAGAATGGATTTCTGAATGAGATATATCAATGGAAAAATATTAACCAAATCATATGACCTACTTAAAATTCTACTTCTGGGAAATGAATTATAAAAATGTAGTAAAAATGAGAAAAGCTTGCTTTTTGTGAAAGGTTGTTACATTTTTATACAATATCCTTCCATAGTATACCTGAGCCTAGAATTGTCTCACTGAATCACAAGAGATAAACACAGCTAGAATGAAAAATGTATTATTAGTTTATCAACATTCGATTGAAGTTTTATATCTATGGATCAAAGATTAATAACAAATTGCCACTGCATTGGAAATGAAGGAAGCTGGAATGAGAAAGTTGTCAAGATGGAAGTCTGTTTCAAATAGATAGATCTACATTACATGGTTACCTTCTCAAAATGAATTTTAAAAAATAGGCTGAAGAATGTTTTTCCTTAATTCTATGCTTCATAATTAAATCATATACAAATCCACTTTTAAGCCCTAAGGATTGTCTACTTTTTGTTTTTGTAAGAAAATGAAGAAATAAATTTTACATAAATTTCCATTTTAAAGGAAAATTGGCATAATATTTATGATATTTACAGTCTTTCCGTGATATGGTCTGTAGTTCACAAAAACCACAACTTAGGATAAAGAATAGATAAAATATGATCCGTGAATACTATTTGAAGAGCACAAGTATCACTGAATTAGATTATGCAAATGAATTGAACAATATACTAGGAACATAGTTATAAGTTGCTTTCTCATATAGTATGCAAATGTAAAAATTGCCTTTGATTTAGAACCAAATTCTGCCATTTTAAGAATTTACTACCATCAGTGTTTATTTTGCATGATTATGTGCAATTTCTTCTAATTTTTTTGGGGGGGGGCTTCCTTTCTATATGTTATAAAGCCTGGATGTGTCACTATTTTTCTGTACAATGAAGTATTAACTAAATATTTAGCTATTTTAATTTTCTTCATTTAGTATACATTTAATTGCTTCAACTCTCAAGAATAACTTTTTAACTACTATACAATAACTCATTAATTACTATACAAAAATTGTAGTGATCTAAACAGTCTGTTCAAACTAGAGATGGGTGAATGAAATTAGGCAAGACAGTCATTTCAAAAGTCTAGTTTTCTTATTTAAATTGAATGTTTCTATATTCTTTGGAGAAAATATAGTTCATTTTGTTTCTCAATTGCTTTCTATTAACTACATACCTAAGTCTTCCCAAATACTCTTGTTTGAAGCCTGAAAATAACTCTCATATGCCTTCTGACCAGTCAGGTGTTAGTTTTTCGGTTTGCATCCTCTTCCTATATGATCACTTTTATTACAGTATGTAACTTTGCATGTGACAGTCACAATTTGAGCATGTCATTGTAGTTCTGACTTTAAAACCCAACCTCAACACAAGTTTTCATAGCTCTAAATTTCCAGTACTTCCCATTGAACCACTGGAAATTTCTAATACCTTAGTAAAATATAAACTTATTTTAAAATTTCCATTTCTGAAACTTTTCCCATTATATCTTCCTATTAAAACCCAAGAAAATGATTCTGAGTAATCGTCTTCATCTTCATCTTATATGTTCATAATTCTCTAATGCAGCTCTCATCCATTCTAGGAAGTTTTCATAGCTCTTTGCATCAATCATGCACTATGCATACCAATAATTAACAGTTTTTCACACTGTACTCTAATTTATTTGGTATGTTTTCATTTGCTTCTATTTTGCTTCAATCTTTTTCAAGGGTTCTCTCCTAGAAATTGTATATGGCTTAACATCTATACAAGTTTAGAAAGTCTTGACTAATGGTGTTCACATACATGTATAACTTTCTTATCATTTAATACCACAAAAGATCTATATCTTCTTTCAACTGTTTTCCATTTTGTTTATTCACCTTTTAATTAACTCTAATTTCCCAACCTCAGGTGTGTAGATTAAAATGAGCAGTCCTTTGAATTTGTAAATTTATCTTCTTTTATTTAGTTAAACCTTATAATATGGCTATAAACAAGGAGGCTGGCAAACAGCAGCACAGTGAATCCAAACCTAATTTTAGATGATCCACATTAATGCTGTTTCTAACAAACATGCAGTGGCTTATTTTATAAACCCTCCTAATAATAAATGAAGCAGGAATTACAGAAATTAAGGATAATAAAAAAGAAACAACAAAAAAATACGTCGATGAGAATAGGAAAGTAAAATGGAGATTGCAAAAAGAAATATATAAGGAAAAGACACAGAGAGAAAATGAAAAACTCCTGAAAGATAAATTAATGTATGGCCGAAGGCAACGAATGTCATTTAGTAATACATATACTGGAAATAAAAATAGAGCCAATTAGTATGAACAAGAATCAAAAATAATCAGGAGTCAGGATAAGCAATATGCAGGATAACTTGCATAAGATCCAGAAGATGGCAAAAAGAAGGTGAGAAAGAAAAAAATGGTAAGAAAGGAAAGCTGGCAAATAAAGGAGAAGTGAAATTGAAAAAGAAAACTAAGACATTTTCAACTGCAAGAAAAGAAAGAGGTCAGATCACTAAGGAAAGGAAGAGATAGTTTATTGAGTTCAAATGTAGAGGAAATAAAACAAAGTTCTTTGGCCTCAGTGTCAAAAAAAATAAGACAAATATACAATGTTAATGAGACAAATATAGTTATACATTTCCTAGAAGAAAGAAAAAGTATTGAATCAGGAAATTAAAATTGTTTTGGAATACTGAATCAATTAAATCTTTTATTTTCTTCTTCATGCTACATTCTACTCCAAAAAAATGTAATGCTAACCAATATTACTATTGCAACAATAAACAGTTTTAGAGCTGATTACTGAGTCATACCAATTATGGAAAGAACATAAATTACTCTTTTTTAAAAATCTGTTTTAAAATATCTAGTAAATTCTAGACCAGCAGAGGTGAGTAAGATGATGTTGACAAAGACAAATACTTTGGCTATCATTTACAAGTAATTTAAAGTTTAGTAGTCATAAATTATTATATGACTAGGATTCCTTTTCAATTGGAGTTTATAAAATATATTTTTCTTAGATTTTTAAATATCAAATACCTAGTAGAGGTTTCTTTTGTTGTTATGAGTTATTTGAATGAAAGTTGCATTAAGCTAAGTAAAGAAATTTCAATAATAAGCTAGAATATAAGGATTTCATTTTTAATGACTATTCTTTAAGACAAATTCCCTAAAGGTAATTCTCAAAGTAAAGTCAACATGATACACAATTTTGAGTATTTTGTATATTGTTAGAATTATAACTTTGACGTTAAAGCAAACCTTAAAGCAAAACATTACTTGTAATTTGTGATCTTGTTTTCTATTATTTTATTATACAAATACAATCTGGACTAAGATCAAATGCTTCTAAGATACATTCATTTTTTTGATGTTTTTTATTGTAAAAATAGTGTACAGAGTAATAAGTACATTACCTATTGAATATTGTTACCTCCTCCTTTGTTTTTCCCCTACCATCACTTCCCTACCCACCCCCCTGCCCGACTCCCTCCCTCCTGCCATGTCCCTATCTTGGGGTTCATTTAACTTAAAATCATCTTATATGGTCATATGTACATATTCTTTGGCCTTTTCTGCTTGTCCTTGACTTATACTAGTTGTTGCAAATAAGGGAAACCATGGGACCTATGTTTCTTTGGGCCTGGCTTACTTCATTTAATATATTTTTTTCCAAGTCTTTCCATTTCCTCACAAATGTGGCAATGGCATTCCTTCTGATGGAGGCATAGAATTCCATTTTATGTATGTATATATATATATATATATATAAAGAAAATATGTATATAAAAATAATTATATATTAAGAAAATATGGTATATATATACCATATTTTCTTAATATATAATATATATTTATACCATATATATATACCATATTTTCTTAAGTCAATTTGAATGATAGGTGTTTGTTCATCAGAGATGAAGAATGTTCAAACCTTGTAATGGAAATACACCTTAGACTATATATGGGAGGGTGTTTTCAAAAATTACCTAAGGGGAAAAGATTTGTCCTAAATACAGGTGGTACCATCTCAGAGATTGGGTCTTCAGATTGAATAAATGGGGAAAAAGAAAGAGGGCACAGAAGAATATTTCCCTCTCTCATTCTCATCTACTCTTACTTTGTCTATTTTCTGTCTGTCTGTCTGCCTGCCTGCCTGTCTTTCAGTCTCACTCTCTCTCACACAGCCCATTTACTGCTTTTGTTTTGTTTTGTTTTCCTGTGCTGGGGATCAGGGCCATTGTGTTTGCTAAGCAACCACTCTGCTATTAAGACAAAACTAGTCTCTTTGATAAATCCTTTCTGGTGATTTACCTTGTATAAATATGTAAAAGATAAGACAGTGAAAAGATGAATGGAAGGGTTGCTGTGAGCCAGATTAGTTGACTCATCCCTGAGTGCATAAAAATAATAGTAGGCCAACAGTTGTCACAATCTAATATAAGAGATTGTCCTTGTATAAGTGCAAACCAAAAAATAAAAGCTGCATGAAACAGCTACAAATTTTAATATCAAAGATTTAGATTAAGAACTGAAACCATAATTTTATACTGGATATATGAAAATGTTGCATGCTTATTTTATCTTAGTAGGTACCCAGGTTCCATTTTCATCTCTCTCTTCCTACACTCCTTCCTACTCTCCTTCCTTCCTTCCTTCCTTCCTTCCTTCCTTCCTTCCTTTCTTCCTTCCTTCCTTCCTTCCTTCCTTCCTTCCTTCCTTCCTTCCTTCCTTCCTTCCTTCCTTCCTTTCCTCTGAAATCCTTTTTTCTTATTTGTCTTTCTTTTTAAAAAGAAAAATGGTTGTAAAATTGTGACCAAAACAATCCATACAAATTAATGTAGGTAAAATTGTGTACATATTTGGGCCATGCATGTTTTGAAATTGTAATTCAATAACACTATTGATTTTTTTGTTTGAATATAATTTCTTTTAGACTTTCTTAGCATTTACTTTGCACTTATATTTTCTATAATTCTCTTCAGTACATATTGAAAACAATATGTTTATGCTTTACATCATTTATTAAATTTTAAGTTCTTGGAGTATGTATTTCTTCAAAAAATGGTGAAATGTTTCCCATCTATACCACCACTAATTGAACGTTAAATTATTTCTGTGAGAGAACAAAATAATTTTCATATAAAATTTCATAGAAGGAAAATGGATTTTGCATAATAGCATAAAGATTAAAATTTACATCCTAGAACATGCCTAAAATACCATTATATTAGTAAGAAATCTATTCATTTATATAATGAAATGAAATGGATCATTTTTGGAATGGCACCCTCCGGGACTTACATTTTTTGCTTCTTTCTCTAAGAGGATATGTATTAAAAAGGTGCTTCACCAGTACTTCTTATAAGATACTATGTAGTCTTTCTCAAGTCTAGCAATGACTGTCTTTGTGTAAAGAAGCTTTGTAATGTTAGCTTAATGATCCCATCAATCACTTTAAATTTTGCGGTAAAAGTCATGGTTACCTCTTCCACTCTATATTGATTAGTAGAAGTTCTCCAATTTAAGATTTTTCTAAATTTCACTCATTCAAACTGAATTACATGTGTGATTGCTATTTCACTTATTTAGCATGTATTCATTAAATTTTTACTACTGAAGACCAGTTTTACATGGCAAAATATATTTGAAAGAATATGACAGGCAAAATGCATCTGTCTGTCTGTCTGTCTGTCTACCTTCTGTCTGTCGGTATTTTTTGTCAGAGCTTAGGATTAGTCTCAGAGCCTTGTACTGACCAGGTGATATGCTCTTCCTCTGAGCTAAATGACAAAACCCAATGTCTATATTCTTATGAATTTAGCATTAAGGTAAGTTTGAAAAATATTAACCAACAATATTAATTAACATAAATCTATGATAATCATAGGTATTATGTAGAACCTTAAAGTAATAGATATTGTTTATAGGAATTTAATGAAAGAATAATTTATTATAAATAAATGGGAGCATGTGATAATGATAGGTGTTAAACAAAGCATTATGGTAATAAGATAGTAAGTAGAATGAACCTACTTTTTATACAAGCAGTAAAAGAAATCCCCAGCAATAAGTGAATATTTGAATGACTAAAAGAAGAAAACCAAAAAAAAGATCAGAAACAAGAGTGTTGTAGAACCAAGGATATAGTGGAGACAAAACCCCAGAAAGTAGGGATTAACTTCTACAAATAAATTAAAGAAGAGCAGTGTCACCAGAGCAAAGTGAAAAGTGGGCAATGGGATGAGATGGGTTTGCTATGCTTAGAGGGGGTTGTGGAGTTATGAAGAATGTGTTAAGCTATAAACTGATATTAGAATTTTGTCCTAAACAGAATGAAAACTGGTGTAGAAATTTGAATAGGTAAATGGCTTGATTTCCTTTACATTTCTAGAGACAACTCTGGTTATCATAGAACCATGTAGGTTGAGAGGTGAGAATGGAAATATGGCCAAGAAGGAGATTGTATCAGAATCCCACAAAACAACTAAGGAGACTTATACCATGTAGAGAGAACATAAAAAAACAAAATAAAAACAAAAAAAGGATACTCAATATGCTTTGGTGTAGGCTGAGATGTCCTTGTGTTCATGTAGATTTAGATAGGAGTCCAGAATAAATCCTGCATTATATCTTGATGAGACAAATAGTTGAAGTAGGTTGTTCATTGCCATGAGAATGCCAACAGACACACAGTTTCAAAATGCTTGCATTTTTAGCATGCATATTACAAAGTCAAATAGAGACATTAAAAAGGAATTGAAGATATAGATCTGGAGGCCTATGGAAAAAATCAGACAAAGACTTTGGTGTCAACAACCTATAGATTGTATCAAATAACAGTCCTGAATAAAATAAACTAGACTACTGTGGATATTAAAGAAACACCAGTGTTGATGAGTGAGCCCTGGGAACCTTTACAAATACAAGGAGAAAGATGAAGTACTATTAGGAGAAAGAAGAAACATCACCCAAGATCATGATGCCAACGGCCAATGTTGTTTTATTGTCATACAAGAGTGCAAACCCTGGAGTTTAAAGAGCAGTGTAATCTTGACCCCAGATGTAAATGTTCAGATTTCAGGGAGGATGAAGTGGAAAGACAATTATACACCAAGGTGTAACTCTGATAGCTCAGAAGAATACTTAAACATGCAAGAAGAACATATCTATCTACCCAGATTTCAGCATCGGTACAAGTGATTCAGAATAGTCTTTCAGAAAGGATATCACCTTAAGGGTAGATACCAGAGAGATGGATGGGAGAGGAATTAGAAAATATGGCTAGATGGAAGAACATTCATGTTAAGCAGAGAAGTTTGTAAAAGAGAAAACTTAATGTTTGGTAATGTGTAGATGTGTTTTACAAAATAGAACTTAGATTAGGCATCAAATGTAAAACTGAAGGCATCAGCAAGGACCAGATCATGGAGAGTATATAGAGAGCTTTGAAAGTTATCTAAGTCTATGGTGACTTAAAGAGAAATTATTAAACAAGAAGCACAATTTTCAGGTTACAATAAGCCCCTTTGAATCCAGCCCTATGAGTATGGCTTAGAGTGGGTCAAAAGAACATACAAATGGTATTTAGGAGTCTAAGGAAAGAAGTTAATCAAAACATAATGAACACCCTAGGCAAAAAGTTGATAATGCAAAACCCTACTGAAGTAAGTGTTTCAGATAACAGGTCTTAATAAATTTAGTCACTATTTATAATTAAGATAGAGGGTAAGTTTGAGCCAGTAAATTGAGCTTCTTAATTTGGAATTTGGTCAGCAAAGACTGGTAAATAATTCCTGACAGATGGCAACACAGAATCTTCCATGACCATTAACATCAAGATCTCTGCTTTATCCTGCGTCCAAGAGTTGCAACTTCTGACAATGTAGTCATTTCCAATTCTATAATCGGTCACTTGCCATAAGAGTACAATTCAGATTTAAGGAAATAAGAAGTCTGTCTTAATTAATAATGTTTGTAATAATGTTGATGCCTGAGATAATAATTACTTAGAGGCTTTATACACCACATGATAATTGGCATATGCCACTCTGATGTCTACTAGATGACACATCAAAGATGTGATTTACTGAAGATTTACTAGAGATCAGAAGCCACCTCCAAGGATTTTGTTGAATTGGATTTCTAATCCGGTGTTTAGTACTTTTTTTTTCTTTTTTAGAGGAAGCTATACTTTTCCTCTCTGCAAACTGGGGAGTGTAGATTCCTAAAAAATGTGGGACTCATATATGGAAAATGGAAACGACATTGCTTGTAGCAATGTTCTAAAACATAAGAGATGTTACAAAATCTTTCCCCTAGGCTTATATTTAAAAATTTCCATTCTCTTTTCAAGTGGACAAAATTGTGTTTTAAATTATTTGTCAAAATTGTGCAATGAGAAGTTTAAGATACAAAATATCAGGTAACCAGTTAAGTGTTCACCTTCTTGACTTGTTTCATGTATGTCTGAACCACTTTTTTTGACAATTAATGTACTACTTGGAAACATAACCTAGATTGTGCTGTTTGTTTTTATGTAACTCTTAATGTGACTTTGATTTTTTAAAAATCTTCATATAGCCATAAGGCTGTTTTGTGGGAGTTCAAAATGCTAGAAATCACCCAACAAATGCTATAATTTTGTAGATTCTGGCTGGCTCTATTCCTGTAAGCAGGAATTCAAACCCAGATTTTTCAATTCTAATGCCTTTTCTTAATGAATCTGAAATAGAAGAACTATGTCTTATTAAATTTTATATTCTTTTTTTTTTTTTGGTCAGGTCTTGGGGCCTGAACTCTGCGCCTGGACGCTGTCTCTCAGCTCTTCAGCTTAAGGCTAGCGCTCTACCACATGAGCCACAGCACCACTTCCAGTTTTTTTCTTTTTTGTTTATGTGGTGCTGAGGAATTGAACCCAGGGCCTCATGCATGCAAGGCAAGCGCTCTACCACTGAGCCACCTTCCCAGACCCTATATTCTTTACCTCTTTAAAATATCATGCTTAATGTTTTGTTTTTATTAACATACACTGTTGTATAAATAGTTTTCCTGATCAAATCAATCCCTACTCTCTCATTCTTCCTCTATCCCTTTTAAAACTTACATTGCTTTTGTTATTTTTTAATAGTCTGGCTTTATGCAGACTATGGAAACTGTTATTCTTCCATTTATTATTCCCATGCAGCTAGGGTGACAAGCACCCGCCACTACACCCAGTTTTATGTTTTAAATTTATTGAGGTGCAATGTGGCAAACTTTTTCACCAAGTTATTCTCAAATCATGATTTTTCCAATCTCTGAGTAGATAGAATTATGGGCATGAGGTATCTCATCCAACTTATTTTACGTTTTTTGTTGAGTGAGAGTTTTTAAATTGTTCATATGTATAAGATTATAGATTAGTATTTCAATATTAACAGAAATGTGACTTTACAGGAAAGTTGCACTGTTAGAAGTAACCTTAAAAATATTCTATCTATGAAGTAGTGAGAGAGATATCAACATGAGTGACTAATATGGCCGGCCAGTAGTAGTTAAGAGTTATGATATTTCACCTACTGCTCAGTCCATTTCAAAACCTTAGTTATATTATCCTCTAGCTCTTCTGGGTTATTGCTGGGCAGCTGATGCACAATTTCTTCTTTGTAGGATGCTTCTCTGATGGAAACAAAAATTATTAAATTAGCCATTCCTTGCCTGCTTGAAAGCCTATGAAATTATCTCTAACACAAAAGAAAAAGGAAGGAAGTACTTAATGTCAAAAGTAGAAGTATACCTTCATTCCCTACCTGAGTGATATGACTACTTTCTGATTCTATTTTAATGTAAAAAAAAATTTCAGTGGCTCAGACCTGTAATCCTAGTTACTTGGGTGGCTGAGATCTGAGGATCTTGATTCAAAGACAGTTTGGGCACAAAAGTCCCTGTAAGGCCCTTGTCTCTGATTAACCACCAGAAAACCAGAAGTGGAGCTGTGGGTCAAAGTAATACAGTGCTAGCCTTGAGCAAAAGAGCTCAGAGACAACGCCCAGACCCGAAATTCAAGTCCTATAACCAACAAAACACTAAATAAATAAAAGTAACATAAAATAATTGAAATTGTTGCAAATGACATATTTTGATGTGTATATTTTTCTGATACAAACTAGCATGACTTAAAAATAACATGCTCATTATTGTATATACAAATGTGATATGCCTAAAATGAATTATAATTAATTTGGTTGTTACATCTCTTTACAGTGTTGATCTACACATATCTCAGATTAGGGCATATTTCATCACTTACAAGCTAAAGCAGTGAAAGATCTATACTTTTTTATTCCTATATAACAAATTATGGAAAAAATATTAGGACATATGATGAATGAAAATATCATGAAATGAGTTTTGAAGAAGGTCCGTAAAGTGATTAAGATAATTTCCCAAAGTACAAATAAGGATAAACTTTTTCAAGATTGGCAATATAAAAGGGGAAAAAGAGTAAGATATAAGGATTTGGCTCAGGTCATGGAGTGGAGCACTCAAATCATCCACTGACACAAATGGGGTAGTGGGAGCAATTTGTCAGCTTGGAATATGTAGATAATTCCATGGACTGATGACAGCAGTAAGAAATTTGCTCAAGTCAATGAACTTAATGTAAGTATGCCTAAGAATGATTTGCATAAAGGAATGTTGCCTAAGAGAAAGGCATGAAAATTCAGTAGGGAAAACTAAGGAATTTTGTAACACCCAATAGGTAGATTCAAACTAGTTTTTTTTTTCTTTTCCCTAAATCTGTGAGGTAGTAAAAATCATAATCAGAAGAATTTGTTTTTCCTCACATCTGATTATTATGTAGATAGAATATGTTTAAGTCAATCCTGCCCTAATGGAATATGTTATCATTTTATACATATTTTGTTTTATATGAATACTCCATGGTTTTATTTTATTGGATATGTATGCATTTTACCAGTTAGGTTTTTTTTTTTAACATTAAACAGATGGCACTTGCTATCCCTTTTATTATAAATGATTAGAATTTGGCTACCCACTCAATATTTTTATTTTGTCTTTCTGATTTATAATGTCTGTGTTGATGAACCCCATTCACACATATAAAAACATACATAGACATATATGTGTATTAGAAAAATAACTAATCATCTAATATTTTAAAGAATAACTTATAGAAAAGCATATGCCAGGGTAGATAGAACGCTGCATACTATGTATTTCCTTATAGAAGGAAAATACTTCATATTTATAAGCATGTATGAAATATTTTCCTTAAATGAGATACAGTTTTGTAAAGAAAATAAAATGCCTTTTACTATAAAAATAAACGCTTCCTCTTTCTTATTTTTTACTCAATATATTTTCTTTCAGCCACAAAAATACAGTTCATAATAATTTTTTTGCATAATGTCACATTAAATGTGGCTTTTAATTATTGGTTTTGGTGATTTTTGAAGATTTTTGTATTTAAATGGCATACACATTTTCAATCATGTCTTAATTACTTTTAAAAATGCTGCACTGGCTTAGGGACAAGACAGATAACTTGTTAAGCATTTGAAATTTCTGAGCTGTTTTCTCAGTTCTGGCAGTCACTACCCAAGTCCAGATTGTAACCTCCTTTCTGCCTCCAAAGCCTGCCTTGGCTCCGTGTCCAGTGAGGGATTATGGATTTAGCAAGGAAGGTAAGTGTGACTACAAGCATTGGCTCACCATCTGCTCCCCAGCAGAGCATGGGCCAACCTGCATTGCCTGCAGCAAGACCAGGGCACTGTTCTTCAGCCAGCCCTTTCCAACCTGGCTCAAGGCAGAATGCACATTCAGTCAGATGATTAGGTCTAAGTAGTCCATATGTAACAGAATATTTTTCCTAAATACCAAAATGAAAACAAAATGAATGCCATTTTTTTCATTCTCCTTACTCGATACATCAAGTTTTACACAAATAAATACTCTCTTAAGGTTTATGCAAATGATAGAAAAATAAAACTATGCATTATTTAGCAGTTCTTCCTATTTCAAGATCTAACAGACTTTATTCACAGCATGTTTTTCCCTAGTTTATGCTGGCCTTCTTTTCTGATTCGAGTTTTTAATTCATCTTTTTAAATTATTCCTTTTTAAATCATTATCTTGTGTCTTCATAGATTTTCATGTATTAATCTATTATTAATTTTTACTATACTCACTTAATCTTAAATTGTTTAAGGCTCTTTTAAGAGTAAACACTTGCCTCTGCTTTAAAAATAGCTTGTACTTTAACATTTTGCCTATTTGATCCAGTGGCCTCATTCAAATCGAATTGTCAAATAAATTATCATTTTATTATGGACACTTTTTATACAGAATCATCAAGCATTGAACAGGATGTTTAACCTTTGGGTTCAAGAATTAAGATTATTTTTCAGTCTTCCAGAACTCAGATTTTTAGTTATCAATATTCATATTTTTTGCATTTATTAATAATATGCTATTAGGTCTTTAGTATTATGTTTTAAGTCAAGTGCTTTATAAAGAAGAGATTTCCATAAATAGCAGGAAAACATGTACGTGTAGTAGCTTTCTGCTTCTTTTAGTCCTGTTGCTGATGTGAGCACACAGAGTGAAGAGGAAAATAAGCTGAACAAACACCTCACCCTTTTTACTTAAACTGTTGTCTGCTTGACTATAGAATGCACACAGAAAACAATCTAAAATTGTATAACCCATAATACAGTATATTAAATTACAACATTGGTCAGTAATGGAAACTTATTCCCAGATATGAATTATTTACAGCCCATTTAAGTAATCCATATTCAGGTGTGGCAATGAAAAAAAAAAGTACAACATAAATCTTTAATGCTGACCGGTTGAGAGAGCAGAGCTGAGGATTACAGACATTTTAAAGAAAAAAAAAACTAAACAGATTGATATAGCCTGTTCAGTGGCTTACTGCACCAGTGTGCTAATAAATTGACGGATGGCATGTCAGGGGTAGGAGTTGAAATCCTAGCATTTCTAACTAAGGCAGAATCTAATATCAGACTACCAAAATAAAGAATCTCTGAACCTGGCTCTTACAGAAAACAGCCTGTGCTTCTTTTTGTCTGTGCAAGTGTTCAAAATATCATATTTTCACATTGAAAATCCATGGAAGATGTAAAAAAATTAACTCAGTAACTGCATTAGTAATTTCGACAAGCTACATACATTTTGTTATAAAACAGAGAGGGTATTTTAAAGGTAAGCATTTCTTTTTCTTTTTCACAGAGTTAGGGCCAAGGCTTTATTTGGGGGAAAATAAACTTATCAAAGAAATCCCTTTAATCCGGTTTTACATTTCCATAGTATGTAGAATAGAATTCACCCACTGACTAGAAGAAGGAAAGGAAGCAAAGACTTCCGAAGTGTTTCACACTATTTTTTTTAAATACAAATTGTGGAAGTTGTTAGCTACTTCAAACAACTACAAAAGATGATGGGATGGTGGGGGGAAGACTTTCACATTGCAATTTCTTTTGTTTCCTGGAGCAGTACCTATATTAATTCATCTTACAAAGATCATTGCTCAAGAACTAAATTTTGCATATATTAGAAAGCAGAATTAGCATTGCACAGTGTACAACATTCCACGCTAACTTCTCTCCAAGCAACCATTAAAGGTCATGTTTTGACGACTGAATGGCATGTCGGCACCTTGGTTCCCTGGAGAGGCATTCCCCAGGTACATGCAAAAGGTTATTAAATTACCTTCTAAGCAACACTATCTCTTCGGAGGAAAATAATTACAGGCTTTTAGAGGCATCAGAATGCTTTCTTTCTTTCTTTCTTCCTTTTTTTTTTTTTTAAATAAGATGAAGACGCAGTACCTAATGACCATTTTTGTGTGTGAGTCATATAGCCTGTCAGTGGTGACAGGACAAATGAGCGTAATGGCATAGCTTAAAGGGGAAAGGTTCATTTTAAATAGTGACAAATAATATTTAAATGGCATTGTTGGAGACCCATCATGCTTGTAAAATGTAGTTTGTATCTCTTCTTCATCCTTTAATTTCATCACTGTCAAGTGACATTAGCTACTAACATGCAACATCAGGTGCAGATATAATTTTTAACTGTTAAATGTGCCCATAACCAAACATAATACATCTTGATTTTTTTTCCTGGATTGTGAGGGTAATATGGATAATTTATTCCATAATTTTTCTTAAAGTATATCTAAGGGATTTCATTGTAGAAGACAACTTTGCTAGATGGTTGAATTAATAGTTTGAACCATAATATCTTCAATGCTATTTCTTGTCAAGGTTCAAAACTGAAAATGACTTAGCTACTGTAAATAACAAATGTATAGTTATTGGACAAGATCTACAGCTGTTGTGATCTTACCAAACCAAATCTAATGACATTTATACAGTATATACTTGGAACAAGATGGTACCCATAAAACTGACCCTCTTTTAACACTAATGTATAACTTCAAAACATGTAATAAGGGTAAATCACAGAGCTGAGAAGTAAGATTTTTCTATTCTTTGTCTAGTTGTGGAACTTGACAAAAAGTCAACCAACAATCAATTCAATTTTTTTCAATTTTCTTGAGATAATGCAATGCCATAATACAAACATGTAAAAATAAGAAAGTGTGAAGAGAAGTAAGTGTTAAAATAAATTAGTGTTGTGCATAGAATTGTGATTCTAATTTCCAACTTTCATATAAAACCTTCTAATTGTTAAATATTTTTACACAGCTTCATCACATTTATTGCTACTTTATTTTCAAATCACTTAAGCCAAAACTGGAGACAGTTTAGGTACCTTTGAGTTGTTAAAAGTTATAGCCAATTTTCTGAAAAATTATACCAGCTAAAAACACAACATTAAATATTTACCCTGTTGGATGTTAAAAAACGCTTACAATGAAAAATGTTCACATATTGACTATTCAAAATGGCCTTCACTTTAAAATTGTGAAATGGAAGGGATTGCAGATGTACAAGAATAAATATAAAAACAAATGAGTTGACTTGAAGTGTTGCCGGCTTTCATAAACATGCTACTGCAATAACATGTGACATTAATATTTAATTACAAAAGCACTACTGCAAAATCTTTGAAATTAATGTTTTGCAAAATTAACATTCAGTGCACAGAAGCAAAGTCGTTCCAGGCGCGACTGTGATTAACAATGCCATTCACTTTACATATTATATTAATATATTATTCAAGCTACGAATTAACACCTCCTAATTTAAATAAGGTGCTACATATCATGATGAGCTAAAATGCTTTGCTTAAAATGGGCCGTCTGATTTTAAGCAATCTGTGTTTATCATTTAATATTTTGTTATTGAATACTGTTCTCTGCAAAGCTCCTTCCATTTTAATTTCAAGAAGAGGAGACCTCATTAAACTGGTGCCTTCCGTTTCTAGGATTACTATGCCATTTGAACCATATTTTGTTTGCTAGCTAAGCCAGCAGTACTGAAATGCTACTCTAAGCATGCATGTGCTCCTGCACAGCTATACTGCTTTACATTTAAGGTTCTGAAAGAATTCTATCAAGAAAGCAATGTGCCACTTTGCCATCAGTGAGACACTTGTTTCCACGAATGTGGCCACTACCATTGTGCCTTGTGTCACAGATTTCTACAAGTTTGCTCAGACTGAGACGAATGCAGTTCCTGGGAGGGAAGAGCTGCAGTTTTAAAACTGCCTCTCCTCTCTACCATCCGAGCGCACCAGTTTCCTAGGGAAGTGTGAAGATACTTGGAAACGACATGAATTTCTCCTTCTAATCTATGAATGTGGATAATTGTCATTCTTGTTCAGTTTCCATTCATCAGGAAGTAGTTCAGAATGCCATTTCATTTTTGCTGAGGTCTATGCAAATGAGAGGTTCATATTTCAAAAAATAATAATATCTGAGCAGATGAAATTATGACACAAGAATCATCATATTTAAGCCTTAAATGCTTGCTCTGTTTTTTGGGAACCACAATGATAATTTTGGTTACTGACATCCTTGAACTGAAAAGACAATTACTGACATTCTCAAGAAATCAAATGCTAAGACATCTCAGGATAAATTCTGTATGTTCAAAAGCAGTTTCTAAGCTATGATATGGTCCCTGAGTTTCCCCCTCAATCAATGTATGTGTGAAAATGATAACCTTGACCTGTAGTCATTAGAAAATTTAGCATCCTGGAATGAAAAAGAACATTCATTTATTCATTTCAGGTTCAAGATCCATAGGCACTAATCCTTGAAATCTAGCCAATGTTGCATGATTTCAACTCGGTTCTCCATTTATATAACTGAATAAGTAATAGTTCTGAAACCATGAAGAAGTAGCTAAAAAGATTTAACAAGGTAAAACCCACTGGATATTAGTCTAAACATAGTATGTTAAGACTAAGAGGATATTTACCAATAACTAGGAGCAATAAGGCCCAATTTGTTAAAAGTGCAGCAAATCCCACCATATTTTACTTGCAGGCCTGTCCTCACCTTGGCTTTGCCTTTAATAAAGTCATTTAATACTCAGTGCTTTCTATTTTAAAGAAAAGTTGTTAGGGTAGCCATCTTTATTTTCTGAAAAATGAATTGTTATTAGTTATCACATCATTTTATAAAGTTATGTCTCCGTTTTAATACTTTATAGTCTTTTAAAAATACAAGGAGTGTTCGCTTCGGCAGCACATATACTAAAATTGGAATGATACAGAGAAGATTAGCATGGCCCCTGTGCAAGGATGACACGCAAATTATTCGTGAAGCGTTCCATATTTTTATGACATTGCCCCATTTGTTAGGAAATGGAAAGACTTGGAAAAAATTATATTAAGTGAAGTAAGCCAGGCCCAAAGAAACATAGATCCCATGGTTTCCCTTATTTGCAATAACTAGTATATGTTTGAGTCAAGCAGAAACGGTCAGATAAGTTGATATTAGGCAAAATGAACCCCAAGAGAAGGACTCAAATGTTTTTTTTCTTTCTTGGTATTGCTTCTAACATATTTATAAGATATTTCTTTCTTGCTTTGTATGTCCCTTCCCCACGGTATAACCCCTGCTTTCACTGTATTTGATGTAGATATAATTTGTGGAGGGGAAGGTAGACCCATTGCAACAATGAGATGCACAAGACATTATGTCGAAAAACGAACTTTACAACTTTGGCGTGGGGGGAGGAAAGTTTGGGGGGGAGAGATGGGAAGGATGATAAGGGGAAACAAAGGAGGAAGCAACAATGCTTGATAAGAAATGTACTCATTACCTTACCCATGTAATTGTAACCCCTCTGTATGGTATTTTCACAATTAAAAAAAATAAAAGTACAAGGAATTCTAAATTAGAAGTATATTATAAATGAAAGAATTATTTTGGTAATCAGAATATTTAATGGAAATTTCTTTTGTATTTGGTGGCACCAATGTTCGAACTTAGATCCTTGCATTTCACTAGACTTGTTTGCTAACAACTGGTGCGCTGCTACTTGGTTCATATCTCTTGCCCTGTATTTGGTAACTATTTGGTTATAGAATCTCATAGAAATCTCCTAGGAGTCTCGTAGTTTTTTTCCTGATATGAGTTCAAACTGTAATCCTTTAGATTTCAGCCTCTTGAGCAACTAAGATTAAAAGAGTGAACCACTAGTGACCGGTTAAAATATGTAAAGGAAATTTCCAAGATTATTTTTCTATGCTTTACGAAATTGGGTGACATATTTTGTATGTTCAATTAGCAGATTTAAAAAATGTGGAAGAAATTAGAATTCCTACACTGACTTAATTATTTTGGTGTATATAATTAGCTTCTGTCTTTCAAGTAAAACAATTCCTGAACGATGCTGCCAAAGCAAGCTGGGTCAGACATCAGTTATTCAGTACATATATTGAAAACAAAGGGAATTCCATTATTACATCTTTTATACACACAATTAAGCGAAGAAATGATTTTTAGCAGAATGTCTCACAATTTTGGTGTTGATCTGTGTTATATGCAGACATTCCTAGATGGATGAAGCTATGGATAATTTTCCATCAGGCATTATGGGACCATGAGCCACATGTTAGAAAATATTATTCTGAAATAACAACAAAAACAACTACTAATACAAATCATGGACCACTGAAATTATATCGCAAATATTCAGTGTTCTGAGGAAGGCACATTTTAGAGTTATTAGTTTATTATAATGATTCTATTCATTTTGTTCTATTCTATGACTGTAGATGAAAGAGAGAAGCAAATATAAAGGACTATTAAATAAATCTTTTATTATTATTGTCAAAGTGGTGTACAGAGGGGTAACAGTTACGTAAGTTGGGTAATGAGTACATTTCTTTTTGAACAGTGTAACAAATTTTTAAAATGTTATTTTTTAATCATTATTCTTGAAAACATATATTCATTTATTTAGATAGTAGTAGGGCATTAAAAAAACTCTTATATAAATGCTTCCCAAGCTATAATTTCTTTGGAAAACATATAAGATTCTAAATAATTCCTAAATATGCTAGCATATTCTATGTCAAACAGTAGGGGGAAACATTGATAATGCTATAATACAAGATGAATCAAAAACATAGGATAGTGGGCAGGTGGGTATAAACAAGGTGATTCAGGGAGCAGTTTTGTCAATTTGTTCTAAGGTAATGATTTTCTAGCAAATCCACACCTTGTGAATAAATATGTGCTAAAAATAGTGCACTGGTCCTAAAACATTTCTTTGATGTTTCATATATGTGACTGCTTTAAATTGAAATAATATAATGAGACTGTTTCTTCCAGAAATGAATACCGCTCTCTTTATAGAACAGAAAAATAGCATATTCCTAATTCCATGTCATATAACAGCAAAGCTCCAGGGTACCAGAGTAGTTCATTTTCTAAATGCCAATTAGCAATTAGTTCAATTTTATTGATGTAGACACAAGATTGAAAAATGAGGAATCTTCTGACATTAATCCTCCCACCAAAAGTCTACTTAATCGCAAGCTAATGTAATTACAGAGGCCGAAATTTGGGCCTCTGTATAGTCATCACCTATCCCCCCAGGTGAAAAAGGCCCATTCCTGGTACAAGAAATAGACCTCAGAGTCTGGCAACTCTCACCACCTGGGGCCAGTTCTGTTCATCACTGGCAAATGTCTTTTGTCCATTGAAGCATTTTGCTTAATGAAGGTTGCATTTGGTTAATGATGTTACACCTAGAAATTCAGTAGCTTTACTCTCATTTTCTCCCTTCATCCTGCCCCCTTTTTTCCCTTTTCTAGGGAAGGGACAATTATGTGGTACTCAGTTGATGCTCATCTCTTTCATGATATTAAAGCATCCAATGGAAGGAACATGATCACAAATAACATCTTTTAAAACACTTAACCAAGTTATTGCTGATAATTTTTAGACAAAAATCATTGTAAAATTAGATCATTAGTCCTTGTATCCATTAAATAATACTTAGGAGTTCATGTTCGGTACAAGTGGTACACTCCTGTAACCCTAGCTACACAGGAGTCTGGGATTTGAAGACTGGTATTCAAAGCCAGACAAATCTCAAAGACTCTCATCTCTAATTAACTAGCAAAAAGTTTGAGCTATGACTCAAACAGTAGAGCAGTAGCCTTGAGCCAAAAAGCAAAAGGACAGCATGTGTTAGAAACAATCACATGAAAGAAAAAAAAAAAAACATTTGAATACGTATCTTAGGGTTCATTTCCCTAACATCACCTTATCTGATATTTTCTGCTTGAATCAGACATATACTAGATATTGCAAATATGGGAAACCATGGGTCCTATGTTTCTTTGGGCCTGGCTTACTTCACTTAATATAATTTTTCCAAGCCTTCCCATTTCCTAACAAATGGGGCAATGTCATTCTTTCTGATGGAGGCATAGAATTCCATTGTGTCCCTCCCCCACAGTATAACCCCTGCTTTCACTGTATTTGATGTCGGTATAATTTGTGAAAGGGAAGAGGAAAAACAGATCATTTAAATAGGGATACAGGTGGACCCATTGCAACAATGAGATATACAGGTCGTTAAGTCAGAAGCGAACTTTACAACTTCGGTGAGGGGGCCAGGGCACGGGGGTGGGGAGGGGGGGAGAGCTGGGAGGATTGAGTGGGGGGGCAGGGGGAGGATGGGAAGGGAGGATGAGAAGGGGAAACAAAGGAGGAGGCTACAATGCTTGATAAGCAATGTATTCATTATCTTGCCCATGTAATTGTAACCCCTCTGTACAGTATTTTCACAATAAAAAAAAAAAGATTAAAAAAAAAAGACAGCATAAGTCCTTAAGTTCAAGCCTTATCAGACATAAAGAAAAAAAAGCATCAATTAAGACTTCATATGAATGCACATACTTTTTATATTTTTATTGGCCTTTATTAGTAATGAAGAAGGACTCATTTTGATGTTTTCATATCTGCATACAATTTGCTCCAATCAAATCTATCTCTTTAATTACTTCCCCCATTTCCTAGCCCAAATCTAAATACTCTATTCTATTTTCACACATACATATAGAATACTTTGGACATGTTCATCTTTCTATACTTTTCCTTTCTTACCCTTTATTTTCACTGGTTCTCACTCCCAAACAGACTCTGTTCTATGCACATATTTTTTGTATAATAGTTTAGTGGCAAAAATATCATTTGTATACTTTATGCATTTTTAAGCAGTTAACTTTTACCAGTACATGATGTTTGCTGTTCTTCCAGTATTATATTTTTTCTCAAAGAGACCTAGATGTATTTCTGGGTCCTTTGGCTTTTCATAATGGTATCATATGACAGATATTTTAATAAAGCCCAGTTTGATATGCATAAAGATAGTTGAGACGACTAAATGTTTTACAATTTCTATTTGCTCATTGAGGCTCTCTTACCAAAAACAAATGCCACATTTCATGAGGAAAAAATAAATAATGAAATAAAATAATGGATTAGCATCTCCTACATGATTCTACCTTAGCTTGTATATAAAACAAGTTACAATACATTTCTGAAGACAGTAGCCTTTCTTTCAAAAGTTAAGCAATGTTTTCGTTTCCATTAAAATGTGAAGCTCTAGGCTGAAATTTCTCATTACATATATTAGAACTCAGGCAAGTAATAAAAGACTTTCGTTGTTTCAATGGAAAGCACAAAGGAGGTACATCAACATGAGGAAGGTATGCTTTTTTAACAAATAATTGAAAATTAAAGACATTCTTACCATCAAGAGATACACTCTTTTTTTGATGTCTCACACTGTCTAGAAGTAATGGTTCACATATGTAACTCTAGCTACAGGGTCACTGATAGTTTGGAGGACCTTCACTCATGTGAGGCCAGCTTAGTCAAAAATGTTGTAAAGCAATTCCCATCTCAACAGATAGAAGTTGGGCTGTGGTGACATGAACCTTTCTTCTCAACTACAATGGAAGCATATGAAGGAGGATCATTGTCAGAGACTGACCCTGGTCAAAAGAGATAGCTATAAAACAGGAGGCACTAAGTTCAAACACTAGTCATGGCTCCCACTGATTGGGTGGAAGAGACATAGTTACAGTAACTAAAGCTGTATTTTTGTGGCAACAAAATATATTTTTATATTTCTTTTCTCCATTTGAAAGCATAATTAATAGTTAAAGAAAATAAATAATGAAAAGATACATCTAGAGGAGATAATCTGTAATAAATACTTATTTTCAGATATTTGTTTCAAAAGTCCTACTATATGTTATAGCTATTGTCACAAATTTATCTTGAAATGGAGGACTCAGTATAATTATTCAGCTGATAGTATTTTCTTATCCATGCTTCAAAAAGGAAGGGAGCATAATTGTGCTACAACTGAGAAAGTGAGGCCTAGGAAGGTAATAGATTCACTCTACGAAACACAGGAATTTAAGCTATCCCTGAAATTGGCCTCCCTGGATTTCAGCTTTGTTGATTGCTTTACTGACCTCTGAAATTTGCTACTGGTACATAAGAAAATAAACTCATCCCCCTGAACATATGTAGTCACATCATTCTAAAAATAGAAGTGATATCGATTACACATTAAGAGATTTATATAAAGGTCTCGTTTTCTAAGTAAAAAAGAAAATTCAGGGAACAAGAGAAAGAGAGGAAGAAGAGGAAGAGAATGGAAAATGCATCAATTGGCCATGGTGGAGAGAGAGAGAGAGAGAGAAAGAGAGAGAGAGAGAGAGAGAGAGAGAGAGTGTGTGTGTGTGTGTGTGTGTGTGTGTGTGTGTGTGTGTGTGTGTGTATGTTGGTCCCAAGTCTTTTTTTTTTAAATAAGTTTTTTTATTATGAAAATGCCATACAGAGGGGTTACAATTTCATGGGCAAGGTAATGAGTACATTTCTTATCAAGCATTGTTGCCTTCTCCTTTGGTTTTCCCCTACCATCCCTCCCCGCCCAGCTCCATGTCTTTAACTCAGGGCCTGAGCATTGGCCTTGAGCTATTTAACTCAAGGCTAGAATTTAATCACTTGAGCCACTTCTGGCTTGAACTCCACTCCTGGCTATTTGATGGTTAACTGGAGATAAGAGTCTTAAGGGCTTTCCTGCACTGGGCTGGCTGTGAACCCCGATCTTCAGATCTCAGTCTCCTAAACCAAGATTATAGGCATGAGTCACAGGCTGGCACATTGTAGAGCTATTTTAATTTTCAAAGAAATCCTCCACCAATTTCAACATAAGCAGCAATAACCATTTTGTAAAATTACAACCTAAATGACGACATCATTTTCCATCTTTAAGAATGAAGGGAAATGAATATACGCGTGGACAAGCATTCATCCTAAGAAGCTGGTCAGAATTGCAGCTACAGAAGAGAAAACAGGAAATGAGGCCGCTTTGGAGATAGTAGTGGGTTCCCATGCCTTTTAAATAGACTTTGATGAATTGATCTTGTTTCAACAATAGTTGATGCTTTCAGCAGTTCCTTTTATCCTCTCCCTCAAATCGATCTGAATTTCTTAGGAGCTCAGAATGAACATTTTTATTGGCTGGCACTCCTAAGTGTTGACTGGATGAACAAATAAAAAGGCACTACTAAACATTTTTCTGAACTACTTCCAGCAAATCACAACACAAGGCCACCTTGCTCTAAGTTCCTTTTAAAAGTCATTGGGGGTGGTCTGAATAACATGACAAGTCTATGGTGGCCTTCTGCATTGCATGTTTGCATGTGTTGTCTAGGATAAGTTGGAAGTTATTTTGTTTCTTCCAGTACGCAAATTTCTCTTGCATAAAAATATCATTAGAGTTTTACTATCTGTCAAATAGTTTAAGAAAAGTTACCTTCTTGCTGTCTGAACATGAAACACTTTAGACCAAAAAAAAAAAAAACTACTTCATATAAACATCAAAGTCAGGAAGCAATTGATGAATAAAATGGTCTCTGACTTAAATTGCTTTTCACATTTTCTTATTTAGAGATTGGTAGTTAATTTCCATATGAATAGTTTCTGGACTTTCTCATCTTTTGCAGAGGGTCAAGATTGTTGGTAGGTAGAAGAGTTTTTTACTGTCATCACCGAAATTATGATTATTTAAAATCACAGATAATTCAGATTATCCTATAGTACAAGATGAAATGAATCATCATATATGCAAATATCCACCTCCAATATATTGCTTATACCTACAGGCTCTGAAACAAACACCTTTTCACCATCATTAGCAATATGAATGCTTCATAAGTACCAGTGGGATGAGACCACTTCAAACCACTCTCGGGGATTACAGGTGTAATAAAGTTCCAGTTTAACACTGTTTGTTTTCTGTTTCATTAAAAGTTCAAAATAGCAGTTTTTAGATCTTGTGAGTTGTCAAGTGTAATTTTCAGGTCTGCAAGTTGTTTAAAGAGTTAAAATGTCTTATGAAGTGACAAAGGCACTTTGGAAAACATAATGTGCCTATCACAGTAGAACAATATTTCACAGAAACAGTGCACATTCGATGACTGTCAGAATTTACATAACTTACTCTGCATGAATTAACTATGAAGCATAAAACTCAACTTTGCTTAAACACACACATACGCGTGTGCGCACACACAGAGTAACTGTCACACGATATTTTAAAGCATTACAACCATCAGCACAAGTATGGAAGAAATGACTGTGACATACGACCTTAGTGTGTTAATACATTACAAGGAGAAACAAATGTGGTTCTGTTGGAAAAACTTGCATGAAAATGGGTCCACATTTGACCATGTTTATGGACTCATTGAAATGGACACTTGTCTCTGATGTCCATGACCACTGCTCTGATGGATTTAGGGTAATGAACTGGCCTCACACAAGAAAGCTCAAGCATATCAGGATCTTCTGAAATTATTAACTGTTAGGAAAATGAATTTCTGATATTTAACATCTGTCCTATAGATTTTTCCCATTTATCTTCTGATCAAAATTTCAAGTATGCCAAAAAAAACAAAAAACAACAACAAAAAACCCAAACACTGAAACCCTAAAACAAACAGAAACACACACACACACACACACACACACACACACACACACACACACACACACACACACACACACACACACACACACACACACACACACACACACACACACACACACACACCAAGTCAAAAGGACTTGGTGGGGGTATCTTTGTTTCTCTCTCAAAGCCTAAAAGTTATACTCAACTGCAGCACAAAGAGTAAAGAGGTTGTTATTCATATTAACTACATTTACATTCCTAACGCAACATCCAGAGAGCTAATAGTGGGGTTATTAACATAACAAACGTAAATGTTCTATATAAATAATACTGTTTCAGGCCAGCAACCGCTCATCTGACAGCATTTAGGCACAGGCTCAACATCTGTTTATGAACACTTTGCCTAATGATATCATCAGATATCATTAAATGCGGCAGAATACAGCATAGAGGCAGGTGCAGCTGCCTTCACAACCCATCACAGAGAAAGAAAAGAGCTGCATTCCCCATCCGAAAACCCATCATTAGGACAATTTTCTTCGACAAACCAGCCCTGTGATTTCAATCTGTATATCACCTGTAATTGTAGTTTTTAGCAAGAAGCTGATTCTATACATTTAGCGACGAATCACGTTGATGGCCTGAATACTGGAAACACATTTGTGGTACCAGCTGCGGCAGCTTTTTTTAGAGCCTGTGTTAACCAAATACTGCTAACAAGGCAATGCTTGGAGTGCAGCTTTGTTTCTCTTTCTTGTTCATCGTGTTTAGATGTGCATAATTATGGAAATTAGCAATTGATTGCTTCTCAATAATAATTGATTAGTGGTCACTGAACTCTCCTGTAGCACTTTGCTGAAGGTGAGGCCATGAGAGAAGTAAATTCTTACCAGTTCCAAACATATAGAATGAAAGAGAGCAAAAAGAACTCTCAGTTTGTACATCAGTTTCCATGATAAACAGACCAAAGGGATAATAGAATATCCCAGAATCTAGTTTGCCCTGAAGCAAATTGTAGAGA
This sequence comes from Dipodomys merriami, assembly GCF_024711535.1. Taxonomy (NCBI): domain Eukaryota; kingdom Metazoa; phylum Chordata; class Mammalia; order Rodentia; family Heteromyidae; genus Dipodomys; species Dipodomys merriami. Next base: position 69,122,383 of record NW_027202270.1, read on the forward strand.
TCATAGCAAGCCTGCAGAATTCTCCCTGTGGACCATGTAAGAAACATACATCATTTTTATATATGTCAGTTGGACTTTGATTTGAAAATATTTCTACCCTTTTAATTTATCTCTTTCAGTCAGTTTTCTTAAATTGTACAATTTAAGGGTTATATAAAAAAATGAATACCAATTTTCAACACCTCTCAAATTGAAACATTCTGACAAAATAATGTGAAGTCTCTTTTTTTGCAAAGAGGTACAAATTCTGAAGCCTATCATCTCAGACAGATAGCGAACACTTCAAAATGACTCTCCTCATTTTGATCTGCTGTATATCCATCAACATTTTGGTCTGTGCCGACGGACTTGTTTCAGTATAACATAACGTAGAAAATGCTACTTGCTGCCATAGCTAACATTTAAAGGAAAATGCACTTATTTTTGGCTTAATCCCTACTGTCAGTTTGGACACAACGTATCCAATTCAAATTTTCTGCAGTACATGGAACCCTCACAAACAATAACGAAGCCGCGGTGTTTGTTAAATGAGAAACACCGTGACTCATGGTGCTTCAGAGATGGGAAGATCAGTGGGGGGAAAAAATTAACTTTTTTTTTAAGAAGAGCTAAGAGCATCCAAGTGATAAATGATATCCTCTCTGGGGTGTATGTGTGTGTGTGGGGGTTGTGTGTGTGTGTGTATGTGTGTGTTAATTTGTGCAGGATATGACTGAAGTGTAAAAGTCAACTTTACAACCTGATTCATTAAAAAAGAAAAATCCAGCTCAGTTAAAGTTAGTATGCTTGATTTCAACAGTGTTTTTATCCCAAAATGGGTAGCAGATTGCACAATCATGACTCAAAAACTATGTACAAGTTATAAGAATTAGGCAACAGTTTGAGAATAAAACTGAATTCCTCTTCTCTGCCCACAGAAGGATTTCTCACATAATGAACAGGTGCAATATCCAGAGATCTCTGTTCACTGAGATGGCAAAAGCCACTGTGTGTTGATTTCCCCAGTAGCAACACAAGATAATATGGTGATAAAACTGCGATTAGAAACTGGAAAGCCATACCACATATTTATACAATTCAACTTTCATATTACACCTCAAACATAGATTCATATCCTATCCTTTAGCTTTTCCTTACATTAACATGTATGCATTGAATGTTATAATTATGTAATTTTTGAACTACTTTATATCCAAAACCTGTAAAAAAAATTGTTTAGGCAATGTGTGTGAGTCCATGTGCTTATGCCATTATGTTAGTGCCAAAAGCATTAGAAAAAAAATATACAGACAGATTCCCTGCAATATATCTCTGGGTTTATTATCAGTATGACATTTTAATGCATGTTATTAAAACTGTATTTGAGGGGTTGGGGTGGGGTTCAGGTGGAAGGGTACTTTAGAATATTGCAAGAAGTTGCACATAAAAAATGATTTTGGTAACCTAGTGATGTCCTTGACACACTTTGGCACTGCAGAGTGTGTCTGCTTAAAGAGACATATGGCTGGAATGGCAGAAGTCAGAATTTGAAGGGTATTAGTAAAACCATGTGGGGAAAGCATGAACTGATGCTGGCTTTGGCTAATTGTAGCTCTTTTCTGATTTCACTTGCTTGAAACCTATAAAATAATTTTAACTACTCTAACCATAATTTCTTATTAATAGCAGGTCCATCTATGAGCTTTAAAATGCTGACAGAGCAAGGTAAAAATTTTGGGAAAGGATCCAAGCTAGCCATCAGTAGGTGTAATTTGTTTTTGTGTCTGAATTATACCTTGATTAAAAAAAAAGAAAACTCTGAAAGAAAAGCAGAGACAAACTTAAGGTTTGGTCTTCTCTGCAAGGTTTTCTGGACTACCCAATAGTCCTGCAGAGAAGTGGTAAAGTCTTTCTTATTAGGCAAATTTTCAGTAAAGCCTTTCTCTTTATTGGATATTTTTCATAATTTACTTCTTCATTTGGTTATTATAATTTTTCCCTGCCTACTGAATTGTCAGATCTCAGAAACAGTCTTGGCATCTTTCACTCCTATCTACCCTACATATAGGAAGCACCCCACTTTGTTATTCAAGAATAATGTGAACAAATGGTACAATGTCCTTCTCAATCCTTGGTCCTCAACTTCTCCTTAGATGGTCAGAAAACACTAACCTGTATACATTTGTAAAACTTCTTAGTTATATTATGCATAAAATACATTTTATTAGTTACAAATGAAAAATTTCACATAGTACAGTTGCTGCTTTTACAATTTAGCCAGATAGGGATTTTATTTAATTAAAGCAAACTAATTTAACACTTCTGTACTTCTCTGACACTGCTACCTAAACTTTTCCTAGAGTTAACAATTTCATAACTAAAAGCTTAGATCAAAAGAATTTTTAAAATCCATATAATCCAAAATGTTATGTTCCATAGGAAATATTACTTTCAATACTGCCTGTATGTAATTGGTAAGTATACTAGCTATATTCAGCTTTGAAGGAAAGAATTCCAATTTACTTATCCTATTTTTCTGCTCATGGCAAAAGATGCTAAACACTCTCCATCAATCATCTGAGATAGTCATTTTTCATTTAAGACTCAATTCCCATAGAATGGAGGAAGGTGAGAGAACAAGAGGTATGTTATAGGAAACAAATTCAGATTGAGTAATCTTTCTGAATGTGTGTACATCAGAGACTCCTCAAAGCCTGCCTGGCAATCTGTTTTTTATGTAAGTTTGTTTTTATCTGTGGTGGGGAGCACTGATATTTAAATTTGCATGAACTACTTTCCATAATGAATAAGAAGAACATAGCTAAATTCAATTTGTGGCAAATCAATTTTGGCAGACAGCAAAACGTCAAAATTTGTTTTTGTTTTTCAAGTTGAAAGCTTCTGTTTAAGATTGTTAAAGATTTTTTCAAAGATTATTAATAGGAGTAACAAAGATTAGTGTAAAGATAGGCGTACTTCTGAAACAGCAAAATGCTTAAGAAAATCTCCCTCAAATTAATGTTTTGAGAAATTGGGTACATTATTGTCTTTCCTACCAGTACTGCTCCATCACTCAGAGTTATTTATTTTTTCAATCTGTCAATATTTGTAATAAAGCTTGAAGAATCACCAAATTGTAAGGTCTAAAGTTATGTTGAGAAATCATTCATTAACTCAACAAATATTGAGTTTCTATCTTTCCTCCACACTGCTAACAGAGTTATCTTTCAAGGGCAAATCTGATTTGTCTGCTGCCCTGCAGAAAATACTTCAAAGATTTACTCCTTGACATAAGGCTAAAATTTAAACTTCTAATTATGCATAAAATGTTCCTTAACTACTCAGTCTCTGTTTCCTCATCCTCTTTTATCAGCCTTTCTCTGACCCTTCTTGACCACTTTACTACCTGCTGAAACCCCTCAATACTACCTGACTTTATTCTCTACCCAAGCACCAACTGTTTGGTGTTTTTTTTTTTTCCTTCCAAAACACTTCCCCAGGTTCTGAAGGTACTAGGCTCCCTTATGAAGTTCCTCGTCTCACACTTCTGGTAAACCACTGTTCATTCATCAAAATGCAGACAAAATATTTTTCCTATATAAACTTTAACCAATACTGATTTATCACATTGGTTTCTATGTCTCTGGAAATCTCTCATACCACCAACCAATCATATACTGTCTTCATTCACTTAGTAAATACTAAAAAAGCTTGGTACTAGGGTTTTATCTACTACTAAAGAGGAACAAAAGTAGAATGTTATGGAATTTTTACCCAGGTTATTAAGTTTGGACACAATACTAGTAATTGATGTATGTGTATTTTTAACTATTATATATATTTAACTCTATTATATGTGTATATATAATATTTTAGATAGTGAAGGAAAGAGATTAAAGAAGGAAGTATGTGCTGGTTGAGAAGGTGATTGATATAATTGGTATGGTGGTTAGGCAATAGGTCATCAAAGGGATATATTCAGAAAATGTAGCTTTTGATCATTTATTCACCGTGAATCTTATACAGTTATCTTCAAGCTTATTCTTCTGAGTTTTTTTAAACTCATTTGCCTCATCTAGAACCCAGAGTAGCTTCTGGCATAAGGTGATAAGAAAATAAATGAAGTCAGAGATGGATGAAGAAATAATTCTATGCAAACTTAAAGGTTGTCAGAGCAATGGGTGGAATGTCATGATTTATCTCGACCTCTTGGAACTTTAGTGCTAGACATAGACCCCCGTGAGGCTTATAGCCTTTAAAATGCAATTACTTATACAATAACACTGAAGAATCTTCATGTGTCTGGTCTGGAAGAATATCATCTAAGAAGTCAAATTACTCTATCTCTACACAGGAGAGAATGAGCCTGGCTTGGTCACATTAAAAATCCCTTTATTAAGGCTTTATTAATAGTAAGAAAAATAAATCATCTTCTCTCTTTCAGGCACTTCTTCTTCCTATGAAATATGGGACTGTTAAATGAGTGCTTTTTCCTTCCAAAGACTTCCCTGTCCTGCATTTTTGGACATATAAACTTCCCTTATGAGTGCACTTTTCACTCTGTGATTTAACATGAGGGCTTCCATGAAAATCCTAGAAATTATTTGATACCTGGGACATAGTGTCAATTTTCAAAAATGTTCAAACCAGCACTATTGGCTATGACATTATATACAATAAGCAACATTCTGCTCTTGAATGAACATATAGCTTGCAGTAAGTCTGGTATCATCAGAGGGCAGACATACAAGCTGTCTCCAATTCTGTTGTGAAACATGTACATTCTGAAAGATGTTGGATTAGCCAAATATACGACAGGAATTATAGTTATTTTTTAATGATTAAAACTATTTGAAGTTCAAGATGTTGCAACTTTCCACATTAATCTCATAACAACATACATTTTTAAGAGCATTAAAAAGCAGCAATGTCTAATATTTTGGCTAATTTGAAAGTTTTATCATTTTAATAATGGTCCTTGTAGCTCTGGTCTGTACAGTATGGGTCCACTAATCTTACTCCAGAAGTGGAGTAAGGAACGAGGATCCCATGTGTAATATGCCATTGGTTTAAAATCAGGGAGAGGCAAGTTGTTTATCATTGACACAGAGTAAGAAAGGATTTTCTGAAACTTTCATACATGAGAAAAATATAGAGTGATTTAATGAGATAGGACTTGATGTAGGGAGATTCGCTGAATGACTGCTTTCCAAAAGCAGATACAGCTAAAACAAGAAGGAATAGGAGGCTTAGGGAAAGTGAATATTTTGTATTATTCCAACATAATTTCCAGAACAGGTACTAGCAGTGTGTTTAAAAGTATTTATCCTAGTGTGAACCTCTTGTATTGTCTATCCCTATCAGAAAACTCAGAAAATCCATTAGCTCCATGTATAGAATTGTTTTATCAAGAAAATTATTTCTTGTATTCTCGTGACAGCGATAAATAATATGAAAAATATTTGCTAAGTGTGTTTCACACTAAAGTGCCTCAAAGTTCTATTTAGTAAATACATACTATTCAGGAGATTTTCCAAGATAATAAAAATGAAAGAAAATTTGATATTCTTCCATTCAGTGAAATCTCTAAAGAAGGAAAGCATGAGGGATGAGGGGTAAATAACACTACTATTTAATGGAAAATGTGACAGAGCCACAAAGACAGAACTTACAGGCTTCAATAGGTACATAAAGAGGAAAAGGCTTCCATGTGCTTCTGTAGAAAATAGAACACTGATGGAAAAAGTCAAGTGAAATGCAAGAATAAACTTCCTGAAGAGTGTATAACAAAAGGCCACCACTTTGCTTTAGTGTTTAACTATTCTGATTTCTTATTGGATCCAACTTTTATAATTATAGTTTCAATTACTTTCTTCACATTGCCCAGTGAAATGTCTAAAAACCTGCAAAAGAACAATATTTTTTTCCAAATGAATGTGATATTTCATTATGCTTCTCTGTCCTTTGCATTAATGCTGAAATCTCCTGATAGCAACAGAGAAGTGGATACTTATCACCAACATTGCTTTCTTTGATGGGTTTTGTTATTATAAGGGGAATTACCCCAACAAAGCTTAACCTTAACACTATTCTGAATTCTGTAATACCAAGGGTATAAATTGTATGGAATCTGATTGCATACTACCAGCATCATAACAAGTAACTGATTTCTTCTCAAACTAAAAATTGGAAAATATCTATCAATAAAAATTAGGAGATAAAGTGTATTATGAGCTCTAATAGATAAGTGGAAGTCATATACCCAGAAAATCTTCTGAAACTTTTCACCAAATTTACCTTAATGTCTCTCTCAGTACAGGAGCACATCAATCTACCAAAATTAATCTCTCACTTGAAATAAGTACCTTCCCAGCACGTGTTTTGTAAGCTTCTTTTCTCTGACTATTCTTTGAGTACCTTAGCCCTGAGAGATTTTGAGTCTGTTGATTTCATTTGTTTTAAGCATTAACAATTAACAATATAGAATTAAAGAAAGCCAGCTCAATTGGTAGGAACCGGTTTAAAAACAAACAATGTTTGTGTGCAAACATTACAGGTTCATGCTTGTATTCCTAGCTACTCACAAGGCTGAAATTTGAGGATCAAGGTTCCAAGCCAGCCCAAGCAGGAAAACTCTGTGAGACTCTTATTTTCAATTAACCATCCCCAAGCCAAAAGTGGTGCTATAGATCAAATAGGTAGAGTGGAAGCCTTGAGCAAAAATGCTTATGGACAGTTCCCAAGCCCTGTATTCAAGCCCCATAGCCCCCCAAAATAAACAAAAAAGCCTAAAAATTGTGTGTGTGTGTGTGTGTTCTGTTTCTGTATATAAAAGTTTTAAACAAAGTAGTTTCTGAAGAAAAAGAATAGTACTTTTGGATATGACTTTGATATATTTAAAAATCAACAATTCAGCTTGATATGTTGAGAGATTTTTATTGATTTAGGGACCATATGAAAATTGTCTGTGAGAATCCCTAAAATCATGTGTAAAGAGGTTTATGGGGTAAAACTATACATATTAGCTTTAGTAATCCAAATACCAGTTGCAGTGCTGCTGGTGTAAATAATATGTAGATCCATTTTCAAGTACACACTGATATTTCATGTGAACACTCAGTAAAATAAAAGTTAGAATCTCCACCCTAGATTCCCAGTAGACAAAGTCATAGACACCAAACACAAGCAACATGCAATCTAACATCATCTAACTGGAATGGGCAGAGGTCTGGTTTTCATATTGGATGACATGAAAAACCGTTGGGAACTGACTTTTTTCTTGGTGGTCCTTTCCTTAATGGAATGATTCTAGATTTATTTTCATGCAGTCAAGATTGTCTTGAACATAATAGAATGAGGCTTTGCATCTATAGTCTATTTTCCTGTGAGTTTGCTTGATGTTCTCAATAAGAAGATCATTCATGCTTTCTTTAAACTCATCTGTGACATCTAGTTGGAATTCATTTTATATCCTGTATCCTGCAATCAAAATTATTGGATCTGACCATGCCATCTGGTATTTTCTTTGAGATATAAAGAAATTAAGTTCTTGTTTTGATGCCACCAACCTGAAAGGTTGCGCCATTGTTCGGTCACTTAGAAAGCATGCCATGGTACATTCCCACTCACCAACAGCAGGAAAAGCAGCAGCTCTTTTCCTGTTCCTTAATTAAATAAGTGGGTATGACATTTAAGGAACATATCTTTTAGAATCAAGTCTAATATATAATGAGCATTCAGTCAATACTCATGAAATAAGTGACTTTCTCCCTCAGATAGAACATTACCTAACATTCAGTGCTTACTAAGCTTTCATTTCTTGTTTCTATTATCAGAATAACATAGTAGAGTGAACATGAAGTATGGAACCAGGGTTTCCATCACCCACACAGTGAGGAAGGTACCATCAGTATAAATTTTGTAGACAAATTGAAATCTAGAAATGTAAAGGGTCACTCATATATCAAGTAACACAAGAAAAGCATGTAAAGGGTCAACTATCAAGTACTGTCATGACATTATTTTGAGGCTTTATGTTCTTTATTTTTCTTGATAGACAGTTGGGCAAAAGTCATGTCTAGTGTATTTCACTCTAAAGGGAAAAGACTGGATTGGCAAGAAGAAAATCCTTAAATGAAATATATAAATTAACCACATGAATCCTTTTTATTACTTTCTATCAAGTAACCAAATAAATGGCAGAAGTTGCATTTGTTGGGACAATTGTGGAGGTCCCTTACTCATAGTATTTAAAGTCAAATAGATTTTCAATAAGAAGTTCTAATCCATGAGATCTCTTCTTGTCCTTCTTTCCAGAAGTTTTCCTTATAATACAAAGAGTCACTGATTCCAGTCATATTAACTACTGTTATATATTAATTTGACATTAATAAATGTAAAACTATGTATTTTATTGATATTTACTTTCAAGGCAGGATACTTTAATACTTAATCATTGTACTCATTTGGACTTCTTGTGTTCAAATCTCAGTTCATTCACTTGCTATTTGGTATACACATGGGTAAATTATTTCTTCTAATGCTTCTGTGCCCTATGTGTAAAAAAAGGAGAATAATACCACAATCTGATAGAAGTAATTGTAAAGATACAATGAGATAGAACACATAAAACTTAGATTAGTGCTTACCAGGTATTAGGCACTAAGCAAGTGTTGATTAGTATATCTTGATGCATGGAGTTACATATGGGAACATGAAGGGAGCAAAAAGGAGTAATGCCTTTGAGAAATTACGTTTTAAGACATTTAACAATACTATATTAAGGAGCAAACCTTTGGGATTTAAAAGTCAGAGAATTACTAAATAATTTCCAGCTGAGCAATTAATTTAATGTTGTATTTTTCTCTTCAAGTTAATTATCATAGGTCAATAGCATTCTCTTTCTAGTGTATTGGGTGAGATTTTGCTAGCATACAAGCAGCACACCTTAATTACTCCATTTTTCTTTTAATGTTCAGTATTTAGCTTGTCATTGCTGAAAGTAGTTGACCTGGAATTATTTAGGCTATAAATCCTTTCATCCTAAATAATGAAAATCTAAAAGTGAAATTTTTTTTATAAAAGGTTACCTATATTAGATTAAATTCCAGAAAATCCCAGAATCCTTAATGTAATACAGAAATATAGGTAGGCAAAAATCTCCAGATATTTAAGACAAACAAACTTTATCTTATCCACTACATACAGCTTACAGAAGCAATTCCCACTCCAAAAATCTTCAAGAATTAATATCACACTGCATTGTCTTAACTCATTCAGTAGCTTCATACCATATTATAATATTAAACTTTGAACTCTATCTCTTTCTAGGCAATTTGGCCCTTTTTTCCAGCTGTATAGCCTTCTATAATATCCTCAGCATCCTAATTCCTTTAATTAGACAAGCATGGTAACAAATCCTCAAATGGGTCATACATGCTTTCTTCATAGCACATTTGTATAGGCTTTCTCATAGCATACAGTTATTTTCTACTCATCCCATTCTCTCTATTTTCTCTATGTTTCACATAAATGTTAATTCTCTTTCTCCTTTTCTCTTTCTCTTCCTTCCTTTCTTTTCTTCTCTTCCTTCTTTCTTCCCTTCTCTTCCTTTTTCCTTCCTTCCCTCCCTCCTCTCTTTTTTCCTTCCTTCCTTCCTTCCTTCCTTCCTTCCTTCCTTCCTTCCTTCCTTCCTTCCTTTCTTCCTTCCTTCCTCCCTTCTCTCTCTCTCTCTCTCTCTCTCTCTCTCTCTCTCTCTTTCTCTCTCCCTCCCTCTCTCCTTCTACATTCTGCCAGTCCTGGGGCTTGAACTCAGGGCCTGGGTGCTGTACTGAGCTTTTGTACTCAAGGATAGACTTCCAGCACTTGAACCACAGTTCCACTTGCAGCTTAATTGCATATGAGAGACTATGGATGTCTTGCTTGGGCTGGCTTCCAAATGTGATCCTCAGATCTCAGCTTCCCGAATAGGTAAGATCATGAGACACTGATGCCTGGTCTTCTTTACATTTTGACCATGTCAACCAATGTGTACCTGTACATGTACCTGTACATGATACCCCAATGCCCATTCCCACTAACACTTTGCCCAGTGGCAGCTTAATTCCTATTTAGGATATGAGTTGCTCAACTTCCCTATTACTATATAGGTAACAAGGACCTTCTCTATGTCCATTGTTTACTCACTGCCCAACCCAAGACCTGGTATATTTTATGTTCCTACTAAATATTGTGGATTGAATATATTAAACATCACTGAAGAGCTCTTTGTTTCAGACATTTTAGTTTGTGATCGCTTGTCCTCATTGCTGTCCGATAGATCCTCATAGTACCCAGGGCATGGTGGAGCAGAGCTGCTGGCTTCATCACGGACAGAGTGCAGAGGGAGGCAGGAAGGAGCCAAAGGCAAGGTTCCCTTTAAGGATACACCAAACAAATGATCTATTTTCTCCAACTAGGTCTCACCTCTCAAAAATACTACCATATTGTGAATCCATTAAACATTAATCCGCCGATGATGTTAAAGCCCTCATAATAAAAATCTTCTCTTGATGATCTACTAGCTAGGGACCTACAACATGTGGTCATTTTAAGGAGATACTTAATATATGAACCATAATAACACATATGATCTTTAATAATAATAAGGGTGATTTTACAATTCTGCTTTAGCATGCTCCAGATTTTTCTCATTTCCCCTCAGAGTTGAGAAAGAAAGGAGGTCAGAGAGAGAGATAACAGGGTTTCTAGCAGCCTTTCCTACCTACAACTCTGCTAAACAAACAGAATCTGGACACTTGCTATTTTACTTCTGCAATTTCTTTATTTCAAATTCCAAAAACAAAGGATTCAAAGGTTTAAAATAACTTCAAAACCAGTGATACAGAATACAATCACTTAGTAGTCAATCTTTTGCAATGCATGATAAGGACAAATTTCCCTTAGTAAACTATATTAGCTGATGTAATTTTTCAGTTCTTCCAACTCTGCTCTTAATCAATCCACAGGCTCTTATGTATCCAAGCACGTTAGAAAATATTAGACTTAAAGCCCGAAGCTATATTTTTTTCTTTTCTGTATGTTTCCCCTCAGAGATACAGGTCTTGCAATAGTTCCTCCACTGCCCAGAAGAAAACATGCAAGTTTATGAAATAACATAAAAAAAACCCTCTGTCATCATTCGTGTTTACCATTTAGTGTCCACCTCCTTCTCTTGGGCTTTACCTGTGAATCCTGCCTGAAACATACATTGATTTCTCCATGCCTGTATCAGTGTATTTTGCTCTCTTGTTTTTCTTCAGTGCACTTTCTTTGTCTAAATAATTCCTTCAATTCTTTCATGAACCAGCTCAAATGTTACCATCTGCGTTTCCCAGTTTGAGTAATTTACTCAAACTTTTATCTCATGCACCCTAGGACCCCATGGTTTCCTATCACACTGAGTCCTGAGCCCTGAACACACTGAGTGATTAGCCTGACTCTTGACTTTACCTTCCACAGAAGTTATCTCCCTAAACACAGACACACCTGTGTCTTTACTTCTTAGGGTAGTGTGCAGAATAATAAACAGATGCTGAGTGAAGAAGGAAGAAGCTAGACCACCGGGAACAATTCCTTGGTATTTCAGCATTTCATATCTATGATTTCAATTCATTGTGTGATTCCTCAAACTCTATGCTACACAGTTAGAGAGTTGATTCAACCTCTTCTCAACTTGGCAACTTAGGTAGGGTTTTTTTTTTTACTTTCCTTTAAAATAATATTTACCAACAAGAGAGTTTTCAGGAAGAATTTCCTAACATTTGTGAAATATACTGAGGATTCTTAGGAGTTTTTTTTTTAAGTTTAGAAACTTGACTAACAAAGAAAGTGACCCCAGAGCACTTATTGTGGGTATAGGTCAAGATGGTTATTTCTCAAACTATGTTCCAAGACTCACAGGTCTCTTGGGATTCTGAACAAAAATGCTCATGATCAGATCTGTTTGGGAACACTGCATTCCAGGCCCTGTGTGGGGATTTGTACTGTGCTCCAGCATATTAAATATCCTGAGAAATTCTGCAGGAAAGAAATCCACTTATCTTTATTTAGTTCAACATTTCCCAACCTCAGTTGACTATATTGTAAGAACTCACTGTGGAAAAAGCTATTCTTGATCACCACTTTCTCATACAAATGTTTACCTCTTCATTATCCTTCAATGTGTAAGGGCATTGTTGAGATTTCAAGCAATTATTTGGGACAACTCTTGCATACATAATTTCTACCTAGAAAGGTTCTTATAATGAGAACAAATTATTTTCAATGCCTTTTTATTATGAAATATATGTGTTTAATTTTATTGTTCTCTATGTTATAGTATGTTTCTTAACAGAAAAAAATCAGATTGACTATTTTGAACAGCACAGTTTTATTTCTACACATTATTATATCTTATCACTGCAATATCCAAACAGCAGGTTACAGTAGTTATTTTCATGGTATAAATATGAATTTCAATATAAACTTGCTTCCCACTCTTAAAGTTGGATTTTCATATGTAGAGATACCCACATAACCCAGAAAGCTAAAGAAAAAATATATAACTAGCTTCCATGACAAATGGTGGTAAAATGGACATATGTATATATTCAAGAGTTTACATCTAATAACAGATAACCTCATGAGTCATATGAGATTCATTTCAGAGAAAAAGAATAAAGTTTGTAGAAAATATCATTGGAAAATTGCACACTGAGGAAAAAAATAAGCATTTTCTGTAAGGACCAGAGTTTTCTTATTTGTAATGTAAAACAAATCAAAATCAAATGAAAAGAGTTAGGCCTTATTTTTACCAGCTTTGGAAAAATTATATTGTAAATAACTATGGTTATAGATTTTCTAATAATGTAACTACATTTTCTAGATAAATTTAGCTCACACCACTTTGGTTGATCTATGCTGTAAATGTACAAGTGGAAACTACAACCAGATACAGCTTAATAAGTAGTGTAAGATGGAAGTATCTGAACACTTAGGTTGTCACCTTTAAACAAACTGTCACACATTTTTCTTCACACATTTGAAACCCAACTTATCAACCTTAACAAGTATTGTTATCAAAAGAATTTTGGTGCCTTTGTTCTTTCCCTTTTGCAAGTAAATTACACTTTTAGGATTTATTAAGACAAGAAACAATTTTTGAATAGCAGGTCAAAACTCTCTGTGGAAAAATTCTCATTACTTTCTAGCCTGAAGCAGTATTTACCACCCAATGTATCCATCTTTTTCCTGTTTCTTCTATATCTATATTTCCCGAATCTTGTTTCTGTGCCTAATGCTATAACAGTGCAGCAGTTTGTTCAAAGCAACACTCTTATTTTTGCTCTTAGCCGGTGCTATACAAACCCTGATCAATTATTGAAGTAGAAGCCCTGAAGTAACACAGCCATTACTGCAGCAGGCGGATAAAAATGGAGCACTTTGAGCTACAGTATATTTACTTTTGAGTTTCAGCAAACAAACCAACAAGTTAAACAACCTTGTCTCTCACGGTGTTAGATATACTAATATTTCCTGCTACCTTCAAAGTTTTGCTCTTCATAAAGCATGTCTTTGAAAATCCCAGTTTCTCTTTGATATTGTGGTGCCTTGACATTGATACAAATTCCAGCCATGGGATCTGGGTAAGAAAGGCTGAATTGAATCACACAGGTACTCCATGTCTACAGCTGTGAGATGGTTCAGAATATTCATTCTGTTGGTAATCACATGCATACAGTCTGTGATGATATTTAAAACAACAAACAGCATCATCGAGGAAAGTATTCATTAAAGCTTTTCAGAAAAGTCACATTAGAGGTGGAGAAAAATTCTTACAAGGAACAACCGCTAATCACATTTGGTTCCCCCCCCTTTTCTCTTTTGCTTACTCTATTATTCACAAAGGATTGCCAAAGATGTTGTAATTTTATTTTTTTAACTGCTTCCTTATTTAATTATACAGAATATATCTGATCAGGTTGCCAGTGGAAGCTCCAAGCATTCATCCTCTGATGAGCCTAAGTTACATCTGCAGGCTCAATATAATGGTGTAGATTTTTTTTTTCTGTTTTCTTTTTTTTAATCTTAAACGTCTGTTCTGGGTTCTAAGGACTAAATGATAGTGAAGATAACTGGAAATGTTCCAAGGTTTTTATATATACTGTGCAGTCGAAACCAAAATTAGTAGTTATACTCCAGAACTAATAATATTTGACATTTATTCTTATCATTGCCTGAAGTTTGGGTAGAGAGAGATGCTTAGCTCGTTTCTGAAAAGTAGCTAAGGACAATATAAGAAAGTGTTTTGAAGTGCCATGAATCTACAACCCACTCTGAGCTCTCCTTCTCCAGCCAAGCAAATAAAAGCAATCTGCATAACCTTTAAGCACCAAAGGTGAGCACATTATGGAAAACACTTTCATGAATTCATAAGTATGTCATCAAAGCCATTGAAGCACTTTGATATTTGAATAGAATAAACCATGAATAAAAAGGCCATGTGCGTTTGGAAGCTTTCATAATTTAGGATATTTTATCTCAATGTCTTGTTATGAACTGATGTTCATCTGTTTTTCCCCTCATACTCTTCATTTGTGAATAGGTCTATTAAATACAATATAAGACATAAAAGATCTCAAATGAAATATAGAACAGATGAGGATCTTATCAAATTGTTTAAAATATGAGGACATTTGTACTTCTAGCATTATGAAAGCCAGTAATCTCACCATCAGGATAACCAAAGGAGATGCTTTTTATAATTCTGGGCTGCTGTTAGCTGGGTAGACAACAATATCACATTATTATTAGTTCCGTTTCCCTCTTCTCATTTCAAAGAGGAGAAATAATGTATTCCTATGTCTAGTTCCTACAACATCCATTTCTTTGTTGGAATTGATATTACAATCTAAACATGGCACAAATGGGTGAAAGAGGCTATGGTTTTATTTATTAAATTTACAAATTGTCTGAAGGAAAGATACACTGTTTATTGACTCAAACATCTGCATTATTATTTTTAGAGCTTCCTGGAAGACAGTTCATGAAAGGTAGCTTGTACATCAAGAAACCCAATTTGAAAAAGTGCAGAGAGACTCTCTAGAAATGTTATGAATTGTGAAACTGTTCTTTATTTAACATGACCATAGATAGTGGAAACAGGCTGGCTGAATTTATGAGGTGTGAAGCTTATGTCTTATAATGATTTAAACCTGAGATCAGACTTAAGAAAGAACATTAACTCTTCCTCTATTATTGAACTATGTAGTCATCTCCTATCTTGGAAAAGTGTCTGAGCCTTTTTAAAGTGGTCACATGTATCAAACTCTTTTCTCATGTGCTTCTTAAGAACAATTATTTAATTTCAACAATAATTGTTTTCAGTTTAGCCTGACTGAAGGAAAATGTGTCTCTATAATTCTTGTGTAGATTTGACTGTTAAAATTTTTACTATTCACTCATTCATTTATATATTTTATTATAAACAGAGTATATGGATCTATATTAATATATTCTATTATCAATGATATTGATTGATTACTTGCATTATATGCCTGCCTGGATTTTGACAAAACCAATAATGTGTGAGATGGTTCTTGTTCTGAGGAGTTCATTGTCTAGTGAGAGAATCTAAAATAAATAAATATTTATAAATAACTGATAGCACAGAAATAAATAGGTCCATAATATGCAACTGGGCTTACAAAACTGTTTTTTGTTAACCAAAGTTTTGGTTGGAAAGAGGAGTCTGGCAGAAAGGGCTTCACTAAGAGTTTGTAAGTGGTAATACCACAATAATAGAGAAAATGAAAAATAGATTGCTGAAGTTTGGTTCCCAATGGAGTACCTATATGTTTAATTGTTATTAATTATAACAATAGAGGAAACAGTTCAGAGCAGGCAAATCTCTTTGTGCATATGTGATTTTACCAGTAAGCTTTTGTTTGAAGTTTGATTTCTCTATGAAGCTAAAATAAATGATGGATGACTGTTTCAAAAGTCTATATTTAAAGAATCACAGAAAGACTACATCTACTTACAACTCAAATAAAACAGCTGGTAATTTTTTAGGGAGAAAGTAACATCACTTTAGAAACAGTTATATTAATATCTTTATAAGGAAAATTAAAGTGAGCATGCAAGTTACTTGTGTTAATGTGCAAATACTTACCCTATGTACATCCAAATTGATCTGGGGACCCTGACAGTTACTAAACATATTATGTTAGAAATGGAAAATTATAACCTATCCTGTGTGTACTTATTGCCTAGAAGAGGTTTCCAATATATCACCAATTGAGAAATGAAACCTTGAGGACAAACTGAACTATAAAAAAATAATAATTTTATTTGGGTAATATGTTGAAATTTCATAAACAGTGTAGCAATATTATACATGTGCTACTTCAAAACCCTGAAGACATGATTCACTAGCTTTCTTTGTCCTTACACAATGTCCTCAAGAGCTTGAGAAAGAGATTTTATTTCAACTATAAAATGACAGGGATTTAATAATTACACTGGATTACTTAAAAATACTTTTAAATTTAACACACACCCATTACGAGGCATTTCATATATTTATCTCATATAGTGACACTTGATAATTTTGCTGTTGTGAGCTTCATTTTGTATATTAAAACTTGATAGGAAAATGGTAACAAAGTTACCTCTATTAAATCTTTTTAAATAGATTGATTCACATCTGTAATTGTTTAGAAGGATGACATTGGGAGGAATGGTATTCCAGGCCAGCCTGGGCAAACAACGTGAGAGGGCCTCATTTCAACCCAAGTATGGTTTCAGTGGCATGTGTCCATTATCCCAGGTACTCAAGGAAAATATCAATGGAAGGATTATGGTACAGGCTCCTATCTAGGCAAAAGGCAAAACCCTGCTCAAAACAACCAGTACCAAAGAATAAAAAAGCACTGTTGTTGTGACCCAGTGGTACATCCCCTTCTTAGCAAGTACAAGACCAGTACTATCAAAACAAATGTTTAAAACAGAAATCTTGAAACATTAACATTATACTACATTATTGACATTACGATTACATGGGCAAGATAACCAATACATTTCTTGTCTAGCATTGTTGCCTCCTCTTTGTTTCCCCTTCCCATCCCTTCCCATACTCCCCCCACCTCCACCCACCTGATCCTCATCCCCTCCCAAAGTTGTAAAGTTCGTTTTTCGACATAATGACTTGTATATCTCATTGTTGCAATGGGTCCACCTGTATCCCTAGTTAAACGATTCTTGAAACCGTTCTTAATCACCAGGAAAATTCCTTCAGGATACATTTGCTTATAATATTGATACAGTGGGTTCACAAATTTAGTGAAAGTTCTGCAATTAAAACTCTGATATAGAGATGCTGTTGCTGCTAATTTAGGCATGTGTGTAAATCACTTGTATGCATTATGTGTATGTATACAATTTCCATATAAATGGACAAATTATATAGTGTACCAGATATAATGTTATATGCTAGCTTTCTTGACTTGGTAACCAACAGCACCTTAACAGGGAAAAGCAACACTTATTACCTATTCCCATGGTCAAGACTTTTGGTCCAGATTAGATAGAGTCAATTCACAGCATTTAACAAGTGCTCATTAAGGTTTTCAAGGCTCTAGAGCCCTTGTTTAAGCTCACATGTTTGTTGGGAATACTCGCCGTTGGTGAGTGTGGCCCTCAGTTTCTTTTTTTCCTTTAAAACCAATGTGTTACATGATTAAATGATGGCTTTAAGCCAGCAAGAGCTAATGTCTCATGTCTGAACTCTTTTTTTTAATTGTGAAAATACCATACAGAAGGTAACAATTACATGGGCAAGATAATGAGTACATTTCTTATCATTGTTGCCTCCTCCTTTGTTTCCCCTTCCCATCCCTTCCTATCTCCTCCATCCCCCCAAAAAGGTTCACCTGATTAAATGAAACTCAATCAAATAGTTCATTTTTAATTACTTACTAGTTATTATTATTTTTTGGCAAAACTTGGGCTTCAATTCAGAGTCTAATACTTGCTAGGCAGTCACTTTACAACTGTGCCACATCCCTAGTCCCTAATTCTTGTCACTTAACTCAACTTTAATGAAACCTAAATTTCATTTGCAAAATCCATTTGTAATTGCCTTGAAATGTAACTGACTCTGTCATTCTCACCTTATGATAAAAAATTTATCACAGGAACAAGAGCAAAAGTAAGAGCTTAGAGACATGTCTTGGACTTCTACCATTTCTTAACTGAGAATATTAGTTACTGTCTAAACATTGAACAGGAAAATGCTGTAATATTTAGAATTTTAAAAAATGTCTTGGAGCTCAGACTGCTGATCATTTGAAACGAACTTTTATTTTCAAAACAGATCACATTAAAAAAACAGAATTAAAAAAAGGATTGGCTAAAGGGACAGAAACTGAAGTTTTAACTCATAAAGTAGGTTATCATTATTTCTCAATGGCATGGTATAGAGCCAAAAAGGTCTGAATTTGAATTCCAGTAAGAGGCCAGGTTTCACATTGGGAAAGTTAAAAGAACCTTGAATTTCCATTTCCTCTGACAAAATAGGAGTAAGACATCAATTTTAAAAGTTGACTTAAAAAGAAAAAGAAAAAATCTGTATTGCTGATTTATCAGTTCACTAGAAAGAAAACAATGATGAAAGTATTGGATGAAAGAAGGACTTTGCAAACCAAGAAGTATCACAAAATGTAGGTGATTCATAGAAAAACTTCCTCAGTGGCATTTTCTCACCAAAATAATGACCTGTAATTAATTGCCTTGCTATTTTCGATATTTGATATAATAAGTGCATAAGCAGTTGTAAGACTATAATGAAATAAAATATTTAGAAATTAAATAATAAAGTTAATTGCTGAGCTGAGAATATTATTCAGCACCATGAAAATTAGGGAAACAAAGAAACTTGGCAGGACAAGACTAGTGCGGGTGATACTAAAAGAATTTACATTTTCTTCTATATCAGTTGTCACTATTTTTGTTAATGATTCTTTCTAATATTTGAGAAACAATGTAGGTAGAACACTTTTTTACTAAATAAGTATAGGGTATTTGGACACTTTTATTTAAATCCTGGTAGTATAATCCAACATAAATCACTGCTTATTTCAGATGTAAACATTCATAAATTACAAGCTCAATGTGATTTTTCCCTATGTCAGTTTACAATAGATCAAGATCTCCAAATAAATGTCTTAATATCACTGAGACTATCATATTTTATAAATATCCAAAGGTTTAATTTTTAATTGATATCTTTGAAAAAGAAGAATCACTAAATTAAATACTAGATTTCCTTCGGTTTTAAACATTTTTCCACTGAAAATCATTGTGAGAAAGGTGACAGGGATGACTGGGAATATTTATTGAATTGTGAGAGAAGAAATCTGACAAACAATATACTTAATCATTTTCCATTTATCATCATCATCCAGTGACAGGATATAAAAACAATTGTACTAAAATGAGGTGTTTTGTTGAGGATGAGGCTCTAGAGTATTGAAAAAAAAAGATTTATATTTGAGTAAATAAAATTCTGCTGGAACCAGAAATTGAAGAGTATTTGAAGAAATGTTGTGAACTATAGTAACTGATAATTCTTCATTTATGATGTCTGTTTCATGCTGTCTTGCACATGCAGTCTAAGAAGTCTTGAGTCAAGACAATATACAACCAAGAAGATACAATAACTTTTAAATTAACTTTACCTGAAATGCATTTTCAAAGTTGACTAGGTAAACTGAAGCTGGTTTCCATTAATTTAGCTGGATTTTTTTCTCTTTGATAGTTGTATAAACAAAGCATGTGAAAAAAATGTGATCCATAAGAAATAATAAAACCTTCAGCTTGACTAATAAGTGTTCCTCTCCAGTCATGACTTATGACCTATTGTACATATGCTGGAGAAGGAATCTAATTTTGAATATTCATTATAATCATGTTAAAAAATACATTTTAATGTCACATAGAAACAAAAGCTGTTCACGGGCCACAGCCTAGTCACTTAGGTTTACCACAGAGTGATAAAAATTCATCAAAATGTCAAGAGATCTGTATTTACCAAGTTTGATGAAGAAAATCTGACAAATACTATTTAAGATAAGTGGCATTATTTTCCTAATTGTTTTCATATGGATGAATGAAAATCAAGTGCCCTGTTACTTTGATGAAATGTTAAATTGCTTAAAAATTCATATTTACACAATAGGCCAGCATACAAACTGAATGTAAGATTATGCCTTCAAAACCAAAGTACAGATTTTTCCCAATTCAGACTATACAGATATGTAAAAGAAAGTAGCAGTACCTGATTAAATTGGAAACAACAAATTCCATTGTACTTTCCCTGCAATTCTTTGCTAAAATGAAACACAAAGGAAGTAAGTATTAAAAGTGGGATTGCTGGGTATAAGGGAGCTCTATGTGTAGTCTTTTGAGGAACCTCCATATTGCTTTCCAAAGTGGTTGAACAAGTTAGCAATCCCACCAACAATGCAGAAGGGTTCCCTTCTGGCCATATCCCCTCCAGCATCTGTTATTAGATTTCTTGATTATAGCCATTCTAACTAGGGTAAGGTGGATTCTCAATGTTGTTTTGATTTGCATTTCTTTTATGGCTAGAGAAGTTGAGCATTTCTTCAGAGAAGTTTCTCTTTAAGTCTTTAGCCCACTTTTTAATTGGGTGGTTGTTTCTTTGAGGATTTGTTGCAAGGCCATACTAAATCTACCAGCACAACTATGTTTACTGCAGCATTATTCTCCACAGTTAAGATATGGAATTAACCCAGATGCCCCTCAGTAGGTGAATGGATCAAAAAATGTGATATCTATATCTATATATATATCTATATCTATATATATCTATATATCTATATCTATATCTATATCTATATATATATCACATTTTTTGATCCATTATATATCTATATAATGGAATTCTATGCCTCCATCAGAAAGAATGACACTGCCTCATTTGTTAGGAAATGGGAAGACTTGGGAAAAATTATAGCAAGTGAAGTAAGCCAGGCCCAAAGAAATATAGGTCCCATGGTTTCCCTTATTTGCAATAACTAATAGAGGTCTAGGACAAACAGATAAGGTCAAAAGCTATGTACATATGACCGTATAAGATGATGCTAAGCAAAATGAACCCCAAGATAGGGACACAAGAGGTTTTATCTTTTTTGCTGTTGTTTTTAATGTACTTATAATATACTATGTGATTTTTTTTTGTTCCTTTTGTATGTTTTTCAGCCATGGTATAACCCCTCTTTTCATTGTATTTGATTCTGGTGCTCTGAATCTTGTATATATGTATTTATAATTTGGGGAGGGGAAGGGAAATAACAAAATGCTGAAATAAGGATACGGGTTGACCCACTGTAACAATGAGATGTAAAAGACACTATGTTGAAAATGAACTTTACAACTTTGTGGGGGGGGAGGGAGGAGTTGGAGAGGTGGGGAGGAAAGGGATGATAGAGGAAAAACAAAGGAGGGGGTAACAATACTTGATAGGAAATGGACTCATTACCTTACTCATATAACTGTAACCCCTCTGTACAGTATCCTTACAATAAAAAATATATATTAAAAAAGAAATAAGTATTAGGTTACAAAATAATAAGTATTTTTCCCATGGAGAACAGATTTTCTATGTTGGTGGAATCCATCAGAGACAAATATTAATCATTTTAATAGGTGATTCACCTCAGGAATTAAGAATGTAAACACTGAAATAAAGCCATAGACTATTTATTTTACCAATTCACAAAAAATGTGTTATAATTCTGAAGAGAAAGGAAATAGACACAAAGTATAAGACAAATGCCAATCTTAGTAGATGTTATATGTTGTAAGGAACAATCATATGGTAATTTGGATTCTTCATAGAGAATTTTGTGTATGTTTCTATGCATACACAGCTCATTGATAATGAAAGTAGAAGTGAAAGATTCATAGACTGAACTAAAAGTATTAAGGATTGGTCTGAGAGATGCCATAGCACATGGCCTTGACCTCTCCTTCATGCTTATATTCCGGTGTATCATCTCCCAAAGGTAATTATAAAGCTCTTTAAGGAAATTCTGAGCCTTGAAATTTACTGATACATGGACCATGGTCTGCTTATGTAGAAATATTTTTAATTAGAAAATATAATAAAGCTGATCAAAGCACTGAATCATTTCAGAGGTAAGAGTGATTTCCAATCAAATACTAGAATGTGGACGTTTCTGTCACAAGATGTATGTGATTTTGCATGCTGACCAGGGGTGATTATTAAGTACAAGTTAATTTCCCTACACAGAGAGACTCTTTTAAGCCACTCAGGACAATATACCTACTGACCTAGTTTCAGCAAATTTTATAGTCCTGAAGAAAGCTATTTTGTTATAGTGTCATTCATTACCAATTTCTACTGTTTTTGGTTAGTAGTCTGCTGTGTCAAAAATAAATGATTATCTTATATAACATAAGTTTAGCTTATCCACATTTCTAAACTAAAACAAACTAGTGAAAAGAGGCATTAATTAAGAATTACCCTGAAAAATAATGTATCAGTTGGAATAGTTCTAAACAAACTGGAAAATGTGATTGGGAAAGCAAAAGCTGGTACAAATCTCCAACCATTCATCAGCAAACACTATTTCCAAAGTTGAATAATTTCAATTAGTTTAAGATAGACAACCAGTCAGCTGAAAACTACAGGTATATACATAAGAGATAAAGAATTGAGTTGACATCCTTGCAGGAGAAACAATAGGAGGCTTACCTAAAATAACCTCAATCTTTCACCTAAGCCCTTTTCTCTTTAATCAGGACAAACACTTCACAGGTGAATTCCTTCTTTATGTAGTCTGTACCAAGGCCAAGCATGATGAAACTCAGAGAATGTAAACAAACAATTCCATAACAGTAAGCCCTCCAATCCTTCTCTCTGTAGGAATGCAGAATTTTGGTCTTTACTAGGCTACTAAACTTTAAAAGGGGAAGACTAAACTGGGTTCTGGTGGCTCACGCCTGTAATCCTGGCTACTTAGGAGGCTGAAATCTGAGGACTGTGGTTTGAAACTAACCCTGGGCAAGAAATCCATGAGACTTTTATCTCCAGTAAAGTACTCAGAAAAAAACCTGATGTGGCACTGTGGATCAAGTGGTAGGGCGCTAGCCCTGAGTGCAAGGAGACTCAGGGACAGCTCCCAGGTCCTGTAACACATAACCTTCAAAATTCTAATGAAGCAAAAATGTTTAGCTTTGTGATTTCTTATTTTTATTATAGAAGTCCAAATGTAATATTTTTAAAATTAGGAATGGAAATCTTAATGTGAGTTTTTTTATTGTTGTAGTATTTCCATACATGTAATAAAATTTCCATCACTGTAGACCAGTCATGTTCTAATCATTTCTGTCTAATTCATATTTCAAGCTACTTCCATTTAGTTCCTATAGTTTCTGATCAATTAAATATTTCAAATTATGAATGCAAATAGAATTTTCTTTAAGAAACCTAATAGCCCTTCCTGCCAATAAAGTTGCTCCTTCTCAATTAAGCCATGAGTTTGCTGGATGAAATGATGCTCACTCTCCTAAGTGGCTTTGATCTGATAAGAAAAAGTTGGACAGGTGCTGAGCCACTGAAAAAGCTCAACCTTGATAACAGATCTGGATTCCTAAAGAAAGTCAGATGAGGTGGCAAGCCACCTACTACTTTTTTTCAGAACTAACTTAAAGGCATAATAGAAGTAAGGAGCAATGGAAATGTGCAGAAGAGAGAAAGTGTAGAAGACATGATGTCGAAGGGTTATAGGGATAAAATATGAACAAGAAAGGAAAAAAAATCCTAGTTTGATTATAATCGAGGCGATTATCTGCCTTAGAGAACATTAGTGAGTCCTGCCAATAGTTACCTACCTTTTCTTTTCAGGAAAATAGCCTTTTTCCCTTCAGTCCACAAGCTCAAGCTTTTCTCAATACTAGATCCGAAGTGAGGAGAAGATTTCCTCATTTCTTGACAGATAGTCATTGGTTTAGCAACAATTACATGACCACAACCAGGCCAATAAGAGGCCCTGTTAGCATAATTCATAGGAAATTAGAGAATTTAAACAATTTGTCCTGTGCTGCCTGTTTGAGTGCTGAGATTTGACATCCCAATGGAAATCTATTTAGAAATAAAAGCCAATGGACAGGGTTAGGAAGGTGGCTCAGTGGTAGAGTGCTTGCCTTGCATGCATGAGGCCTTGGGTTCAATTCCTCAGCACCACATAAGCAGAAAAAGGCGGAAGTGGCGCTGTGACTCAAGTGATCAAGCACTAGCTGAAGAGCTGAGGGGCAGTCCCCAGGCCCAGAGTTCAGGATAGGGACTAGAATCGGTTCGTCAATTTGTCTTCATTCATAAAGTCTAGTTGAGCTTCTGATGCTTACAATGTAACTAGTCTTCTACCTCCCATGAATTAGTATCAAATTCTCTGAGGCTTTTTCCCTCCTGACTTCACAAGAGACCTTCTGAGATCTTCTCTTTCTCTAGAAAGAACACTCGATTACCAGGTAATGGCAACGGGCTTCTGGGAGAAATGAGAAGACAACCAGCGATTTAGGGATCACAGTTCTGTACTTGTGGTTCTCTACACAGGAAGTGTTGGCTGAGGGGCCCTTTACAAAAACTTTGTGTTGGCAGGGAGTACTTCCCCTGGTACAACCATTTCGCAGAATGATGGCCTTGTCTCAGTAGGTAAATCTATAGTCACATGTTAGGAGTTTTGCATTATCTGTAGCATTATGATTCTAAAAATTCCTTTGGGTTTGAAGTCTCAGTTCACCTTGTGGCTCCTAAGCTATAGCTGTACTAACTTCTTTTCCCAACACCCCAAGACATTGCTGCAGCTGTCCAATGCACAGAATGCAAACTACTGCTATTTTTCTGCTTAGAGAATCTTCCTAGTCTTCTCTGTGTTTTCTCCCTTTAACTCTCTGCTCTGATCTTCTCTCCCAAAGGACTACCTTGTTGAAGCATCTTTGGATTCCCCTTTGTGTTCATCCCAGTTGAATTCTAATCCACCTCATTTATTATTATTTGTTTCCACTTTGTAGCTGAGTTACTTCCAGCAATATTTTTATCTAGACTGTCATGCTATCACCCAGTGCAGTGCTACTACAGGATTTTCAGGAGTAGGGTAGAGGGTGGGGGTGGATATGACTTGACTTGTAGCACTCACTAATTTTCAAACCCATGAATAAACTCACTGCACTTGTGCCATGTACACATTGCCAATGTGAAGTCACCCAGTATAAACTGGGCAGAGGCGTGCCCGCTCATCATCTGTGCTTTCAGCACTTAGTCAAGCCTTGTCGTGGCCACTGTGTTGTCTAATGAGACAGGTTAGGGAAAAGAGAATTGGCACAGCTGAAGAATCCAATTTAGGTTATATTACTTATATTAGGAACTTGTAACTTTTTTTTTCTTCTTCTTCTTCTTCTTCTTTTTTTTTTTTTTTTTTTTTTGATTATCACCCACACAGTTTTAATTATCTTTTCTTGGGTCCATCTGGCTCTTTACCTACCAAAAAGTGGGTAGAGTTGGGGATAGCAAAGGTTTCATGTATAGTGCTATTAAACACACACACACACGCACACATACACATACACACAATTATAATAACATCTATGCCAATATATTTGTGAGAAAAAATTTGCCATAGGTAGAAATGTTTAGTTTTTATTTACTAATAAAGAGCAGGTTTTAGTCTATGAAAGGTAACAGCTGAAGCCCGTTTACATTTCTTCTGCACTCAGTGTAATCTATGTGGAGTGTTTTTGACATAGCCTTTTCCTCCTCTTTGAAATACTTGATTCCCAGTGAGTTATATATTTAGCTACCCACCTGTTATTTATTATTTTTGTTTATAGAAAACCATAAGTGCACAGAACACATAAAAGGCCCTAAAAAGATGAGTTTCTAATCCAATTAGGAATATAATACCTTAGGCAACAAACAAAATGTGAAAAGGTATGGAAATATTTTTATAGCAAAGATGGGAAGAGAGTTTCATTAAAGAAGTAGAAAAAACTATAAATAGAGAGCACATGAACAGAAGGGAAAGAATGTAGGAGCATATTACATTATTTAAAATATTAATTAGCAACATTAAATAAATGAGGGCCCAAATCAAGGAATATTTTCAGATATATAAAAGGATGTGAAAAGGGCAAAAAAGGACATGAAGCAACCAAGCTAAAATCATTACAAAACATATCATAACTAAAAACAGGATAACAAATGAGTTAGGAGATGGCAGATGGATTACTAGAATGAATGTTATGGAAGAATGAAGGTAACTATGCAAATCTAGCAGATAAGAAAACTATGGATTAGAAAAGATTGAGGAACATCCAACTCCCATACACATTTTACTAGCATACATTAGTTGTACAAGGGGTTTCATTTTGATATGTCCATATATGCATACAATGTGGGTTCAACACTAGGAATATTTATAAAGAAGCTTTCAAGCTGACCCCTTGAGAGTTTATTGGTCAATGGTTTAAGAATTCATTATTAAATGAGTGCAAATTCAACAACATTCACTTATTTGACAAGCAGTTACTGAACATAGTGTTGTCAAAATGCTATACTACGAATAGGGGTGGGGGAGAGGACAACCAATACTTCTTGACTTCCCACTTAGGCTTGGAGATTGAGATTTAATTTAAATTATGTTACTTAACCTTAATGTGGATGTGTCAATGCTGATTCTCAATATTTTGGTTTTGGTTAAGCAAAACAATCTTCAGAAAGAAGAAATAAGGAAGATGGAAAAAACCCCCACAAAAACTTGTGAGAACAAAAGGTTTACTATCTAGCTAACACTGATATTGAAGTATAGAAAAAGACATTTGTGTTGATTGTAAACAAATGATCGATTATCTGAAAGTAAAAATACATTTTTGATGAAAAGATGAGAATAGACTTCTATTTAAGTTCCATGTTATATGGTTATCAAAATTGTCTTTTTTTCTTCCACTTTCTTTTTATTGAAGTTATCCTTTAACTCTAGATATATAATAAATTTCATGACCTGGTTCATTAGTTGATTAACTAAATAAATCTTAGGTTATCCACATTTTTATTTACTTATTTATCTGCCTCATTATGTGTCTCTAAAAGGCATGCTCATTATTTTATCAATATAGGATTATAAATTAGGTACTCAATAAGTATTTTAAAAGATGATGCAGACATACATACACAGACACTGAATATATTGTCACTAATGTAATTGAATATTCATGCCAAAATATTTACCTACCTCTTTTTTTTTTTAACATCATAGGAAAGGTGAGTGGCAGCTACAGGTATTATGTAGACCTCTTAGCTCTTGTTTTAGATCTAGTGTCTTCCACACACTATAGGACAATAAAGGTCAAAATCCATGCCTTCCAGATCTTATGTTTTTTTCATTGCAGACAGAAAGTAAACTAATAATGTTGCAGAATATATTTACGAAGAGTGCTGAGTTAAACAGGACCATAAAAAATATAGGATGTTGTTGGAAAGAAAGATGTTGATGAGGAGGTGAAAAGCTTATTTAGTTATGATTGTCAGAAGTCAATTGAAGACATAAACTTTGAGCAGAAACTTGAAGTATATGAGTTTGACTACTTATTGGAAAGCATATTATAAAATGAGTGAATATGGCTGCCAGGACCAGTTAGGAAACTATTCACTGTAACTTAGGCTGAAAATAATGCGAAGATTCTGGATGCACTTTACAAGCTGGTGGATTTGATTACATGATACAGTGAAATTACATATTTGGAAAGAGAATGATCAAAAATCTCATGTCATAAATCAGATATAGTAACCAGCACTTGGCTAAGAGGGGTGTGGCTCAGTGGTCAGAGTACCTGCCTAGCATCTGGGTTCAAGTAGCAGCACAGCCAGAAGACTTAGACTTTGATTCAAATGCAAATTCAAATGAAAGCCTACAAAAACCCTTAGATTTTCTTTTTCAATGCCTCTTGTCCCCTACTGCCTATCATTACAACTAATTAGATTTTGCCAGATAAAGTCCAGGTATATTTCTTACTTCATTGGGGTGGAACAAGCAACTAGTCCCAATCAATGTGCAAACTTGACCATCCTTTCAACCCAAGAAGCTTGTTAGAATAAACAGATTCAATGGATTTGAGGTGAGGTGGAATCTTTAATTTAATTTACTAATTAGAGTAGTAGGGAAGTCATATAATTTGAACTTGCATTGGCTAATACCCCAGTTGGATAAATTTGAGTTATGATTAATTAATTCATGTTTTCCAATAAACACAAAATGTATACTTATATGTATATATTTCTTAGGGAATTAAGGTGATATCAGAAAGTACAAGATGACTGGTCATTTTCTAGATTAATAGTGCTGAAAAGTAGCCTGTGGATCAAAGTTTAAAGCCAGCCTGGGCAGGAAAGTCTAAGACTCTTATCTCCAATATGCTACTCAGAAAAAAACCGTAAGTGGTACTGTGGTTTAAGGGGTAGAAAGCTGGTCTTGAACACAAAAAGACTCAGGGACAATGTCAGGCCCTGAGTGCAAGCCCCAAGACAGGAAAGAAGAGCGAGAGAGCGAGAGAGCGAGAGAGCCCAGAGTGAGCAAGTGAGCTAGAGAGAGAGAGAGAGAGAGAGAGAGAGAGAGAGAGAGAGAGAGAGAGAGAGAGAGAGAGACAGAGACAGAGACAGAGAGACAGAGAGACAGAGAGACAGAGAGACAGAGAGAGAGACAGAGAGAGAGACAGAGAGAGAGACAGAGAGAGAGAGAGAGAGAGAGAGAGAGAGAGAGAGAGAGAGGAAGAGAGAGAAGAAGGGAGGGAGGGAGGGAGGGAGGGAGGGAGGGAGGGAGGGAAAGAAGGAAGGAAGGAAGGAAGGAAGGAAGGAAGGAAGGAAGGAAGGAAGGAAGGAAGGAAGGAAGGGAGTAGATTTCAGAAGTGTTGGTACTCTTGCTATTATTTTGGTAGTGGTTGTTACTGTTTTTCTGTGATTGTTGTTCCTGGCTAGTGGAAACAACCATGACATAATACCATTTTTTTGTTGTTTGTGTGCTACAATAGCACCCTGGGAGATTGCAATATACAGACAGCTGTGTCCCACTCCTTGGCAAAACAGTAAGTGTTCTGGTAGCTCTATTTTTCAAATATTACCCCTAAATTTTTATGTTTAGCTTTGTTTGGGTGTCACATGTATATCAAATAAGCAATTTGTATTACTATAATATCAAGAATAGCATAAGTGATATATGATATAATTGCTTTGTGATTAAATAAGATACTTAGGTTTTGAAAAATAGAGGGTGCTTAATTCTTTCTAGAAAGTATTCTAGAAGTAAAATCCTAAATATAGCACTATGCAATTATATGTAGAGGCAGCTATTTTAAAATACATGTAAGGATATAAATAATGGTGATTACTAATTAATAACGTCTGCTAGCTACATACAACAAATCCTTTCCCTTTTTGTGAGTCTAATATATTGAAAATTATTAAGTAAAAAATAATTATTGAGATAATAGCTTTTTAATATGCTGCAATCTGCAATTGTCTTGGAAAGATTAAGTAGACTTTAAAATATAGGTGCATGAATGAATGTATACACACATATCTATCTATCTATCTATCTATCTATCTATCTATCTATCTATCTATCTAGAGAAATACACTTACATTAGTCCATAGCAACATTCACATTTTTTGTTTTTATTTTGCCGGTAGTAGGGCCTGAACTCGGCCTGGGTGCTGTCCCTGAGCTCTTCAGCTCAAGGCTAGCGCTCTACCACTTGAGCCACAGCACCACTTCTAGCTTTTTTTTTTTTCCTGCTTATGTGGTGCTGAGGAATAGAACCCAGGGCCTCATGCATGCTAGGAAAGCGCTTTACCCCTGAGCCACCTTCTCAGCCCCCATTCACATTTTTTGATTCATTACCCCAAAAAGTATTTTTCTCATAGTAAGTATTCTTTAAGAACATAAGATTGTTTTACTTAGGACAATTGGTGAACTTTCACTGGACTGTCAATCATCACCTTGCAAATTTTACTTAAAATTTTCATATTGTACATAAATAGCAAACACATTTTATAAAGTCTATGATGCTTTGGATATTAAATATAAAAAAGTACATTACGTTAGAAAATGTTGTTTTTTAAAACTTTTTAGGGAAACTGAAAAAAAAACTACAAGGTTCCTAAGATTCTTTTTCTCTTTTCTTAAAGATCTGAAAGACCATTTATTTTCAGGATGTTATTAACTGAAAATAAAAGTTGATGTCATTCCAATTATGTACCCATATCTCTTCCAAACTTTGGACCCAAGAGAAGGCTATGAGATTACATGTTTTTGAATGTTGCCATGATCCCAAGTGGCCGTGACCAAATAGGCCTTTCCCTTCAGAGTGACGTCATAGCCATGTGCTGAGCCTTAGTGTGGAGAAGTAATTCTCTAGTTCTCATTTGAATTAATTGTAAAGGTGAGTTATTTGGAAACTCTTTTCTAGTTTTAAATGTCATCTAGAATTTTTGGATGAGAAATACAATTTTTTAATTAAAAATAAAATAAAATTCACGTATGTTGAAACATTATAAAAGATTAGTTTCCTCCTTAGCAGAATGCAGGCTCTGGCAGAAATATGGTTTCAGGTGTGGGTGTAGGAGGGAACCGAACTTGGATGAAGCAGGATTTTTATCTTCCTGGGGTGGGCTGCCAGTTAGATTTCTGGAAATAGCAATGTCATAAAGCACGGTTTGAGAAAGAGACCATGTGCTTTCTAGAGTAGCAATTGGGAGAAAAACAACAAAATGAAAAGGAGGTTGTGTGTGAAAAAAAACAAGCTTGCTCCTCAACCACCTTCAGTCTCACGAAATAAGAATGCATTTTAAAAATACACTTTGTATAATAATTCTCTAAAGTCAGACTACAGCAGCATGAATCTTAAAAGTTCCCAGAGTGCCTGCTTGATAAACTTGCTATCTGAGTACTAAGATGTAAAGGTTAATTAAAGAAACGACAAGTTCTCTGCTTCCCTAACGTGGCTAAGGAAGACACATTAGCAGAGCCATATACAAAGCGGAACAGCAATTAGAGAGAATCAAAAAACAGACACACAAAATGGAACCTTTGGCAAACCTGAAGATCGACTCTACCTCAG